>NC_086196.1:129613981-129923323 GCF_035770615.1 Melospiza melodia melodia
CTGTGAAGGCAGTCTGGTTTGCTGCTTCACCATACTAATGAGACTCATCCATCTGCCTCTGTCATTGCCAGGCTCTCTTTTCTGCTGGAAGTCAGAGATGAACGCTCAGGACAGGTCCTTTCTAGGCTGCAGTACTTAATCATTTCTAAACACGCTAGATGGCCTCAGGCAGTGAAGGCAACAAGCATTTAACCCAGGCTTGGCAGCTCAGGCTTCCACATAGGCTGGCTCTAAGCCCTGATAATGAAAAGTAGCTGTGCTTTTACTCTCCACTTAACCAGATGCTCTTTGCTTCTTGGGGCAAAAGGTTAAATAGATATAAGAACCCATGCTAGTTTTGAAGCCTTTTATTAGCAGTCCTTATAGAAGTGAAGTAGAGCATTCTGCTCCCCTGACTACGTCTCTCTCAGAATCCTGTATTTAGGACTGTGTCCACTAACTAGAGGAATGTAACCTCCTCACCCAAAGCTCATTTCTTGTTCAAGTTACAATAAATAGAACCTAAAGCCCACTTTGCCACTTAATTATTTAACGCTCTATTTTCATAGTAAGAATGGATGAAGGAGACATTACTAGTTTTGTTTAACAGTGGCAACACCTTATATTAACAGTGCAGATAAAGCACTTTTTCCACTGTGGCTGGGACAACTGATTTATTTTTCCACTCCATCTACTGCTCCATATGTCTCTGGAATCTGCCTTTTTCCCAGAGCTCATGTTAGTATAAAGCAATTGTCTGGGATGTGTAAGAATTAAGTATCCCATCATTCAGGCTAGACATGCAATTAGAAGAGTTGCACTAATTTCCACTGCTGAGACCCTGTCACTTTAATTTATCCTTACTTTCCTGCATTTAGGTCTTCTCTGGTTTGAGGCCAAGGGTTTTATACAGTTTGAGGCAGTGGTTCTGTAGTGCCAGAGGTGGGGGGGAGGAGAAGTTGGTGGATGTGGGTGCGAGGGGGAAAAGAGTGGACAAGGGGAAGTGTTAAGGGCAAAAGAAGAACAAGAACTGGCTGAAAAGAACAAAACTGACATGTACACACTTAAAAGATCTAAGGCATGTGCCAAATAAAGATGTGTGGAGCAGCTGCAAAGGAAAGTAAAGCTTTCAGAGAGGCAGTCTTTATTGAATTGCAGCACCGGGCATGTGTCTCACACCAGCTCATTTTCTTTTTGACATAGATGTTTAGCATTGAATTTCAGCGCCAGGGCTGGGTTCAAATGGCTCAGCTGAGATCGCTGCCAAATCTGCCCTCTGCTCTGCTCCAGGTTTCCCAGGGGACAGCCAAGGGTTCAGGAGCATCAGCTCCAGCTCAGGTACCATCTCCCTGCTCCCGCTGGCTCCTGCGCTCAGCTGGCAGAAACCCTTAAAATGACACAAACCTGCCAGGGCACCACCGAGCTCCTTGCATAGAAGTCCAGGACAGCCTCAGACAAGATTTTATTTTTCTATATCTAGTCTTTCTTTGCACAACATTCCTGCCAAAGTCAGGATTAAGTTATTCATAGATCCAACTGGTAAAGCTTGGAAAAAACCCTTCAAACTTTCCAAACTTTCGTGCAATGGAAGTTCTCATTACATATCTCTATAGGAAACAGTGAATCACTTTCTAATTAGGAAAAGTTTTGTATCAGGTTGCATATATAGAACTGTCTGGGTTGATTTGTATGAGTGTGTGTCAGCAGAAAGAAATGTGCAGAAAATAATTGTTAATATTAGATGACAGAGAAATACAGTGTTACAGTAAGTAATTCTCTTGCTCCATTGTTTTTCAAACAATTATTTAAAAGTAACAATGCAATATACTTCAATAAATTTAAGGAAAAGTGTAAGAAAAACTGGCAAAACCACATCTACACTCATTAAGTCTTTTTTAGTAGGGTAAAAAAATAAAGATATAAGCTGTCATTCTGGACTTGCATCTCAGTGATGACATTTTTGCTTTTTGTTTTCCTGTTTTCTTACTACTGGGGAATATAGGACACTACTAGGAATACTTGTTACGAATAAAGAGTTGAAAAGGACTAAATAATGATGATAAACTATTATTATAACTTAATTAAGTCAGTTGCTTCCTGTAATAATATCCACCCACTGAGATGGGTCTCATGCAAGAACAAAATCAGACATGACAAGGAAAAAGCTCAAATGAAATCTTGGTGGATCCTGGATTTGTAGTGTAGATTCTAGAAATTTATTTCCATGTTCTTAAAAATATTTGGTAAAATGGAAGGGGAATTGAGCAACAAAGTGTCTTTGAAGCTCTCAGAGTTTGTGAGTGAGACCTAGTGATGAGAAGCCTGACAATTAAACAATTCATTGTCAATATAATTTTATGCATTTTTAAATTCTAAGAAAAATGTTTTCATACTGCCCATGTGCATATCAACTGTAATTGAATGGTACATTATTATTAATTGGGTTTATACACTTGTACCTGGAGACCTGCCAAGAACAAGACCCTGCTGCTGGCCCCCATACAAACACAGTGACACTTTGTAGCTTGAGAGTTTAAACTCCATGGACAAAATAGAGTAAGAACAAGGGAACAGAAATGGATGAGGTTATCAAAGTGAATGTAATGATGGCTTGAAAACACCATAGGAACATTGCAATCTTACAGGGATTTGCTGTCTCAACCCCTGCACTGGGATGCAACCAGGGCAACCCATATTTCTCACCATATGAGCATGGCAATTTTCCATTAACCATTTGTGTTTGTGGAAAGCAGAGAGGGAAGGGATGAAAAGCAATTCAAACTAAGGTCTAGAAACATTAAGGGGGGAGAAGATGGGTGCAGAATCAAGCAGCTAATTTCCAGTATCTTTCCTCAACCCTGTCTTCTCCAAGGTTTGCTACCCCTCCCACACTCACCCTCTCTTCTAACTTTTGTGTTGTCCTCCATCGTGGGCATGATGAAGAGACCTGCCTCCACTCAAGCCTCACGTGGGCTCCTCACCATGTGTTGCAGAGCCTGCCTGGGTCTTCTAATGACAGAAAGAAACTGGTGACTGTTCTCAAAACAGAAGCCCTCAACTAGTTTGGTCTCACCCCATAGTGATTTAGGCTGTATTTTGTTGGATAGTGTGTGTGAAGGTTATGCTGGACACTGTGAAGGTCTTACTAAAGTCAGATTTGTGTTTTGATGGGTTGTAACTAATGGCAAGTCTCCTTCTCTCTCTGTGTTTTCCTGCAGAGACTGTCATTTAAAGTGGCTCAGCTGATCTGTCATACCAGAGATCAGCAGGAGAGTGCAACTCTAATGCAGCCAAATCTTTTCTTATAGAGATCATTTTTGTAAATACTCTGTGAAAATAAAATCCAAGCCTCAGATAATGTAGACCTGCAAACTCAGTATTCTCAAGATGCCTCCACAAAATATTTTAGGAATATGTGAAGTTGATTCGTGGTCTGTTCTCCTCTGTGTTCCATACTTGTTGCTCGTGTTGACAAGAGCAAAATGAGAATGTCTGCAGACACAAATAAGCAGTATTAGCAGGGCAATTCTTCAGCAGTATGCTTATTCTTCCAAAGGCATTTGCATAATAATAAAGGAAGAAAGCTATATAAGGTAAACTACAAATCAGCAAAATTGTTTCTAAAACTGAGTGCTTTTCAAAGTTTTCCAAGAGGCAGTGGGAGCTCTTTGAAATCAATGAGGTAGTGAAGTGGTGGAAAAACAGAAGAGAAAAAGGAATAAGGATGAATATAGTGCTGTTAAATTCCCCCTTGTTCAGGGGTTATGGCATTTACCTGGAGCTTGGGTGACCCTGGTTGACATCAATGCACTATTAGAGTTTCCCTATGGTAATTTTGGACATGTAAGTTCCTTTTTGTGCCTTATCTTACCTATAAAACAAGAACTGCAGTATTTTACTAATTCTGGGAGATGTAATCAAGGTTTTAGCAAAACGCAGAACAAGTTCCTCAGAGATCCTGTAGTAAATTAATGTAAATGAAGTGACAATGTCCCTCCATTTCAACAGGACTTGTTACTATGTAGTAAATTCTCCTATGTAGTAAATTCTACTAGTAGTCTCTATCTAGAAGGGAAAACTCAGGAGGAACTAGAAAGGAAAAATCAGGAACATTTGTTCTGGGGCCTATGACACTGATCATATATATATATATATATGAATGAAATAAGCTCTTCCATGCCCCGATCTGATGGTGAAGACATTTAAAAGTTCCTAACATAAAAAGATGGTATTCAAATATCCAGTTACCAAAAATAAATTTACAAAGATCAAAACCTTTGCATTCACTGAAGAGAGTTCTCTGTATAATGCATAATGTTGGAAAAGTGCTTGAATTGCAGCACACATTTAAATTTTGGTAGTAAACATTAAAGATATATTTTCAGTCGGGTGATTCCATGATAAGCTGTCTCACACTGCAGGTAAGAATATAATAATATAATGGAGGGAATTAGCAAAATTATCTGTGTCTTCTGGTCCTGGCCCTGAAACCAATACCACTGTTGGCATCTGGAGGCTGCACCTGTCATGAGTTATGGCCCTTGTTTTTACAGGCAGGATAAAACTGGTATTTCAGTGCCATCCATCATATGTAATAAACTCCCCGCCTTAGTATAAATGCATTTATATGCCACTATTGGAAACGAGTACAGGAAATACAAGCAGTCAACTGTATATGTTAGACACACTTTTTGTAATACTTTCTGTTGCTACCAAAATAAGTCACCAGTTCTCTTCCAGGGGTAGTTTGGCAGAGCTGAAATCGCAGGCTCTGTGCCATGAATAAGCACAGTACCACAGTACCCTCTATGCCCTTTACGTCTTGTAACAAGGTTAGAGCTTCAGCTATTGTATGGGCTCTGAATTGCCTGGCCAGAAACGTGGACCCAGGGTTCACGTTATCCCAAAATATTCAGTCACACAACCAAATGCGTTCTGCTCATGGGGGCTGTCAAGATGTCTAGGTGAGATAAATGTCTTATTTTCTGATGGTTTCTTATGAATTATGGTGCTGATAAGTGGTGGAGCACAGGAGGCAGCTGGGCCCCATGGGCTGTATTTGTCTTTCATGCTCTTCTAACAGCCCATCCCATTTACTGGAGCTCATTTTTGTACCAGCATTTTGGCCCACCACTTCTCCACCTCTATGCAACTTTTGCTACAAGTAGGTAACAAAAATTAAGTTACCTTCCCAGCTAGCTTCTAGGATGAAACTCCATCCATTGCCAAGCTTCATCTTCCTAATGCAGGGAAATGAGCTTGACCAGTGACTTTCCCTCAGTGAGAGATTACTGCTATCCCTAGATATGGGTCCATCCAGATGGGAAGAACATCTGAATTCTGGCAAGAGCCTCTTACCATGTTTCTGGCCATGATGGCAAATTACTCTGTAGAAGTTGATTTGAACGTTTAATTATCAGATTTCAAATAATTAAACAACCCAGAAATATATTTTCAAACTATAGCAGAGCTGTATTTACCTTCCAGTTATAAGTGTCAGTAATCTGTAGTGCCATTAATTCTTTTGAATCATCAGAATAATTTCTTTGTCAGTAACAGGGAATAACATGAATGCTGTAGTTGAAGATTTTAAAGCCAGAATAAGGCCATGACTAAAAAATAAACTTTTTGGTTTATGTAGTTCCTCTGAGACCAGTAACAGTTGTACTCTGTTACACCACACAAGATGCCAAGTCATTTGTATAAATTGTATAATTTAACAGTAACTGTGCCAAACTTGGTTGTGCCAGAGGGGTTGGACTAGAGGATCTCCAGAGGTTTTTTCCCAACCATAACAATTCTTTGAATAGAAAATAATAACATTACAGAAGGAGAAGGTGTTTTTTCTTCCCTGATTCATGCAAATTATGTTCATTCTGTGGGTTCATATAGTAGATGGTGAACAATAGCTACTTAAAATTCTGGGTTAATGCTTTCGCAGTGTAAACTTTTAATGAAAATAGCTTGGATATCTGTAGGAATCCTTATACAAAAACATAATGCCAATTAATATTGTATAATTTCCTCTTTCCAGTAATATGGACCAATTGGAAAAAATAAATGAATAAGCAAGAGAACAGCAGTGCATTTGCTCATATGACTTTTCTCATTGTCAGGCACTTTGCACCAAACATGAATCTTAGGTTCATTAATTAGGCCATAAACACTATCAGTTTAACTTTTCTAACACTTTTCTAATTGTTGTTTGTAGAAAGACTTCCATTGTTGTTTTGGCCTTTCCTCTGTTATTATGAAGGACAATATATATCATTTTTACTGCAAAGTGCCAGGCAAACCAGGATATTCAAATGAACAAACCTGGATGTTTTACAGCTTTTGCCCGCTTGAAATCAAATCTGAAAAATATAGGACCTAAATATCAATACTGTAAGTTTTTAGTTTTATATCAGGCATAAATCTTAACAACCCGCACTTAACAATGAGCTCAGGTTTTAACTTAATCTTTGGCAGGCTGAGAATTAAACCAGCACACACTCAGTTTTGTCTTCTCTCCCAGGCGGCTCCTTGAAAAAGGCACTGTCTGTGCCAGCAAGCTTAAAGGTTTTATAGTTTGTGAAAAGCAGATCCAGCACTGCCACGGTGGGCCATAGGCTCCCAAAAGACAAAGAATTGAGTCTTGCACTCCCCAGCTCTCCTCTGCTTAAATAAAGTTGCTAGTTGCCTAATGAATGTTAGCTGTAATACTCCCTGTGGTCAGTGGGGCTGTTGTTTAATGAATTGCTTAATGTGCTTGATTACTGTTACTGTGTGGAATGAGGGAAATAGCCAGAGAGATTTGAAAGACCCACTGGAGAATACGATGAAAATGAATTGGATCAATAAGAAGTTTTTGCTCATCTCTGAACAACGCATTATGTGCTTTATTGTTGGAGTTGGGGATAATGTAATTTTGTGGCTTGTTGTTGTTCTTTTTATAATTCAGAAATATAAATCTCATTTGACATTGGGTTTTAGGGCTGGCCTTCCTGGAGTTATAAATGTTCCCCTGACTCCAGTCCCGGTTACTCACATAGACAGATAAATTAATTAGGAAAACTTTTATGCCAATTACTTTATGCCCTTGGCTTTCATATGTTTCTGAAGAGCGGCAGCTAATTAAAGATATGATTCATAATTACTGGTCGATCGAGTAGTTGAGTAATGGAATCAGGAACTGTTCCAAAAAAATTATCCATCACATCATTACTAATTGTTACATAATACATAAGGATGTAGAATTCAAATAAAAAATTACTCACATTTGAAAGATTCATTCAATTAGTGGGTTTGGGATATTTTTTATAACAATTATAAACATGAGCTAGTTCTCACATTTTTAAGGATCACAGAGGTTTTATAAATATTTATAATTAAATAGGAGCATAATTTCCAGCGAGTAAAGGACTCAAGGGCCTAGCTGGAAGAGTAGGTTAGTAGTTAGTGAATTTATGGAAGCTGGAAATCAAATCTTTGGGTCAAATTAGGGCTCAAATGAAACAAGTACAATGGTGTCTTCCTAGTCCTGCCACAAAACTGCTCTAGTCTGGCAAGCATTGCAGGCTAATTTCTTGAGAATAGAAGAGCTGTTACAAGTTATAACTTGGCACTGAACAACGCACAGAAATTTGCACAGAATTTGTCAACACTCATTTTTCACAGTCAGCATTTGCTGTCCCAGCAAGAAGATCATAACAGATACCACAACCTGGTAAAACTGGTGAAATAGTGAAAAAAAAAAATTTCTCCAGCTCTTCCTTGCTAAGTTTGCAGATGTTCTGTGTTATCACAGTTTATGAGCAGTCATGACACTTCATCAATAAAATATGTCTGGAAAACTTAAGTATGGGTTCATTCAGTAATTCAGATACCCCACAGGTAAGTGTGGGAAATCTCTTGGTTCAGTTTTCTACTGGTTCCCTAAAGCCCAAAGCAACGATGTGATGAGGTCCTCTATGTATATCTATACATGCTAAGCCTTCAGAATAACCCCTAAACATAAAAAAGCAGGACCAGCAATACTTGTAGCATGAGCCTTCACAAAAGATGTGAAGATGTCCCTGCTAGAAGTTCAAAAGTTACCAAGAGAGCACCTCAAGAACCCAGAAGAATTTTGTCTGACTCAATATTTATTTGAACTTCCTTGAGGGCCTGACCCTGCATATTCCTCATCTCCTTCGCTTACTTAAGTAACTCAGATCCACAGTATTGGTTTTGTCACCTACTCTGCAATGTTTTCTCTACTACACTTGGTTGGTTGTATATGATTAACTTAACGTACCACTCATTAGACACATGGCATATGGTTTGGAGGAGGATTAATAAATGTTTTGCTGTATCTGAACGAGAGAGAGAAAATGAATGAAAACAAACTTCCACTTCTGCTTGCAGCTTTAAAAGGTTATTTAGCTGCCATCCATCTGCAGGTACCATGTGCTGCCCTCCTGAATATCACCAGGGAACAAAGGAGAATTCAGTTAACAATTTTGTATTCTAATTGACTTGGATTGCTATAGATATCTACAGCAGCTTGTAGGAGAGCCCAGCTGATGGATGGATAAGAGCATTCAGCAGAAGAATGTCCCTAAGACCTCAACATCCACAGCAGTAAGACAGACAAAAGAGAGACCATGGGGAGATGGACCAGCAGAAAGCAATTGGCCCCTTCTGAGAGTCAACAGTGAAGTCAAGTCTCCTGAAGTCCCCATGAGTGCAGGGGTCTGATGAAACTTCCTCTTACTCTGTAAAGATGTTGCAGGGAATACAGATGATTAGTTATTATTTTATTTTAAGCCGTTTTCTAATAGTGCTACATCTTTTAAAATTCTGTTTTGTTGTTTCAGGAGACAGTACCTGATTAAGTGAATAGAAAGGGTTTTTCTACTGCACCAGGTCAGCTGAGCACTTGGGGGAGAGGAAGGTGACAAAGTGATGCATACAAGTCTGCAGAGGTGTTAAGGATTACAGCTGTAGAACTAAGTGCTTTTAAAACTTCAAAGTTAATATCCTAGGGAATAATAAAGTGCAAAAAACAAGTAATATACAATCATGATATTATATTAGATGGGAAATCAATACTGAACCTGGTAGTCTTAATACAGAGTGTTTCTGTCATGATGGTTAGTCAGAAATAGCTTTTTGGGATTAATGGTGACAACCTCTGACCTGTCAACATCCTTATCAAACACCTGCCTGGCAGAAGCACAGATGCCCCTCATCTGCAACAGCACCACACTGTGAAAGGGCTGTCCACAAGCCAAATGAGGAAAGACATTCACAGCTCTAGAAAAACCCCAACCCCAACACAGCATAACCTTAAATCACAAAACCCATTGAAAAGAAAAGAAAAAAAATTAAAAGGGGACTTTGAAATTAATTAAAGTTAATTTCTCTGCAGAAGTTTTATTTTTAAACTTTTAAGTTGCTACGCTGCTTGTTTATGAAACAGTATAAATGTATTTGCATAAATGGAGCGGGATAAGGAAAGATATTCGAGTTTGATACAGTTAGTGGGATTTACGGAAGTTTAATTTCTTCTAATTTTAACATAAGAATTAGATGTTTCAGTTGTCTGGATGTTTGTCTAGAGCTAAAAAACACCGTGGACATATGTCAGACCTTCTCAATGTGAAGCAGGACACAAGAGCAGTCAGTTCTGAGTATCTTTGGGGCAGAGTCCTCTGTCACTTTTTGAGGAGTTTTCTTTCATTTTTTTAAGAGAAGAGAAGTCTTATGGTCTATTTTAAGATACTGTAGCCTGCATCTTAGAAAAAAATTTCATCTAGATTGCTCAGAGTGTATATTGTGCCCTCTGACTTCAAAAGAGAAATAAAGGCTATTTTCATACTAGTTTTTCAATTATTATACAAAATTCATTTAAAGCAATTGAAAAGGAATAGTTTTGATTTAATGGTGAAAAATTACATAGACTTACTCTCATTATGAAAATAGCCTTATAGCTCTTGATGACATGGAGATTTTCATATTTGGGGTAAAGTCATCATCCAAGTGGTAAATGCTGCCATGTAGGAAATTCCCCTATATGTTATATATTTAATATGACTACATGAAAATACAGGCTTAAACTAAAAAAATTAAAACCCCTTCAGCCATATTTAGTGCTTGAAAAGTCACATAACCAAGACTAATTAATCTCCTGTGGCTTATCAGATCAAATCAGTAGGCACTGGATTTTTCATAAATATTTGGGGTCACAGTTCATTTTACTTTGATACATTTAAACATTTGATAACAAAAGTTATTTCAAAATTTAAAACCAGAACTATCATGAATGTCAAAATGGAAAAGCTTTCTTTTTCTTTTTTATTCTGCGAATAAATAAAAACAACAATGTAAACATATAAATTTGGGTTGATTCAGTTGCAACAACAACATTTTCAGGAAACTTGAAGAACAGCTGATGGGGTTTGGTCCATGATAATTGGAAGGTGCTACAGGTTCCCTGAATTCTCCATAAGAATGGAGGTGTGCAGAGCTGCAAGAAAGCAAAAGGGAAGTGAGAAGAGAATTGAGAGGTGGAACAGGGAATATAATTTCTGCATCAGGCAGAAATTTGCTACCTTCAACCACTGCTAATTAGCAGCACCAAATAATCATGAAACAGTGAAGGCTGTCATTTCTGTCTCTGAAATATTTCAAACTTGAGAATCTCATGCAGTAACTTTCAGGCAAAGCAAATATTTGTCACTTCTTGGATTTCAGCTAATTATATGCTTTCACCAGGAAGGTGCTATTTATTCTGCATGCATGAACTTCTTTGTAGAATAAATATTATTTGTAAAAATGCAAGATAACATGGTTCATGCTTGTGTGTGTCAACTGTAATAGGCACTATTAAAGGAGATGTACACTCGGAGCACATTTCATCATTACCACCCTTCTGATGTCAAAGGCAAATATCTGATGTTGCAATAGATTCCAAATAATGTCCTAATGCACTTCATATGCCACAAAACTTTCACTACCAGCAACAGCAGTTGGGCTGTGTTCCTACAACCAGTGAAATTCTGTAAGTTTTTATGAAGTGTAAACATACTCTATGAAGAGAGGTAAGACCCATTGTCTAAAAAGTAGACTAAATTGCTTTAGTCTCAGGGCTTCACCAATGGGTGCCAATTGAGCTGAAAATGTACTGAAGAGCACACATTGCTGTGACCCTTTCATCCTCAGGCTCTAGTGTCAGAGCTGTCTCGGGAGCACGGGCAAGCATTAACACAGAGCGTTAGGAATGTGTGGAACAGCACTGCAAGGTCTCCCTGGCTCTGTCCTGACCCTCTGGGAGCCTTTCCTCCCTGCCTCAGCGTGGTCCCCAGGGTGGCTGAGCCCCTGGCACCCAGGGAAGGGACAGTGCCAGCAGGCTGGCGGGTGCAACCAGCAGGAATTCTGCAGGGGCTGGGCAGAGGTGTGCAAGTTCTCTGAGGCAAGACCAGGTAAATGGCCATGGGAATTCTTGACAAGGAGAAATAAATGCCTGTTTATGACAGCGGTTCTCCAAAACCACGCCTCAAGCACGAGCAGTGAGACAGGAGAGAAATTGTTTTCCCGCTGCTTCCTTGTGCGTGTGAGGAGAGCTGGGACACTGTCACAGCTTGGGCTGGTGGTGGCACACAAGTAGGTCAGATCAATACGTGCTCCTTGCAGTAAAACAGACAGCCTTAATTATTAATATTATTTTTGAAAAATAAGGCACTTGTTATCACATAATTCATGCTTGAAGTTTTCCAAATGCTTAAAACAGAGCCCTCATGATTTACAAGTAAGAACAGATTATTAGTGTCTGAGAATTTAATTAACTGCCTCCTCTCGGCCATTGACTTCAGCAGTAAATTTTTTTCCAGTTACCTGCTCAAAATAGAAGCATCTGCCCCTTAAACAACCTGCACAATTCAAGGATGGGAAAGTGTCAATCCATTCTCAAAATAAAGCAAAATTTAAGGCTAAAAGCCTCAATCTTGAAAAACTGGCACTGTTGGAAACAAATCACTGGACACCTTGAAATCTCTGAGGGGCAAAGAAAAATCAAAGCCAATTTCTAATGTTTTTCTTTGTGAAACTGCTCTCATTCTAAAATGAAGAGGCATGTGGAGTATTTGGGTTGAGGTGAAGGAGATGGGCAAGCACAAAAGAGTTTTTCTGCAGCATTGGGAGTCTGCAATGCCAAACAGTGACTTTCTCTAATTTATTCAGCAGCGAATTGCAGCGAGATCTCCTCTCAGCCCTGTTTACACACATATGTTCTGATGCACAAGAGCCCTTCTCTCTCACATAAAAGCTGACACACAGATGTATAGCATGCACACTGTGCTTTCTGACTTGGCAACTGATGGCACATCTCAGCTCCACCATGGAAGTAATCCCCACATATGTATAATTATTTTTAATGAATTAAGTCCTTGAAGTGTGAAGATCCATAAAGATCTTTATAGTCTCCTTTGACACTTGAAGGTAAATATTTGCATTGTGCACTTCAAATTAGATGTACAATGCCTGTTAAAAATAATGGAAGCTGGAAGTCTGGTCTGTCTAATGATTTCCTTCTTGATCATTGTGATAGTACAGAAAATACAGAGAGCAGGTGCTTGAGCCCTCCTCTGCTCCCCTGAGATCTGTCTGCAAAGTCACCCCCAGGGTGGATGAGAACATCCTTTCCAGAGAGGGAATCTGCTAAATAAATGGTCCCCTTCCCTGGTGCTTCCTGAGTGATAACAGGCACTTTCAGTTCCCCCTGCATCGCTGTGATACAGACATTTTGTCACCTAGAGCTATTGTATAAATCATGCTGAAACATTTCTCAGGTCTGCTGTCAGCAGGCAGGGAGACCACTGGTGTTGCCAAGAGGAGAGCACAGAGGCTCTGGGGTGGCTCTGTGCACTGAGGACAGTGTGAGAACACCAACTTGCTGTGTTAATGAAAAGTGGGGAGCATGGGGACTTCCTGAGGTGTCCCACAGCACTGTGCAACCCTGCTCACTGCTGTGCATTAGCCAGCGAGCAGCTCCATGCCAGGAAGAGAAGCTAACCAAGCCACACAGAGTTCCTCACCAGGCTGCCTGGTGCTGTTCCCTTGCCTGAGCTCTGTTCCCATGTGGCTCTGTCCCCACTGCAGCAGAGCTGGATGGGCAGTCCTCGTCCTCAGACAAATCTCTCAGACTTGGAACCTCTTTGAACTTATTCAAAATTCCCAAAATAATTGCAGGAAATGCATTTCCTGATGGGGCCAAACTGTCCCACAATACTGGGAAGGGACAAGTGGGTTTGGTGCATTGGTGCTTGAGCCTCATCTTTTATCCCAACAACAAAGAGATCAGCTGGAATAGAGACAATTTTCCCCAGTTCACCTGAGCTGTTTACTTATCACTGAGGCTGAAATTTTCATCCCATTGAGGACCATCCAGCAATGCCTGATAAGATGGTGTTGCACCATCCTGCACTTAGTTCTTCCCAAGGAGCCCTTAGCTTTAGATATTATCACTCCTGCCCATGGCACAGAGGTTTGGGACTAGGTGATCTTTGAGGTCAATTCCAAGTCCTTAACATTCTATGATCCTGGGCCTTTCTGAGATCTTAAAAGCTATTGTGGTCATCTCTGCAGTGTGTTAGGACAACTTCATTGTCCATATCTGTTACACCAAGGAAAAAGGGGGAAAAAGGTACACATTTTTACTATAAGAAAAGTCACGTGTAACTAAATATATACTTTAAAAATTGAAATATCTGGTGCAGTGAAATTTCTGCTGAACAAAATTTGACTCTTATTGACCAAAACCAATAAAATAAACTGATAGTCACCACTCCTCTATGTAATGTTTTTAAGTAAGTCATCATTCTATAGCCAGGGTATACACTGATACACAGGAATTCATTGACAAGTGCCTGCTACAACATACAATATCACCAATCCCCTACCAAGAAAGTAATAGAACCATATATAATGTACAGAATGGCTTGGAGCCTTATTGTGAGTGACTCAGGTGGAGGGAGAGCTAAAGAAATGATGCGTCACTCACTCCTAAATGGTGCTGCTGTCTGGTCTGTCGCTCTGATGCACTGGCTTTGCAAGCCTTTAGTTACCTGGAAAATCCCATAAGAGCCTCCAGGGTGGGTGAAGAGGCGGGAGGAGGCTGGGGAAGGGAGAGTGGAAAGAGAGAAAGGAGGATTAAACTGAAGCACTCCTGTCAGTGCTACATTTCCCCTCCAGAGAAATCCTTATTGTGTACCAAGTATCGCAAGCGTGTATTTTATTGAGGAAAGGGAGAAGGAACAATCAGAAACTCTGTCACATTGTATCACTGTGAAAAGTAGTGGTGGTTTTTTTAAAGGCAGGTATGCCTGGCTGGAGCAATTTCTCACTCCTTTTTAGGATCTTGTATGTTGTTCAGGATGCTAGAAGAAGAAAAGTCAAGCTACCTTCCTGCACACTGTGATGTGAAGGAGCAGAATATGCAGTGGCCTGTCTTTGACTATAGGTAGCTAAAAGATGCACTAGTTAATTCCTTGGCATAGGTTTACTTTAATGTCAGAGACAGAGACATCTGCTCAGGTCCAGCAGCTTCATGGATGTACAGTGAGAAACATTATTATTAGCTCCCTCAGCCCTTCAGACATTCCCTTCAGGGTGATTTATTTGGGAAACCCAAAAACCTACCCAAAAGAGAAGGTTAGGGGGAAATCTTGGGTGTGGAAAGGATACTCACATCTTGATTTTCTACCAGCAAAGGGCAAGACAAGTATTTGATCCCTTTTTTAACTTGACCAATTGCAGAGGAATATGCTGGGTTAGTGAACATTACAAGAGAGTATTCCAAGACTTCATGCTTTAATAGTTGTCTTTTGTTTAACCAATTAGAAAGTGGCTTCATTTTAAATAAAAATAGAGTCACTTTCTAATTGGCTAAACAAAAGGAGAAATATTGAGCTCTACCAGTCATGGATAATTATTCTTAAATCTCACTTTGACAGTGGCTTTCTCTGAAAGTTACACCTAAGTTATGACTGAGCAAGGGATACCATTTTGATAGATCTCAATCAGGAAATACCAGAACAAATTGGGATGGATTCTTCCATTGTGTCAGTATCTTGCTCTTTTTCAAACAAGAAATATGATCCCTCCAATTTCACTGATTACTAGTTTCAGTGTCAGCCTTACCAAAGTAATGACAAGCTCAATACAAATGTCCTCCTAATGTTATTTTCCCAACAAAAGTTGTACCTGACCTTAGTTTTAGAGACAGTGTAGAAGAATAGATCATATTTTTCTCTTGGCTCTACCTGGTTTTCAACTAGCTGCTTAATTTAATGTCACTGAGAGCTCTCATCCAAGGAGCTCTGTAAGACTAATACTGAGCATTTCACTATGCTGCTTCTTTTTCCCTTGTGTCAGGATTAGAATTCACTTATGTTTAACTTATTCAGTTCTGGATGTCAGCAAAGCTGATCCTGGATTGAACACTAAACTTTCTGAAGATATGGTTGTCCACTTTAGGACAGAACAAAAACATTGTGCCTGACTGTGTCTGGCTCTGACAAAGCTCAATTGGCCTTTTTATGCCCTCCAGTAGCAAGGTTAGATTCTTGCAAATGTGCAGCCACTGTCAGAGCTACATAATTGAAGGACTGACAGTTCTCAAGACTTCATTATTATTTTTTATTAGGGAATCTGTTGGCACTGACAGTTTTTTCTCATACTTTTCAAGTACGCTGGATACTGGCAGCTGAGGATTCTGCGTGACAGCTTGCATTGAAGTATCAGGGTATTTTTCATGTTGGTACAGAGAGAGAAAAACTGTCAACATGAACAAAAACAGAGCTCAGAGATGGTTTTATATATCTAAGTTTATTTAAAACTTAGTGTTATTTTGATTTTTCATTCGCAAATTTTAATTATATGTAAGCAAAGGTTGTAAAAAATGTAAGCACCGAGAAGAATTCAATGCCTCAAAACAAATAGATAGTAAGAGCATAGTCAGCAAGGGAAGAAGTTTCCTGATTCACAGCTAGTTTCTTTTATTTAGGTCACCACTAGAATGCCTTTATCCAAGCTTGTTTTTTTTAATGGTTCAGTACTAAACGATGCCAGATCATGAATGGCCTTCTATATCCCTTCTTCATAAACAAGGAAGCAGAGCCTAGACAGATTGGTTTAATGTTGATCTAAAGCAAAGTCTTTAAGAAAACTGCTATGGTTGTTTAAAGAGTGTACTTTAAATGCAGGAAAGATTTTCCTTGGCTTTGCTGTCATAAAGGATCGCGTTGAACATGAGTAGCAACAAAACACTTGGCATACCAAGTGCAGGACTTTCAGATCCCAAACACCCAGCAAGGAGCAAATTGTGTTGAACACAGAAGCAGGAGATGTGGTTCCTTGGCAGACCTCATGAGCAGTGATGCCAAACTCTGAGCTGAATTACCAATGGGGAGTCAGTAAGTGTGAATAGCCCTAGATAGGGTTAGAGGTCTTCTTTTTTGAATGAGCACTGAGAGAAAATAAGCAGTGCCTCTACAGTACTGCAGAGCTTTTATAAAATTGTCTCTTCAGAGACACAGGTTGATTAATTAAACTCACTAAAGTGGACGTGATTAAAAAGCATACTGTCAAAGAAAGACAAGAAAGATGATGAAGAAGAAAGATTTTTATGTAAGAAATCATTATTTGCATGAAATAATTTTGAGTTCATGCAAAGGGTTTATTGAATGCACATCGGCCAGACTTATTGATGATTATGGATTTTCTGGATATGCCTCAAAAACAGCATTTTCACCCCTGCATAATTGCTTTTTTTTTTCTCCCAATCAGTTTTATAATTTTATTAGCTCTATGGCTCCAACAGCGTAAGCTATTTATTTAGAAATTCTATAGTCACATCAATAAAAAAAGTATTATAAATAAAGTAAAAGTTGTCTGATAGTTCAATTTGTATTTAAATTTGCTGGAGTTTTGGAGTTCTGTTTCTTTCTCATTACTAATATTGTAAAATACAGAGAGGTCTTAAGAAGAGGATGTACATGTTTAAGTGGTGCGTTACTCTGTTAATGGTACTGGGGTGTCAGCCTACACAAAAAATATTTGTATGCCCAGATGATGACTGCTCACTGTCCCCTTCATGGGGGGTCCATGATGAAATTGGGTTCCAGGGCTATTTCCAAGTAAACGCGGCCTTGCTTTCAGACCCAGTGGAATCTCTTGCTTTTCATGTCTATTAACTATGAAAATAACTCTCTGCACAATAATTGCCTGTGTTCATTTTCAGTTCTTGGAACAAGTCCACGGACAGAAGGTGGCAGTGGGTTTGTATTTAAAAATCATTACAGCCTTTCAGGATTTTAGCTATCTTTTTGATGAGATGCTTGTTCTAGTGGATGGGGCAAGGAATTGGCAGAGAGGAAATCTGCTCATCCCCACTATTCTGCTCTGTTCTGCAACAAGTTGTGAATCACCTCACAGCCCTGTTTCCTCTTGAAAAACTCTTCATTCTTCACTCTTCATCAGTTTTGTATGTGTTGGCTTTAAGATGTTGAGAGAAGTAAATATTTTTCTGCTTGCTTGTAGGCTGCTTGGAGCAGTTATCTTTTTCAGTTTCTCTCAGTGCTAATGGAACTGAAAATGGATTTCTTTTTAAAGCTTGTAAAAATAATTAAGAAGGCAATTTAAAATTTTCCTTTGTTGTTCTTAGGTATTAAAATAGTCTTGTAAATTCATATCCAGTGATATAAAGACCCTACTGTGAACATGTTACCTGAGCTACAGTCCTGAAAACCAGATTCACTGTGAAACCAACAGGACTGGCCAAGGAAATACAAGCTCAGCATACATGTATGTATATGGAATAAGGTCCTTTGTTAAAGACTGTTGTACTGGCGTTGCTGTACTTGTTCTCTGTTGATAAAAGGACTTCCCATTTCCAGAAGCAATAACAAAAAAACACTTTATAATTCCACAAGTCTTTCCAAGTTTTTCTAGAACTTTCTGTAAAATTTTATTGCACCTCCTTGCAACATTTTTTACAGAAAAATAAGATGGTTTTTGAAAAAATAACAGGAGACGACTAAATTGTACACTTAAGTTTGTAGAAGCCAATTCTTCTACAGTACAATAAAATATGTGCTGTACCTGTACTTTCAGAAGTGCCCAGCTGTATGGCCAACAGTCAGTGTGCAGAAAATTGTTCATCTGTGTACAGGGTCCCTCAGAGCTTGAGTTATGACCTATATATTCATTTTTAGCTCTGACACTCAGGAACTTTCTCTCAGGAGAGAGGTACCAGCACAATGGGATGCTGCATCCAGCCATGTGCAGGGCCCTGCAGCTGCCAGAGTGAGGGGGTGTGTGGAGTTTGAGGAGAGCACGATGGAGAATGAGCCTGCAAGGGGAAGGGCTAAGCCAGTGCACACGTAGAGATGGCGCATCACAGGAGAGCAAGCGCAGGATGGCATCAGCTGCAGTTTGCAGACCCTAGATGGGTGCATACTATGGACATATCTGGCAGATTAGAGATTAGCTTTTCACATCAACATGTACTGAATGGCATATTCCCTTTTGCAAATTCACTCTGGTTTTATTCATAATTCCCTTACATGTATGTAGAGATGCATAAATAAGATAAAGGTAAAGATTATAATTATAATTGTGATAAAGATAGATTATGAAGTGACTGTATCTATATATGATTTCTTTGTAATGTATTTATACATATATATGCATAAAACAGAGTGATAGAAAATCATAGCATTCCTGTATTATGTGCAGATTAAAATGCATCCTTTTGCCAACAGGTCTCTCCAGAACAGTTGTGCAAACAGTGTATATCTCTCTGTCATGCAACTATGGGTAATTAACATATGCAAAACACCACAGTCCTGCTAGAAGCTACCCAGCCCTCCCCTGAAATTTAGGCTCTATTTATTTACAACAAAATAAAGTGGACCCTTCTGGAAAGAAACATGGCTTTGTGGCTGCACCAATGCTGTCGCACAGATGCTTTAAATCTTTTATATCTCCCAGACCTCCAGGGGCTGGTGTTGGATGGTATTGAGCCAGGGCCAATAAATAATTTATGCTAAGTAGCAATTTAGTTGTTTGGCTTGGGGTAAAGAAATCCAAGAAATTCATAAATAAAGTTCCCATTTTTGCTGTGTTCCAAAAGTTAATTTATGTTACTCTGCAATTAACTAACATAAAGGTGAAAAAATATGACAGGCCTTAGGTAGAAAATAAAGCTCATAAATCTGCCGTATCTTAACTAGTGGTGCTTTAGTGATAGTTGGTGCTTGCACTTGGTTTCCTGTTCATCTCATTCACCTGTATTTGCCTGACCCAGAAAAATACAGTAATTAATTTCTAATATTTCCCCTTTGAAATAAACAAGCAAACCCAACATTTTTTGCATTTCTCTTTGAACTAGAAATTAGGTACTAGAATTTGGCAGATCTATTTTTTCTGTCAAAATAGACAGAAGTGGAAATGTATAATATGGGGATGAAGTCTGGTCATCAGATAGTCTCTACATTCAATGGAGTATATTTAAAGCCAGATCCACATATTCATTAATGTCCTTTATGTATACATACCTGTATGTGCAATGCATAGGATTTAATGTAATACCTGAATTCTTCCCCTTAACCTAAAGCAGATGTTTCCTGACAAAGACATGACTTTTCTTCATTCATTATCATTCATTATCCTATTGACACTGTGTGTACTGTTTAAAAATATATTCTCTCATATATGTAAATGTGTGATGATTGCATTCATCTCTATGTCAGAAAGAATAAAATTATAAATATGCTGTACTGTCCCTCTTTCTCATGAGGAAGGGTTAGAGTAAAATGGGGCATCCCACTGATTTCACAGGTTTTGTTACTCACAAGAGGAATTCTGACCATGGGCACAAAGAGCTTATTTCAGGGAGGTTGTCTGTTACCTATTTCAGCAGAAATAGACCTGACTATCCATAAATAGAGAAAAAAATTGAAACATGATTATACAAGAGAGAACGACCAAGTCCTCTGCTTCTCTGCATCGCTGTGCAGCTACTGGTTTCCGTGAAACTACACTGATTCAAAGCAGTATAATGTCTCATATTTTCAATTTTACGACTCATCTGTGCAATTATCAGTAGTCTGAACAACTGCATTCAGAATCCTTCCTTTCAGGATGCAGAGAAAAGGAGGCTTCTTTCCTCCCCTCAGTTTCACTCCCGAAGAGTGCAGTGTTGCAAACATCCCTCACCACAATCAATGTCTAACTTCAAGGGCTCTGGAAGCTTCAAACCTGTTCAGAGGTGAAGTGGCATAGAAGAGTTCAGCCACAAATACTCCTTTACTTTGCTATTGTGAAACAAATATCTCTGACCATGTTCCAAAAGAAAAATGGTTTTGAAAGAGATTGCATTTGCTGTGATAATGGGACTAGAATATGCTTCACTATTCCCTATAATATCTGTTTTCTTTTTCTGGAGGTTTCTGCATGATGAAGATGAATTTAGCTCTTTATTTCCTGAGATAAAAAAAAAATGAGATGATTGATTTCTCTTTTAATTGCAATCCAGAATATCTTGCTTTCTGACTCTCACTTCTAATCATGTTGCAGGCAGTGCTGTCTGTGTCAATGGCACAGAGGAGCTCTGGGGTGCTGCCACATGAGTGAGCACGACCCCTTTTCCCTCCTTGGCTGACTGTGGACCACGGGTCCTGGGCCCAGGATGAACAGTCCCAAACTCTTCTCGAGTCTACTTATTAGAAATAAATTTCAAATTTGCCAGATAAGAGTTTGGAAAAGACCATGTAATTTATTTCATGGAAGACAAGGTGTGAATCTACTCATTAAAATTCATAATGAGATGCATCTGGCATCTTAACACTTCTTACTATTCTGCAAATAGACTTTGTTAAAGGCCATTTTGCTCTTTCTAGCAGGACTACATGGCACAGATAAAGGGTTTTGAATTACAGAAATGAGAATACGTTTTCAAGTCTATTACCTCCAATTTCCAGTCATTAAATGATTCAGTGGTAGAGTTTCTGTTTTAACTTTAGTGACCACTAGCAGGGACATCAAGTCAAAGCGACTCATGAAGAAGACTTTTAAGTTCCACACTTTCATATACATTTAGAAACAAATAGAGGAATGGCTAAAAAGCAGTTCAGACTGTTCCTCTCGGCCTGACTCAGATCAGATTTCAACCAAAATAATGTTTCCTCTACATATATAGCATCAATCCATTCTTTTCTGAACAGTTGTCCTGGGTACAGAGACAAGAGGGTGGAGCTGTCAGCTCTGTTTTGTCAGATATCATTTTATGTCATAGCCAGGGAATACTTTCAGCATGGTTTGCAGCATGGTTTAATGTAGCCAGAACAAGAAGGGAGCCCATTTCATCTGGCTCACTCAGGCAAAGGGAGTGGTGGACCCTGGCACCTCTCTTGTTTATTGTCCCTTCCTTCTCTGAAGAGAGAAGTTGGGTGGTTTATCTGGAGTTTTGCTCCCTGTTGTTGTCAAAAGCAACACAACAGGCCTCCTTCCACCTGGGAGATGTTCATCACGTTGGGGACTCAGCAAAGGAGCCAAGGGGAAGCACAGAGCTCTCTAATTTCTGGAGTGAACAATCCCTTTTACTCCATCAGTGTTAAAGGATTTGGGTGAAGCAAGGCACATTTTCCATTCGCATATCTCTTCTCACTTCTGCCTCTGGAGCTACCAGAGACTGATGCTCTACATTTCCCTCCTTTCACTGCTGGTCTAGATTTTCTCTTTTAAGAAAGTCAGAGGGAAGTTAGGAGGCAGTTCAGCCACGAACAAAAGATCAAAATGCTTTCACACTTCCACCCCTCCTTACCACAGAGGCAGTGGGGTAAAGAGGGCTCCTGCCAGCAGATGTTATGGTAGGGTTCTCCTCCATCAACTTGGCAGATAGGACAGCAGTGACCCACGTCTCTTCCTCTGCTCTTCTAAAAGAAAAGGTCTCTGTGAAAAGGTCTGTTTTCTGAGTGACTCTTAACAGAGCCTAAGTGCTTTGCTACCTGTATTTTAACATTTGCACTAATGATGGAGTGTGTTAGTAAATTAACATACAACCAGAAAGGTGAAACAAAAAGGAAGGTCTTTCTCCAGACACAGAATGCTCAGGAGCATTAGTAGTTAAGGAGCACGTATAACTAGAACTGTGTATGCACAGAATTACATACAGATACATAATTGTAAGAGCTTGATCTTGCAGAACGTGTATTTTGTATTTTAAATGGATGCCATGTGGGATATATTTGCTTACAGTCTTAGAGATAAACTACATCTCTAACACATCCTTCTTAATTTAAGCATTTTCTGAGTAAATGGGAGGATTTATTCCATAGAGTGTGCTATTGGGTAGCTCATGCATAAATTGGTTCAAAGTTACACATATGCTATGCGTATCTTTAGCTGATTTAAGCAAGGCTGCCTTGTAGGAAATATGCCACCCATGGTCAACCTACATGTATAGTCCCATGTTAGGTTTACACAGCAGAAAACAATTTCTCAGAGTGGTATGATGTAATTCACATCATAGCATAGCAGATTTATGCCCCAAGTATCCTCATGAACATGGGGAAGTGAGCAACTGGATGTGTGGAGCTGCATTGCCAACTGGAGTTAAACCTCAACACTGCCATGACATGAGATTTTTAAAAATGAGTAATCTCTGTGCTGATTCTCAGGTCTCATGTTTCACATCTGCATGCAGTAGATAAAGGCTATGAATTTGTAACTTTGCTGCAGCAAGAGAACTAATGCAGCCAGTTCAGGGCAGGGAGAGGTTTGTACAACCTAACCAACTACTCGGTTACTGAAGAGGGAAGTATACACATAAATACCAGCTGGTACTAGCAAAGGAAAATTAATTAGTGACAATAAAGATTTATCATTATACTAAATGTTCAGAAATGTTTATGATGCCTTCATAGCACCTGCTCAGGACTCCATTAGTAAATATTTCTTTAAAGAGGGTCTTTCTCCCCCTCTGAACCTTCTTATGTGATATTACTAAAACAATTCACAATTCCCTCTCAATGTGCACTCAACTTCTGCTTTCAGCTTTCAAATAAATACTGCATATCAACATACTCTCTTTGGTTACAGCTCATCCCAATCTGCTGAAGATCTGCTGGGGCAGATCAGGACTGTATATCTGCAATTTAGGCAGAGTACTTTCTTGTGTGGAGACAACACATTTCTTGTGTTAGGTTGAACAGTGGTGTTTCAGGAGCAGGACATATGTTTTTAAGGAACAATACAGGAGCACATAGCTAGTCTTGCTGCTTTAACAGTGGTGCCTAGATTACTGAAGAAGGGTAGAGGAGAAAATAAGCCTCAACTGCATGGACAGAATGAACTGAGAAGATTCTTCCTTACAAATTCACATGAATGTGTTCAATTCTTATCATGTTGTAAGGAAAACAGAAATACTTTCTTCCATGTAAGCTTCTGCATCCTATGGACCTTTCTTGACCCACCTGAAACTAGTGGAAAAAATCTATTGAATTAAGTAAAATTCACAGTCAGAATTTCATACATTGGGAACAGCAATCATCTACTAAGCCCTGTGTTACCATACTTTATTGATGAAACTCGGCATTTCAGACAGTTTTGTTCATAAACTCAACAGTAACACCTTGATATTTCTAGTGAAAATCACAACATCAGGTACAGATTTTTGCTCCATATTAACCATAGTCCTGAATTTCTTACGTTTGTATATTCTAAAATCAAGGAAATAATTTTTAAAGAACTTAAAGTACCCTAGCTAGTAAAATCTAGTAGTTTCAGTTTTTCTCTTCTGGGAAAACAAAGGAAAAGCCATGCAATATATTCAGTGATACAGAATATGACAAGTGTGTAGGTAAATAATAATAAAATCCATATTGTAAATGAGGCATCCCTCACAACTGCAATTTTACATAGATTCATTGATACTAAACGTGTCTAAGATCCCTAAGTCAACTCATCCACTTGATCCACTGTGCAAAATCATACATATTGCAATAACAATCTTTATCTGTTTCACTTCTTTTTCCATTTTTCTAAATTACTTAAAAGCTAAACAGAGATGAGCAGAGGCTATGAAAGCAGATGGAAAATATTCAGAAAACAAGGATTTTCTCTAGCCCAACTTTGAACATCTAAGAGTTGGTCTTATACTCTGGGACAGTTAGTTTCTTGTGGTGAAAGAGTAATGACAAGAGCAATGACAGTATCACTTGCTTTGTGACTTTAGGCAACCACACACACAATTCCTATGTGTGTGTCCAGTACCAGTGAGAGGAGGCACCTTCTCAAAGTCCCTTTCCATCTTCATGACCAGAAAGAGAGCTTAGATAACTGTGCTAGATCAGGTACCAACTCTCAGATGCCAAAATGTAGGTAATGATTAGGCCATTCAGTGATTTTATTTTCTATTCAGGCCTTCTGGAAGTGACAAATTAAAAATAAGAACAATTGTAACAGTCCTTTCTTAGTTTTTCCACTGTTTCTTCCCATGTGCATTTCAGGATTACCCAGAAACATCTTCAAACATTTTCTCTTTTTTTTTTCTTCTTTTGCACAGTGTGCAAGTGGCTGTATAAGTCTCACACTGTTGTTTCATTTTCCATCTCAGTAATTTTCATCAGAGCCATCTCTCAAGACCATGGAGCCTTCTCTCTGCACTGGCTGAGTGCTGGAGACTCTTGCTAGGTCTGTTTCAGCATGGAAATATGTTGGGTTTTTCAAATGTAACCAGGGTACTTTACCTTGCAAAAGTGAGGCCAAAACATTTCTGCTCATACAGTGAGTGGGTTACTTAAGGAAAGACAGTGGGATGAAGGGATCCTAAACCAGCCATGCTCACCCAGGCTGTTTAGCTGTCTGAGCATCAGACTGTGCCAGTGGTCAGTGGAAAAAGAGCAACATCTCCAGGGGGTGGTTTATGTCTCACAAAGGCTGCTCTCAGAGGCGTACATGAACCTCACTCAGCAAATCACAGACTCTCTCTTGCTGCCTGACTCAAAATGAATGCCTGATTTTTAAAGGGCTGGAGATTCATTCCAGTGCCCAAGGCACTTGACTTTCCAGGGTATGGACAAAAGTGAAGTGAATCTCAATGCTCCTACACACTGGTCACCTAACTAAATGAATCCCAGCTTTACTATTGGGGCCTATTTATTGATGTTTTATTAGCACCTAGTATAAATGAGATTCTGACTGAAAGAGGGGTTTTAATTTTATTAGAACAGAATCCATGTTGAGATTTTTCCTATAAATTTATGACCTACAATTTTTGTAAAAACATATTGAGGAGCCCCTATAATGTAGTTGTGTTCTTCTAATAGAGTCAAGATAGTAAAATACAAATAAATTTCCAATATTTTTTCCTACTTCAGCTGCAGACACACACAGCTCATGACACAACCAGTATTTTAAATATCACAGGTGGACCTTCAGTATAATATTCTATCTATTCATAGAGAGAAGCCCACCATTAATATCATTATTGTTGTTACTAAAATTATCTTTACTCATAGGTGAGCATCAGTCCTGAAAATTAAGTTCTTTTCCTTCAGTTCATGCTGTCAATGCTGAACACATTGTTGATATTTGACATATTTTTCGGTAAATAGAAAGAGCCATGTCTTTCAATGCACTACTTGCCCCATCGAAATTTCCTGACAGCAGAGAGCAAAAGAATTCCTAATTTCCAAAGATTTCAAAATTCATGCTAATTCTGAGTCTTTCAGCACTCAGATGTATTTGCTATCATTTCCCCACATTTCTCATAGAAAATTGTCCCTTTTTTGATACATTTTTTAGTTATGGCACATTCCAAATTTTGGGCCTTTTATCTGTCTGGCTTTTTCACTCTCATTTATCATCATTTTCTGCTATGTATCTGTCCAGTTATCTTTTTCTTTCCTTTAATTTCTGTTTCTTGGTCCCCAGATAGAGAATGAAATATTAGGTTTGTCAAGCGTATATCATTGTTTAAATGCCTGGAGATGATGGGTTAAACAGCACAATCAATGAAACAAACCTCCAGTGCATTGCAGCTACTGCAAATGATGTTCCCTCTGGCTGTTTAAGACCTACCAAGTCAATAACCTATTAATATCATACTCTGCTAGGGTCAGCGCCAAACAAGTCACATGTCTTTTCAAGGCATTCAGCTTATGAGGGATTAAATGAAAGGCTGTTGGTCCTTTGGTGGCCTTGAAAAAATTGTGATTTTTTTTTAATCTTCCTGCAAGATTAAACCTTGTTGACTGAAATAAATTAAAAATTTAAAATGGATCAGATAGTAGTTACTGTAGCTACATAAAATCATAGAGCAACACAAACTGCACCACCAGTAATTCACGTGGAACTATCACTCCTCTCTAGAATCTGATAATATTTTGCTGATATAGACTGCAAAGTAAGTCAGCCAACATGACTTACTTGGCTCTCTGTATATACAGTGAAAAAATATTTAGTCTTATCCCTGAAAATAACAAAATCTTCTGGTTTTATTTCCAGAATAGAACCACAGAGTACAAACAGATTATGATGCCACTAAAAGTACCATCTAATATGAACACCATTTACAGTCAGTCATTTTTCATAAACTGAGGGCTAAATTTTACTCAAGGTGCACTTTTTAGGTCACAGAAGGTCTCTACATGCATCTGGAAAAAACTTTTTCTGCTATATCAAGCTCTAATTCATAGCATGGATCTGCAGACTTCACCGCAATTAGTGCAAGCAGTTAATAAATAGTATGACAATGTGAGAAAATGTTGTAAGACCTTCTGAGAAAGCAAAATTTAGTCTGAACTTTGTGATCACAGGCTGGAACATTTCCAGCTATGAAAGAGATGTGGCTCAAGAGAATGATTTTTGAAAAATCCAAAACATATCTCAAAGACCTTTTAATTAAGAAGGACTTTCACTCTGAAATGATCTGTTGGATTATGTTGTGCCCAAAGTTGTACCTGTTCATTTGCAATAGGATGTCTACTTCCTGGCCTGTTATATCCCATTCTGAACTAGACTTTGACATTTTTCAAACTTCCACATCATAAGCCTGTCTGAGAGAGAGACCTGAGGCAAACAACACAATGCCATTGGGAAGACATGGCCAGGAGACATCCAAAGAGCTCCCAACGCCCATCCACACATCATTAACAAACCACTCAATTCAAGGTGGTTAACAGGAAAATAAATCACCTCCTCATGTGCTCTGGATAAGGTTGAAAAGCCAAGAGGCCTGGGCCACTGCACGTGTTCTGTCCAGCCCCTGTGGTCTCAGAGAATATTCCCACTGCAACTATGCATGCAACCAGCATTCTGACTGGGACCTGGGAGAGTACTGTATTACTGGATGCAAGTGTAAGTCAAGTATCCCATTCCAATCCTGATCCGGGACAAAAATTGTTTTCAAAGCACAAGAACTTGAAGGTCTCTCACTTGGTAAAGTCACTTTTCATTAGGAAGGCTAGAGGAGAAACTAATGAGAAGGAGAGGAGAAAGAGAGCTGAAAAACAGCGATAATTCATCACCCAGATCAGGGATGAGCCTGATCTGATGCATCTCATATGCCCTCAAGAAGAGGGAAGGTGAATGTATCAAAAGGCTGGGGCTCAGTCCTGGAAGATGGTGACTCACTCAGTTGAGTACAGCAAATCATTATTTTCATACAATGTTTAATGCCAAACAATAATTCCACTGACTTTGGGAATGTATGTTGATTGAATGTCAAACCAGTGGTTAAGGTCTCCTTGTAAACATCTTCCAAGGCTCAGTTTCTAATTTAAAATAAATAAACAAGAAACCTGATCAACATGAAAAAATAAACATAACATTCAGTCTTCTCCTCAAAGAATTTACACAGGGCTCAAAATGCATTGGCCCAAATTAAGCAGAAAAGAAAGAAAAAGTACCTATCTCATCCCTGATTATAAAAAAAAAAGAACTTCAGGGGCTCACAGTAAAGCCTTCTGGCAGAAAGAAACTTCAAAATCTATGCTTTTTTTCCCTTAACTGAGAATCCCCCTTTGAAGTACACTGCAAAGGATTCTGCCTGTCCCCAGAAGCCCTGTGCAGTGCCTCTAGCCATCAGCTCCCACCACTTCTGAATTAACATCCCACAGACACTCCGAAGGAGCAGCACACCTACATTTCCTAGCAGATAACTTATTTAGTATACGAGCTCCTGTTACCCACCAGGCCAAAAGAAAAAGCACTGGACCCCTTTGGTATTATCCCTGATCCCCAAGAGGAGAGATCAGCTCTTCCATGAAACATCAAATAACACATCGCAGGCACAGTGGATTTGTGTGTGTGTGTGACTAGGTTGTGTAATTTCCACAACACTCTGTGGTAGAGTTTGGGGCCATGTTGCTTCACTGCTGGGGAAGGTTTGCTCTCTGCATCCCTATAAAGCTTAGCATTTATGAAAGCATTACAATTGGCCAGATTTCTTCTCTTTTCATCAGCTAGACTGGAAGGCTGATCCACCTCTTCTCACTTCCCTTTCTGGACAAGGGCAGCAGCACCCAGTGCTCATGGGGACTCGTTGTTGTGCTCCACTCAAGGGCCAGGTGTCTCCCCACACCCACTGCAAGACCCTGACCAAGACCAGCCACAAACATGAGATGTGAAAGAGAATAAAGAAAAATGGTTCTTCTAGCCAATTTTTTTTTTTTCTGGAACAACAACCAAAGTAGATTTTAGGGAAAAAAAGAGAAATACAAAATTGTTAATATCCTGGAAAATGACTAAATATCCTTCCCAGATGCAAAGTGTCATCTTAAACCTAGAAAATGAGTGGTTTTTTCCCTGCCTTGACACTGTAAATAAAAGTTACTATCAGTATAGTTAATTTATACTGACTAATACCAGGATGTATGCATGAACAATAAACCATTTCTTTGAATCCTCCCAAGTTCCTGGCCTCAGTACCATCTTGAACTAGAGCCAGTGGAAGTTTTCTCCACCCACCCAAGGGAGCATGGAAATCCTATTGCTAGTGCTGCTGTCTGCTGCACCAATTAAAGGAGCAGAAAATGTATCCTGGAATTCTTTACTGAACAGTCAGGAAGGTCAACTGAATGATGGCCAGGTCTGTATGACCGAAACTCTCTGTGCTCCTTTTACCCACACAGGTATTTCCAGATTGTCAGAAGGACCCCAATAGATGATCCCTGGGAATCAGAACTTTCACTTACCCATACCATCACACAGCAGATCAACACTGAGATATGTGAGATGACAATCTGCACCTGAAATATTTTTACCTCTGTGCCATGGCTGCCTTTGCTCCAAGGACTATGAGTGTGGGCACTGGCAATTGACAAAGGTCCCATTGTAAATAAAGGCATAACTTTAGCAAATTCCCAAGTGCCATGTCTGAGTCTTTCAAGCACAAAGGGCTCTGTTGCTTCCCACTGCAAGTCAGTGCTAAGTCCCTCATGCCCTCCTCTTTCACTCCTGCCTCCCAAAGAGCTGGAACCAAAGACTGCTCCATTCCCACAGGCTTTTGTAGGGATTTGAGTGCAAAACCATCCCTTCAAATCTCACTCCACGTTTTCCAAATAATGCCATGTCTCATTGCTGGGATGGAAGCCAGGTACATGCAAGCAGTTGAGATCTATTGCTATGTTCCTTTTACAAGTTATTTGCCAATTCTATTAACAGCAATCCCAATCAGGCAGAACTAAACCTGTCCTGAGCATGGTGGTGTTTTCAGTAAGGTGAAGTCAGTGAAGGATATGTTTCTATGTCCTGTTCTTCTTGGTTTTAGAGCTTTATTCAATCCTTTGGAGCTTCCTGTCCAAGCCCCACTTTTCTTCTTCAGTACCTGCTGCCTTCCCTCATTTTGATGTTGTGATGCCCCTTCCATGCTGGCTCATGGACCTTTTACTGAAGAGCTATCAGGAAGTAGGGATAGCATTCAGAGAAACAGTTAATCTATCACTAACAAAGTTCATCTTCTCATTAAAGTTTTTCACATATGAAAGATATGTCTTTTATCCAGTTTTTAGGAAAATAACCAGAATGTGGCAAGGAAGTATGGAAAAAGAGAAGACCTTGAATTTAAAAATATTTAAATAGCACATATCACTTTGATTTTTACCTCATTTCAGAGTTTTTTCTTGATCATTAGTCTTCTATGTAACCCCCAGTATTGTCAAAATTTGTGGGGCTTTTTTTTTAATCCATATATCAGCCACAAAAGTATGTCAAGATGAGAGTTTGGTGAAGGGTCCACAAAATGAACATAGGGTCAAATATTGAATTGATCAACAACACGAATACTCTGACGTTTAATTGACTGAAGATATCTAAAAACATAATATAAATCACATCACATTCTGATCCAGAATGGCTGAGTATGAGCTCAACTGATAAGTGCAATTAGTTTTGAATTGTGTTCTCCAAAACACACGTAAATGTTGCTCCTCTGTTCTGTCTTTTCAGAAATGGCATTTTAAAAAATCACACATTTGCATTCCAGTAAGTAACTTGTATCTAAAGTTTTTCAGATGTTCCACAATAGTTCTGTGAGAATAAACCAGGATTTCTAGAAGTGTTCAGTCCTTGTCTCTTTGCTGTAAGTGCAAATTTTACCATGTGTTCTTTGCATACCCAGTTCAACAAAACAGCCAGTGGCAAAATCTAGCATTTCAGAAAAGATGTAACACTGTAGAGTAAACAACCTCTCCTCTTTCTGTTCCCTTTCTAGTACATGGTGGGAAGCTAAGTGAAAGTTGGTCCTTACAAGGATGGAAACAAACATGGAGAAGATTTATCTGCTCAACAATATTCTCTTGTTCCTTCTCCAATTTATTATGATGCTTACAGGGAGATGGTTTCTAGTACAAGTGTTCTAGAAAGCAAAGTAGTGGCAGATCTCTTTGTAAGATAATCAAACTGTTTCCAACAAAATAAATATGTTTGTCCAATGTGTCCTCTCCCCCACCATCACCTCCCACAATGACACTGACTTTTCTTCACAGTGAAAATGGGGGTTTTATTCTGAGCACTCCTGAGGATTCCTGCATTTATGGTTCTGCCTATTAGAGACAAACTCAGCTGGTGACATTTCTGCTAAAGGCTTGATTAAAACTCATCTGGGAAAATACTTCTTGTTCATCTTATCCAGAGGCAGGAGTCTTGGTCAGAATCTTAGTTCAGATGTTGCTCTGTCAAGGATGGCCAGGTGATGGTCAGGGCTGGCCCTGGGAGTCTGACACCAAGAAAGGAGGTCTCAGGTGCCTTATGCTATGCCAACTCAATGTGCAACTCTGCCTTTCAAGTAACATGGGAGGTTTTGTCCCTATTTATTCCACTGGAAAATAGTAAAAATAGAACTTACTCCCAAGTAAATCTCAGGAATAAAAATTTTAAGCATTTGTCTACCACTAGTCTGCTCATTTCTGTATTTGCCTACAAAGAAGAAAGGATGGAAATAGCTACTTCTGATCAAATATCTCACCAGGGGAATTGTTGCTGGGGGAGACCTGGGATTTCAAAAGAAACCTTCTCAGAGAACAAAAATGGGTCACCTCTTACAAGGGCTTAGGCAGCCAATGTACCAATGGATTTGCTATTTCCAGCTCTAGACTTCTCATTTTATCAGGAATGAACAAGAAGGATCCATACTAGGCTGTGTCAATATGACTTTGGCCTTTAGTTCACAGTGGAGTCATGGTGGTGCATGCATTGCTTAGGATTTTTTTGGTCACTGAATATGCTGCATATATTGTTTTATTGAAAAGTAAAGCAAATGAAACAGAAGTTATCCTGAATGTCTTTTTTGACAGCTATCACTAACGTATTACTTTAAAAACATACATTTTTGTTATGTATAAGTTATGGCAACATCACTGGCAAAAAGCCATGAACACACTACTGGCTACAAAGTTTGGTACATCCAGTGTTGTCTGGATTGGATTTTTTCCTTCCTGTGGTTTATACTCAGCAGATTTTGATGATGATGTCCTGCATATATTAAGAAGGAAGCTGTTATTGAGGGTAATGTGCATAATGACACCACTTTTATTGTAATGCAGAATGCATGGCTTCAACTGTTTGCAATACTTTAGCCAGTTCCTTTCAAATTGAAAACAGAGAGCCATTCTGAATGCAACCTGCTATCTTTAGCCACCAATCTTGTAGCTGACATCTCTACAAACAGCTCAGCCTTCACCAAAGTTGAGGAAACTTCTAAGAGCATTCTTCTTTAGTGCCCCAAGTTTTAAAAGTAATGTACAAATGGTGATTTCTTTCATAAATCGCATTAAAGAAAAAGATTGGTTTTCCTAGGGAGAGAAGCATGGTCATTTTTCACAGATGGAAAGTGTCTGGTCCAAACAGAGCACTGCATTTAATATATCACTATTTTATTCATGTCATTTGTAAACAGAAAGATATCCTTGCCAATGTCAGTATTTTTTCTCCTCTTTTGCCCTTTAAAAAACGCTTATAAATTAAGATTCCTTCTGCATCTGTGAGCTCAAGTGTAATGGCAGAAGCCCTCTGAGGCAATAGGAGGCACACACATTCCCCACCCAAACCTCACCAAGAACAGGTTGCACAGACAGAGCCCCAGGAGGTTTACTCTGAATCCCATCCTTCCAGAGGCACAGAGCTTGTCCAGTGAAAGTACAGCTGGAACTCTCCCAGTCTCAAGTTTGCATTTTCCTCTCCTCCCTCAATGAGAGATTGTCCAATTAATTGCTAATTAATAATTAATTAAATCAATGACAGATTGTCCATGGGGGAGAGAAATTTCCGCAGAGGCTGAGAGCCCTGAGTTCCCCCAGCTCAGAGCCAGGGGAAGAATCTCTGCCACCGCCAAATGTCAATGCCTAAAAAGCAGCACTGTGACAAATCTGTGCAACATCTACTGGCTGGACCACTAAAGTAGCCAAATGTTGGGAATATTTTCAACAGAGTCACCATCCACTTGCCAGCTCCCCAGTTTCTAGAGACTCGTGTCCAGACACAGGAGAGGAATGAATACAAAATAATGAAAAAAACAGCCTCGGTAAGAAAGCTTCTAGAACAGTGTTGTCAGGATCTGTTTTCTGTTTATTGTCACTTGATACCTTAAAAGTGCTCTGGGAAAAAAAGTATGAATTTTTTGCAATAAGGTTAAGTAGTGATTCAAAGTTGGTGCAGTCCTAAATTAATGATAGAGGCAGGTGAGGTGAACAAAACAATCTGGATTGCTTGATAAAGTAGTCTTCTTTGAACATCAAAAGTTATTGATATTCCAAACATGATGTAATTCATCTCGGAACAAAAAAAAAATTAATTAATTTCAGACTCACAAGATGCAAATCCCTTGGCCCAGACTGCACTGACCCTAAAAACCCACTTGATGCTGGTATTATGTACCATTGCAAATCTCCCAGTCCAGTGCTTTGGCTGTGAGGGACAGTAAATTAAAAAGCAGAGGAATATCAAACAGAGAAGTGAATTGTGTCTAAACAGCACCACTGAGAACATTACTGGAATATTGTCCCCATCTTTCAGCCGCTTCAAAACATATATAGGAAAAATGTGAAAATAATCCAGAAAACTATTACTATTCATTAAGAAATATGGAATATTCCACTGTGTGGTAAGAAGTTAGATAATTCAATGTGTTCATTTTCTTCAAGAAAAGCGTAAGAGCAAATTTATGCCATACAGAGCTCTACCTGCTAAAAAGAAGGAAGTTTCCTGATAGCAGATGACTCTCTAATGCAGAAGAGACCTGACAATCTGAACCTGAAAAGTCAGTCTTCACAAATTATGATCAGAAATAAAGGACATTTCTTTAACAGTGCTATTAATTAACTAATTGAGTAATTATAAAGGATTTGGTAGCCTTTTGAGCACCATGAAGTATTTATGTGTTCACTGCAGAAATTGTTAATTAATTATTCCAGAAAGCCCCACACAGCTCCAAGGTTAGACAACCAGTCCTCTTCCATAAATAGATGAATCTCTTGCCTCCTCTTGTTGCCAAAAGAATCATTTCTCTTCATGCCACTGTGCATACCTAGGCATATTAATCCAGGCGCTAAGAGATACAGCATAAATGCATTGTTGTTGTGGTGGCTGCGATTTTTTTTTTTTATTATTATTTCAGTCATCTTACCCTGAAGACCCTTTAAAAATACAAGAACATGCTTTTTCTTAATATTTTAGGAGAAATTGAAGCCAAGGATTTGTTCAGGGTTGTGCTGTTCTGAAAGGAAAATGAATATATGGGATAGAAAACAATCAGCTTCCAGAAGATGAATAGTTGTTTACCTGGTCAGGTGGGGAAGGAGCTGTATCTCCCTAGGCATACAAATCCCCCTGCTCCTGCTCACAGCAGATGTACAGGGAAGGCAATTGCACAGAGAGGAAAAATTGAGGGGGGCTCTGTCACTCATTCACTTGAAAAGCACCAGAGAAAATCTTAACTTTGTCAGAGCACTGATGACAAAGGTTTCCTAAATTACAGCATTTGAGAATGCGGGTGCAGATGATGCAGCCCTGTGGTCCATTTAGGTGCCTGAACACATAAATAATCTTTGAAGGTGTTAAAAGTTAGCTGTACAGTAACCGAGAGCTTGTCCTCTCACCCCTCTGCCCCACTCCCCTCTCCTCTCATTACCAGGAACGTGTAAGACAAATTGTTGTAGAGAGACTATCTTTTAATCAGGCTCTGAAATCTCCATATACGGCGTGTTTGCTGGATTTGAGCTTGGGCTGCATTTTCTCTTCGCTCCATAAAATACTCCAGGGATATCAGGTACCCACTCTTCAATGGCTTGGTTGGTACTTGATGTCACTGGTCTCAGAGCTATTCACTGCGAATAATGTTTGGTCCTTTTTTATTTTAATTGCTGGAATGGCTGTGGATATAAGTTGCTCAACACAAAAGGGTGACAAATAATGATGAAAGACACTAGAGTGCTCTCATGTGTAGCTTGGACCAGAAGGAGAAAAGAGATTATTGCAGCTGAACTGGTCACATGGAATTTGCTGGACCTGCCTGCTCCAACCCCCTCCAGCCTCTCTCCGGGAATAGTGCTCTTACAAGCTAAGAAAGACACAGTTGGCACCAAAAAAAAAAGGGGGGGGAAAAAGGAAAAAAAATACCATTAACAATGACCTTTAGAAATTTCAAGGACATAACGCAGCCTTTGTGAAGTGTAAACAGATGCATTGTCAAACAGTTAAAGAACAGAATTGCTCCTGGATCTGTCATTTACCTCCTCACAAACTCAAACTCCAAACTGTAAAGAGTCAGGAGGAAACGGCAGCAGCATGATTATACAGTTAAAGAGACAAATACTTATGTTGGTCTTCTCAGAGACTGATATTTCTATTATATTTTTAATTAACATTTTAATCCTTTAAAATCATTTTAATCCTCGGGAAGCATGTTACAGAGTGAAATCGTTGCTATGAAAAGTGTCAAACAGATAATAGCTAAAATTAATGGTTTTGTGATATATCAAGTTTTCAAATTGTTCTTTTATTAAAAGAGCCTGACATTTTTCATTACAGTGAGCAGGGCTTTCTGAATAAAAAGTAAGCATGTACCCCAGATTACAGAACATTTAACTATTTGCATGATAAAGTCTTCCTCTGGGTTTTCAGTCTGTTGAAAGAGTTGCCAATAGGCTAGATAAGTATCTTTTGTGGTGGCAGATCGAAGCCCAAAGGTATCCCAGACTCCTCCTCATGCTCCTTCTTGTTTTAGCTGGGGCTCTTCCTGGCCCCCAAAGCCCTTTGCAGGACCAGGGCTCGCTGGGGCTTTACCATGAGCTGGGCTCAGCTGATTGTCATTGCACACCCATGCCAAGGGCTGCTCTCCCTCCTGCTTGGCTCAGAGTACCATTGGTGGTTTTCTCATTTGAGCAGCTCAAGGCAACCTCTGAAAGGCTGCAACTCATAATAGGATCAATAACTGTGTGCATAATTGCAAAAACACTTCAGTAAGTGGATATGAGCTGCTGCAGACCTCATCTTTACAACTTTGCAAACACACGGTTCCTTGTCTCAGAGTCAAGCTCTTCCTTTCTGACATCTCTCAGTGCAGCACACACAAAAGTCAGAATACATAAACTGTAAATCCCCTACTTACTGGGAGCCATAAATAGCTACAGGTAGAGATTATGACCCATGGGAAATGGGATCATTGTCTCAAAAATAAAATATTAAAGCAATTCCTCTAAGAACTAGCCTTTTCTTAAAATCACCTTGGTATTTGATTTTAAATATGGCTTCTTGCCAAATAATGTGCAAATTCAGCAGTGAGCAGAGTCCTCTCTTTGTGAAAGTTCTGCAATGTTTTACTTGGATGTGGTTACTCCGGTGGTTTTCTTATTTCTGTTTTTTCTTCTTTAAACGGGGAGCAAAACATTACCTGTGGTAGTAAAAGAATGGTGAAATGAGAGAATGAGTGATGCCATTAAAAGCTGTGGGTTGCCATCACATGTGCTCTTAGGCACATGCTGGATAATACAGGGCTGTTTGCACAGGTCTGCTTTTCGTGCTGGGGAGGCTCGTGTAATGAGCAGTGTAATGAAGCCACAGGTATAATGCACTGCTGCCTGAGGTCACCAATTAAAGCAATCTATGAAACCTCAATGAAATGTTTCCCCAGCCCTCCCTACCTCTGTTTGGGTGCACAAAGCTCAATTAGGCACTCAAGAGTTTGGAGATCTGTTTTAAGAGAAACTTGCATAAATACCTTAATGCATCAGGCTGACACTTCAGGAGATGTGGTTTATTACCCCACTCTGCACTAACTTGTTGAGAGCCCTCAATGCCTCAGTTCATCCTCTCTCCTTCCCAAAAGAAGGATAAATGGCATTTCTGTCCCCGGGGATACCTCTGTTAGTTGTCACATACAGTCATGCTCTGGCTTGCTTGCCTGCTCCCTTTCACACCCAGGGCATCCAGGCTCTAAAGGGACTGCAGCACAGAAGGGTGAGGGCAGCAAGCTGGGCACAAGAAATGCTCCCTTGATGGGCACACAAGCACAAAATTGGAAGGACAAACAGCCACACTGATGTCTGTCAGCATTTCAAATGAAAGTCAATTATGACGACACCATACCCCCAAGATGTCAGCACCAGATCTTTCTTGAGGAGTTGCAGCATGTCAAATGCTCCTGTCAAATTTAGCCCATTTTATCCCTAACAGGGATCCACATGTTGCATTTGTCCTCAAGTCCTTGCTGCCCAAGCTGTGTCAGCCCCCTGACAGCTTTCTGATGATGTCAGAGTTGCTGGGTTTGCATCAGGTCCATGTCTAGTTCGGGGTGCCACCAGCAGACATGTCCTCAGCACCAGTTGGTGCCACGGGAGCCTGGAGAGCAGAAGCACCACCAAGATTGGGTTACACTGGGGAGTCAGGGGAGGGAGGCAGCAGGTCTCTTTCCCTGCAGGCTCCCTGAGTCTGGATTTTGGTACCCCCTACCCTTTCAAGGTCAATGCAGTGACCTTGAGGGCAAGCTACAACGTCTGTTTATTTTCCCAGGCTCTCTCTTGCAGTGGGAGTGGGGCAGAGGGGTGACAATGGCAGGGAGAAGGTAGCATCCTTTGTGAGGGAGGCAAGGGGATCTTACTTCTGCTTGTGGCCGTACAGAGCTTGCACCCAGTGTAGAAAGTAATTAAGACACTTCCTGTATTAAAGAATAAACACCCACACATTGAAACCAGGACACAAAATTAATAGCATGGTATATCCAATATTGTTAATAGTAATTTTTTTTTTACCAAGACAGAAATTATTCCAAAATCAAAATGAGGAAATAGTGACATGTTGGTTAGAAAAAAATAAACAAATCCATTTATTTTCTCAGAAAAAGCCCATGTAAGCTGTAAATCCTGACCTGCATTAATTAAATTTCACTTTTAGAAAACAGTAGTGCAAATTCCCCTTAATCCACGAAGTCTGACTTAACTTGGGGGGTGATGGGAGGAGATTTCTTGATTCCCAGCAAAGATCTTTCTTGCATCCACTGCAGAGCCTTAGTCTTTATTCCATCGTACAGTGAAAGAAATGCAAGGAGGTTTGAATGCTGGGGGGGAGAAAAAGAAAAGGCAAAGCAAAAAAAAAAAAAAAAAAGAAGAAGAGGGAAAAAAAAAAAAAGCCGCCTTCTTTGTGTCCTTATCTCTCCCGATGCGTGTTACATGTTGCAGCAAAGAGCAGGGGCGCTGAAGCCGAGCCCAGAAATCCGACTGGATTTGACGACGCCCCCGGTAAACAGCGTGGCACAAAAGTCCATTGTGCTATGAGATAACTGCGGGGCTGAATGGGGGAGGCTGTCACGGGGGGGATTGTTGGGCCAGTCACCATCGGATCACAGTCGAGGCCTGAATTCCTTTATGGTTCATCAGGGCCTGTTGGTACCACAGAAAGTGTCATGATCCTTTTTTTCACTGGGGCCAGATGGTGTCCTTTTCTGAGGCCTTCCTAATGCCCGGTTTTCCACATGTAAAACTCCTGGGAAAATGACCTAACTCACAGCTGCTTAGTGAGGCTTGAGCAGGTCTTTAGAAAGACTTCTGTCAGGAACAAGGCGGCCGTACCACTCCGGGGGAGCAGGGGGAGGCCACCAACACAAACCTACCCCTCGCCGTCTATATTTAAGCGGAAATAAAATCCCGCCGGGCCAGCGCCAGCCTGCGCGGGCCGGGCCGCGGCCGGCGGGAGCGGCACCGTCGCTGGGCAGAGAAGTGCCAGGAGGGGCCGTGGGGCCGGCGGCCGCCGCAGCCGCTCTCCCTTCCCCGGCGAGCAGATGGCCTGAATAAAAACGTAGAATGTGGTCCAGAAGGGTCGGGAGAGGACAAAAAGTGAGAGGTTCCCCAGGCCGCGGGCAGCCGCCCGGAGAGAGGGGAAGGAGGGAGGGAGGGAGCCGCTGAAGGGGGAGAGCGAGAGGAGAGGGGACTTTTGATGTCGGGAGGGCTGTGCTGGCCTCCCCTCTCCCGAATGATTCCCCGAGGGGCCGCGGGACCGCAGGTGCGGCGCTTAGAAAGCCCAAAGCCTTTTCTATCGATAAAATAATGCCTGGCCAGAGGAGCTCTCCCAAGGCTGCGAGGGATGCAAAGCTGAGCAGCTTCCGTGGCCGTGCCTATTTTCCCCAGCCAAGGCGTTACAGTAAAGATCTTGATAACTTTTAGCCACGGTGATTGACCTTTTAGCCTTCACTGTACATCACTGTACCGGGATGTTTTCTCTTGTCTGGCTTTGCCAGGGAATTTTTTGGTTTGGGTTGATGAAAGCATCCATATCCATCCTTTACACATTTTTTTTGGAAGCACTATATGCCGTACATCTGTCAGTGGATCTGCAGATATTTCAGCAGCCGCTATACCTATCCTACAAGTTTTCCAATGGTATTCTATTTTCAGAAGCCGGCACATAAATAAGCACAGCTCAGTAAACATACCAACAGTCAGTTTTATTTTTCTTGTTCTGTGACCCAGAACGTGCTGTAATCCCAGTGTTAAATGCATTTCCCCTGATATATTTTAAAATGAATATGGGAAGTTCAAATAGGATTTCTTTCCTGAACATGGCCATCTAAGAAATGAAATAGAGCTGTCTGAAAAGTAGCTATAATTGTTCAGAGGAAATTGTGAGGAGATTTTCATTAAAATGTTGTTTTTTTCAGTTAAAAACTGAAAGCCAGAACTGAACAACTAGGCTAAAAGTCTTTCAGTGCTGATACGTCAAAAATCAATTTTGGTTTCAAATATTTAATTTATGAGAAAAAAATACAAAAATATGCTTACTCTGACATTTTTCATTTTCAGACTTGCACAGAACACTTCTATGAATGTTTTTCTTTCTTGGCTAAAATCTTTGTCTAACGTGTTTTTAGTTCCAACAGAATCCCAATCCTCATTTTTTTATTTTGGAGTCAGATCTGAGTGGAAAAGAAATGTACCATTGATCTCAGGTAGGTATTGTTCAAAGGTTTCTTTCTGTGCTTGTTAAGAATACAAGTTAACTTCGTTACAGAACATACATCCAGGGCATAAAAAGATGATACAAAAGAAAACAAGTACTTTTTCAATCTCACCTTCTCAGCTAAAAGAATAAAAGATGGAAGATGTGTATGTAAAGATGCTCCTAGTTGCTCAGAATAGCATAATTTTTCAGTGCTCTTTGAGAGTAAAACTTAAACAAAAACAGCCCAGAAGTGTTTGGCCATTCCAAACTGCTCTGTTCTGGAGCATCTGCCTTTGACCCAAAAACTACTGACATCCATGAATTTCGTTTCTCTTTGGTAACTTGCAGATTATTGATTTTATCGTTTGCCTGACATTTCACAGTGCATTGCCTCACTTACAGAAATGTTCAGCATTTACACTGTGATGTGAACTGTCATAAAGTGAGGTAACATTCCATAAAATCCTAAGGGGAAAAACACTTTGATGAGATGCAGTCCAACTTGGAAGGACTGTATTTTTTCTCAAGCTGTTCTAGGCTCACTCACCCTGAAAAAGCACATTTCAGAAGGGACAAGATAATTTTAAATAAGAACTGCTGTTTAAAAGGAAAAACGAAAAGGATGAAATCTTTTATAGTAACAAGAGCAGGAGTCACCATTGGTGTGTAACATAAAAGAAGGGAAACGCACATGTACTTGCTATGCTCTGCTTTCAGCAGAGCAACATAGTTCAAGAGAAACAGCTTGTGCTTTACATTTTTGGTCTGCTCATTCCCCTTCTTGTTCTAAAATGTATCACTGGGCCTGAATACCCCCAAGAAACCAGGCAGAGGCATCCGGCACGTACTTAGGATCTGTGTCTTGCAACAGAAGGAGCCCGAGAAAGAGAGCCAGCCCTTCTCCTGCTGGGTCAGTCACATGCAGTCAGGCTTTTGCATAGAGCTAGCCTTCTGTCTCCTTCCTTTGAGGGGCAGAGTAACATTTTGTAGTGACACAAAGAAATTCTTCCCTCTCTTGGTCATAAAGACTCTCAGCGCTAGATCCTCTTTATCAACTGCTCTTTTCTTATAGGATATGATATATTTTATTTACATATGAATTGATCAGTTTGTCTGGAAAACTTGGAAAGCCCAGTGGTTCACAAAAACATAAACCTCTCTACTTGTCATCACTGCTGAGACTTGAAGAAAACAGCAATCTCTCTGCTTTGCCTAGCTCTCCATAATCTATATCCTATCCATTATACATGTTACTATTGTGCAGGGCTCATAGTTGGGATGTCATTAGTTAAATTTTATGGGTGACAAAGCAGAGAAACAAACTGCAATGAAATTATTACCAAAGGTGAAACAAAAGTATTTGGCCACGTTCTTCTTCTTTTGGGAGAAAGATCCCTGTAAAATGCCTGACTTTCCATTGTCTTTGAAATTGGATGTGCAGTTTGTGAGACACATTGCAGTAAGCACTCAAAATCTTTTGTCCCATGTCTTGGGCACATACCTACAGGTGCATGTGCAATACAAAAATGCATTTCTTTCTAGACTGTGCTGTCACTTCTTGTACTTCTAATATGCTGCTATTAGCATGATGCAGCTCACCGACTGTGTGGCTTGTAAAGCAGAAGAAACCATGACAAAGATAAACAACAGGAAGATTTTCTGGCTTCGTGAGTTTTCCTAGTCTAGTCCTAGTCTAATCAGATCTTGCAATTTCTCTTGGTCTGGTAATTGAGAAACACCAAACGAAGTTACTAAATATAATTCTAAGACAAACAAAAGCCCCCTTTAACATAAGGCATGCTTGGGCTCCTTGTACTGTGTAACTCCTCCCTAGAAGAGGACGTGGAAGGCAAATGGGCTCTAAAAGCAACTATACAAAGCCAGAAAATAAAAGTCCAGTGGATAACCACATCTGTGTCAGGAAATTCCTAAATTATAGATAGCTGAAAGCAGACTGCCATGGGAAGGGTCACTCCATGCTGTTCTCCTCACAGTCTTTCCCTCAGCAGTTATTACTAGACACTGTCAGGGACAGGAGCAGAAGGACCTTTGGTCTCGTTCAGTACAGCTGTTCTCTTGTTCCTCTGTTCTTATTTTATTCCAGCAACAAAGTCTATTTTTATTCGTCTCCCTAGAACTGTGGCCAGCACACTGGAAAGGATTTTACTAGGAATCCAGACTGCTGTGAGTGTTCATGGTACACACAGGGACACTTTTTTTCTTTCTTTGTCTGCACAGGGTAGCTGTGTCAGAGGCATTCTCTGTCTTCTCCAGCTCAGGGTGCTGAAATGCCTTGCAGTCAGGAGGAAATATACTCACAGGCCTCCGTGGTTGTCTAGTAAGCCTGCAAACAACATTAATGTCATAACATGGGTAGCTTGACACCTATGTAAAAGTAAGGATGGCTCCTCTCCAGAATATGTCTGTCACCAGATATTATCTATACTGAGAGCTTTAGAAAAGGCACTTATTTAATTCACAGGAATGATACTAAAATAACCCCACTGTGTAGGATTCCTTTACTTTCTGCTGACATGGATATCACCAGAGGAAAACATGAATCTAAATGTCATAGTTAAAAAGTGTCATAAATGTGTGGATCTGTGTGGAAAATGCAAAATAACTAAGCTTCACACACCGAGTCCCAACTCAACCCAAGCAAAGGACCAGTCTTAAATCCTGTTTCAGCCTTGTTTCCCATCTCATGTTTATGGCAAAATCTCATGTCTAGCAAGGAGCATCATTCATTACTGCATAACACCATTCAGTTTTGCTCTCAGAAGAGAGTAGTTATAGGTCATGGTGCTGACCTCATTGCCAGCAGCTTCACATGCCACACACTCAGGAAGCCTATAAGTGTATGCTTCTAGTGTGTCCGAGAGATAGATTGGATCCAGGAGGACTCTCTAAATTTACTGTTGTCCAGGATTGCACAGGAGGGATGTAGCCTCCATGCTGCAGTCGGTTTGCAGTCAGACTGCACCAGAAGTCTTGCCTGGCCCAATCAGTGCCCTGTCTCATGCCTGGGCAGAGAAGTGGGATGGAGCAGGGAGGTGGCACGGCAAGGGCTGGAAGCAGAAGCGGCTGAGTTGCACGCCAAGCTGATCTCCTTTGGGACCAAGGCAATAGGTGGGCAGCACTTTCCCCACACAGCCCCTGATGCTGAGGCCAGAGCAGTCCTTGCAGCCCCTGACAAGTGGAGGCATGAGTCACATTCCCTCAGTGTCTGCACGAGCGATGCCGTGTGCCGTGCCACAGGTCCCTCGCTGCCATCGGCAGGCCTGGTTAGCACAGATGGGTCGTGGCAGCACTGCAGCCTTCAGTCTAATGCCAGATTAAATTTATTAGAAATGTAATGCCAACTTGGACCAATAAAGAGTGGCCCTCAGTCTCTGCACAAAGTAACACAGTCACCAAACACACTTCAAATCACAGACTTGGTCCGAGTGTGCTGGAAATTGTCCAAAACCAAAACCTCAGCACAGATACCTCCAGGAGCCTGGCAGAAAAATCACAGGTTTGATCTTTCTGGTAACTTAACAGGCTGCCATATCCAAACAACCACATTTAGGAGAGCCTGGATTTCCATGTGAACACTGCCCTTCTGCTGGATAAATCCAGCCCTCTCTACTGGGTAAATTCACATATACTGATGTAAATTAGTAGCAACGACTATACAAATAGTCAAATCAGCAAACTGCACTCATCATCAACTAGTACCAGCAGCAAATCAAGCCTATAAATGTCTTTGACCATGGATCTCAGTCTATTAGAAGTTATGCACCCCAGTAAAGACTCCTAGGATGGTATTGTGCAGCAAATAAATACCCATTTTTTGTTGCTAACCTGTCTTCTTGGTGACTCACCCAGGCAGAGAGCTCCCATCTGGGTTTATAAGAATAAGCAGTTTGATATGGAATTTCATAACATACTTACATGTTGCTCACATCCTTCTGTTGAGCTAAATTGATCTTTTTTCTTCTCATTTCCTGGGTAGATTGCATTTGGTCTATGAGTAAACACAGTGTAGCTGCCCCCTTTTCCCAGGCTTTCTAATGAGAATGTGCTGTCTGATCAGGTGCATGCACTCTGCTGTCATTTGCAGCCTGACCTGAAGGTCAGAGGTGATTTGAGCAGGCTCAGGGATGCATACAAATCACATCCTCTTGTCTGTCTGTTTTGTTGACTGGTTCTCCTCAGGGTCATGGCTATCTTAAGTAGCAGCCTGAAGGATAAAGTGCGCCCTGTCTGAGCTGTAAAACTTTGACTTTGGACCAATTGCATCTGACATACAGCAGCATGAGGGTTGGTTTAGCCTTTGGATTCAGAACAAATCACTGGCTATCAATAGCTGATAGTGACATGCAGTTTACTGAATGTCCCCTTTTCTCTGGCAGCTGTATATTCTTTGGGAAAAATGGATGTGTTTTTAAGTTTCTAAGGTCATGTTTTAAATATGATGTTGCACACACTCCATTAGAAAGTAAGTGTAGCAAATAAATAAATAGCTAGAAAATATAATGCTGTTTTATGAGTTTGCTGTTGGGCTCCCAGGTGGTGCACAGTATGGGAGATGGGGGAATAGACATAAAATGGCATAAGAATGACCTACTCTAAAACAAAATTTTTTTTAGGATTAGCTCACTTACTGAAAACTTTCCAGGAATGATATTGAGGAACAGCCATGCAGAATAAAGCACTCTGTCCTCAAGACTGGAGTTCTGCAGGGAGCATCTTTGCCAACACAGCTGCACCAGCACAGCAGTCGATGCACAGGGTTGTGGGCTCAGGAGCAGCATGTTCTGCCCATACCCTCCCTCTGTGCGCAGAGCACCAGGCCCAGCCCCACAGTCCCCATTCTGCTCCTGCCACAGTGACAGCAAGCACCCACTGGTGCAGCACCCAAGAAAGGACAAGTTTTGAAGGCCACCAAGCAGGCATCAGAGAGTCACGGCTCTCACTGGCATCAGCAGGGGCCAGATTCAGAGCAGTGACCTGGAAGCAAGCGGCTCCGTGTCACCCCCATGGGTTGCCCAGCCCCCTAACACTTCACTTATTAAAAGGCGACTCTAGGACTGTGTCAGTGCCCTTGTGCCTCTGCAGCATCATACTAAAAACCCACTCTTCTCTGTCTTATATGTTTGTAAGTCAATTTTATACAAAGGAACTACTCTTTTATTGGTCAAAATGCTTTGGTGGCTTCTATTTATTATTCTATTAAGAATCACATTACTTGTCAACAATTGTATGTGTTTCATTTTCTCAGCTCTGCTGTCACAGCACTGCTTGAAAATTTTTGCCAAGTTTGTGCTGGAGAATTCTACTGAGGGGAACTTTGTGTTCTCGTCATATTGTAGCTTGGTAGAAAATTAAAAAGGGATGTTTTTTTTTTTTTACATATATATATATTATTTTCTAAATCAGCCATAAAACCAGAATAGCTGAAGTGCCACTCTCAGTAACTACCATGCTGCATTTTTTGGTTTATCCATGTATAGAGGTTATCCAGGACTTACAAACTTTTCATAGAGTGCATGTGTAGGACTCCAATGATTGTAAAGAAACAGCCTGGCCAAGAATTTTCTACCAAAGTGGATTTTTTTCACTGAATAACCTGTTCATTTCATCACTTTTTTTTTTTTTTTCCCACAGAAAGTTCTTCCCTATCACAATAAAAAAATTTAACAATCACATTAAATAATGAAACATTTTCAGTTTTCAGCCAAATGTATTTGTGTAATGTTTTGGGTGAAAAGAATGAAAGGCAACTGTTTGCAAAAGATAATCTCATTTTTCAGACTAGTTACAAACAAGCTGTATCTAGTACAGCCTTAAACTACCATTAAGTAATAAAATATTGATAGTACACAAAAACTGGTGAATTCATTTTTGACAGGTCTCATCATATCTGAAGCCTAGTCCCAAGATCTTTCAGGTCTTAGTGAAATAAACAAAGGGTTCAACATACGGTAGAATTTCAGCCTTAATGATATCATATCTGTGAATTGTGAAGCGATGCTACAAGATGAAGAATTGATAGCAGCATAATAGGATATGTTCCTTTCCCAGCAGAATCCAGCAGAGGATTGTAATAGTTCACCAGGGGAAGTAGGGTTAAAAACCTCTGACCCCTGATATCACATAAACATTGCCAAAAAAAAATAAAACCCTTGATTGACAGTGAGATGCGTGACTGCCTCAAGTCTGCTCTGAAATCTTACTGATAATTACTGGCTTGAATGGTATGAGAAATGGGCAAGAAGGGTATCAGCCACATGAGTGTACATACTCAGAGACCTGAGCATCTCTAATAAGAATTGATGTAGTGTGTCATTTGTAATTTAATCAGCAGCATTACATCTTGATAGCAAAAGGACTATCATGAACATTTCGCAGTAAAGTAAGATTAACAGACACACCCCCAGAATCTCTGCTGCCTTAAAGTAATGTCCCAGTTGTGACAGTAGCTAATAAATAGAAGAAATTGTGAGTTTATGCTGACACATGTCCCTGAGCTGCTCCCGCCGTGTGGAGGCACTTTGCTGCATGTGGCACTAAGCACCAAGCACTGACCTGAGACTTCTTGTGACCACTGGCAGAGCAGTGCCAAGCCTGAGCCAAATTTTGGTCTCTCTTTTCCAGTGGCTGTTTTATCCCAAAGTCCAGGTCTAGATCCAGATTTGAGCCTCTCACAGCCAGCTCCATTCCAAACAGATCCCTTTTCTTTCCTCACAATTTGTTTGTAAGTTTGGGAGCCATCTACTTTACCTTCATGTCCAGGCTTCCCTAAAGGCATCCAGTACCCCAACATGCACCAACCAGAGCCTTCCTGACATGCAAGAAAGCTCCATGGATATTTGGAAGAGATCTATCCTAAAGCTGATGCCTAGGAGTTAGTCATCTCAGCTGAAGCTCCTTAATTTAGACTTTCACTGTAATGGTGGAAAATAGGCCCCTCTAGAGGCAATTTGAGCAGCGTAGCTAAAAAACTTAAGGTGAATGGTTCACTGAAAAGATTTTTTTTTTCTCTACCCTCACTGAAGAAAAAACAGAGTGGTTAGGATATCTATGTTTCAGCCTTCTGAAATGAGGTGAGTTAAATCCTTACTCTGCTTACTCTCTCCAGGAAATCCAGTCTGCAGGCTCTCCCAACATCTGTGTCAACATCTTTTTAATCAAAACTTTAGGATTTCTCACCAACAGTGTCTGAGCAATATTTTTTCTTTTTTTTAATTTCTTTTCTGTTTTTAACAATGCTCAGTTTTGAGAGCTGAAAGAATTAGCAGTAAATTTACTCATGGGAAAAAGCACATTATGACAATGAAGCAAAGGTCTCTGGTGCCTGCAGTCCCACAGTGAGTATGCATGTTCAGATGTGCATATTAATTGTCATTTATTTCAGTAGCAAGAGGCAAGGAATAAATGGTGCATGGGCATCTGTTTTCAAATGCTTACCCGAGGTGCTGACTCACATCCATAGGTCACCTGAAAATAAAATTAGTCCCTTAGGATCTAGGCCAAATGTTCTGGGAAAATATCCCATCTCGACAGTCTTTGAGTCTTTGAAGCAACTGTTAGTGGCTGATTTTTTTCCCTATCTTTTCCTTTACAAATGTAAAATAACCTCCTGCTAATAGTGTTTTCAGAGCTTTGCCTGGTTATGCCACATTTCCATTACATTTTAGCCTCTTTCCTCTCATCCACCAAAACAAGAAAGGTAATTCATATCATAGTTTTGTCCTCTAGATCATTTGGTATCAATCTCATGGCACAACCTGATTTTAAGATGTGTTATTGTACTTCTTACTTCTAAATTTCAGTCTGTGTCGCTCAGTAGTGATTAAACAGCTACGTTAATAATTCCATAACAGCCAACACAAAATTAAAATATCGAATTATAACTTACCCAAATAACAAAAATCTGAATCTTGACAATCATGTAAAATAGTGATATTAAAGAGCTTAAAGAAAAGCTAATGTGTTCCATTATTTACTGTAGGCTGTTTTCATGAAGGTATTCTGCACTTAGAGGTTTTTGGCAATATCCATATGTAATTTTCAAAGGGAGAAATGGTTGTTTTCACACTTTAATCAATGAGACCTTTGATTTCCTCAAACAGGTTTAAAAAATGTCTCTTAAGATCAGTTTCCATCACGGTGTATTTCAGGACTGGTGGTTTAACAATTGCTCTCCAGGAGAATTACTTATTTCTTGTTTTATTTGTGTGAGGAGCTCTACAGTGTGACAGGTCCATGAGAAAGTGAGCCCGGCTGAGGAGCAGGTGGTCTGCTGCTCCTATGTTATTGCCATTATGTTGCCTTTGTTAAATTACTCCATAAACCCAAGTTTCCTCGTTGCCATTTGTTAAATTTGCCTACCTCCACTCTGTGAGCACAGATAATCAGTCAAACCTTAATTGGGGTATATTTAGATCAAAGTATGTAGCCAGCGTTTGCTCCCAGTACCTGGGTTGCAAATGATAGTCACATGAGTGGCTTGCTCTATTGGACATGCTTTTTGTTTAACCATGATCATTGCTGGCAGGCGGCTTTTTGTGCAAGTGAAAAGCCCTTTAGAATTCCTCTAATTCTGACAAAGAAACTGTCTTTGAGAGGAGAAATTGAGTATTGCCTTCTTGCATCTGAATAGTCTTTCAGCTCTATATTCACAGCAATATACGTAATGTCCGCAGACAAGAAGCAGAAGGTTTGGATCCATGTTATTTGTTCCTTATCCAGCTTCTGGAAAGTCTTGGAAGCTTGTATTTTTACAAGTTAAGGAGATATATGTAAGGTCTGTGAGTACAGGCATGGATTTCTCTTGAGAAGTGATGCAAAAACTGTTTGCTACAAAAATCACAGAGGTTGTCTTTTTTTTTTATTTAAGAGGTAATAAATCAAAGCAAGGTTTGTGTAGGGATGAGTGATACATCATCTTTGCACTGCTCCTCTGAGAAAGGTAGAAAATGTTTATGGAAAGATTTCCATTTTTTACCTTATTTCTGATCTGTTTGCTGGTTTAATCAGTTGTTTTCAGATGGATTAAATTAGCTTTATTTATTACCTTTCACATCTTTCATTTCCTTCGCTGGCACCATTTTGTATTGTCTTTTATTTTTCCATATCATGGTAGCCCCATCTGAAGTTAGAGTCCTGGTGCTCTGAAAACTACAGAGAATAAAAGGTGGCTCATTCCCTGAAGAGCCTGCCCTTAATCAAGACAGCAAGATACATGCTACACTAAATTTGGGATACACTATGGAGAGCAAAACACCTACAATTGGCTTTCAGCACTTAGAGCTCTTCGGGGTTCAGTCGAGCAAAGGCACACACAGGCACTAGATTTTAGGGCACAGTTGAGCAGCCTCATTTAGTTCAAAGTGACAAGGACATATGCAAAGCTGATGATAAATCTTCCAGGGCAGGAGGTTAGGTTGTGTGACCAGGCCATTGGCCTGTTGAGAGGGAAAGCTGTCGCTAGGGACGGAAAGTTGACCTGCTCTTTGGATTTCTCTACATTTGAATGCTGAGTTAACAAAGCACAGATTTAGTATGTTTAAAGAGTCAATGCGGAGAAAATACTGTAAAGTAGCTCTGTTTTCCACAAAATTCCTCGCAGACCTTATTCTAAAGGAACTTTGCAAAGAGTAAAGGCCACTTTTGAAGCAACATAAAGGCCACTTTTGTCAGTGAAATAACTTGCTGGACTTTTTCCCCACAGATTTGTATAGAGCACTGGTTCACATCAGGGTCTGAAAAAAAATTAGTTTTGATTGTATATACATACATACAAAAGGGTAAACAGTCTGAATAAAGCCCTTTGTACTGGATTAGTGTCTTAGCTCTTTAACCCAAGCTGCAGGTTTGGGATGTCTTTGTTCAGTTAGGTTTTCGGGGCTGACCAAACTGGGTGTGTTTGAGTTTCATTCCTCACCCTTTTGAGGTCTGCAGGACTGATTCCTTGCATTCAGTGCCAGCAGTACTGTAAGTGCCCGATGCTTTATTCTCTAAGCTATTCATCCTTTCAACCTTTGGCTTTTTTTTCTTTAATCCATCTACCTTACTAAGTTTTCAAGTCAAGTAAAATGTTAAATGTGCTTCAAGCAAGAGCAACACAGAAATAACAGAGAGCATGCCAAGAATTTCTGGCCATCTCGTTTATTTGTTCTCTGTGAGTGTGTGTGTGTGTGTATAAATATGTGTACACATGTGAATGTGCATGGAGGTATATGATTACACCACAAAAGATGAATCTACCATGAGGCAGAAGTCATGTAAAGCACATATTCCAAAGGAAATTATACAGAGAAAGGCAAAATAAACACATTTGAGCAACTTCTTGCTAATATCAGAAACAAGTAATTGCTCTACATCACGAATACTTTTGTGGAGAATTCAAATGCTTAATACTGCTTGTCTGAAGCCTTGATGACTTTTTTTTTGGCTGCAGGGGACAAGAGGCTTACACACATGCCACCACTTCAAAGATTTGCCTTCTATTAATTTTTTACTTAAGCTTCAGAGTGTTAAATTGTTCAATTTAAGCCGTGAATATATTTTATAAGATCATCCTAGCCCACCATTTTTCCCAAAATAGAGAAGTTCAGGATATTTGGCAGTTTCACCTCCTCACCAACTCTCTGCAAAATATATATGAATAATTTCTTTGAACCTCAGCAGCTTGTGATACAGAGAAACACAAGTTCAAACCTTAGTCTTTCCTTAACGATGGAAATAGACTGTTCTAAAAATAAGTGCTGAATTTGATGATTTAGATTAAAAAAGAAAAAAAAAAGCACATCATAAATAGAAATGTGTTGTAACTTTTCCGATTGGAAATTAAAAATAATGGGCTATTTTCCATTTCCTTGTGGGGCTTTCATGAGCTGAATCAATATAATGAAATGTTCTAGTCAGCAAAATAAATCAAGAGCCTTTTACTGTTTTTATCACAAGAGATCCCCAGTGAGGTGAGGAAGGAGAACAGAAGAGAACACATGACATTATGCAACTAACTATCCTACATCAGAGTGTAAGTCCGGCTGCTGCTCCTGAGCTAAATGCTGTCTCTGCTTAGCCAAAGCTGGGAAAAAGATGGAAATGTGAGATTGCCAAGAACAGGGTACACTGTCTCTAATCTGTCTCAATTATAAAGAAAAAAAATGGGGATCCAGTGATTTCCTGTGTTCCCGCTATGACTTGGAGACCTTCTGTTCATGCATTCCTGGGGATGAGAGCCTGCATGACACTACAAATCAACTGAAAGGATTCCCAGATTACTTCTCTGAGACCTGTACCAGTCTGAAATGCAGGATTGGGCCTGCACTGATGGGGTGCTTCAGATGGGACCCATGGTGGAGTTCTGGAGCAGAGTCCTCCCCACACAGTGGCTCTGCTGTGAAAGCTTCCCACTACTCACCGTGGCCTGGAACTCAAGAGCTGCCTGTCTGCAGATACTGCTTAGAGCCCTGGGAACACATCAGCAGAAAACCACTCTGGCCACTGGGTTTACATCATGTTGTGTTCTGCAGGAAATGTTTGTATTTGTTTGAGAGAGAAGTCCTGCTGTTTCAGATTAAGTGCCTTTGCCATCTGCTAAAAGAATGGCAAAACAGCACGCAGTCAGCTGCTAAAGAACAGGCATAGAAACTCAGTGCAGAGCTGTGTTCTTGCTAGCTCCATGGTAAAAATTCCCATTTCATAGGGTGTTCCATTATGCTTTTTTGGGCGACATTTTCTTCTCTGTAAAAGTCAAAGGAATTCTAGTGTCAAAAAATACAGCTTCCATAGCTGTCCTAGTTTATGCCAACATCCCTCTGCTCTCTGCAGCCAGCACCACTTCCAGGGCAGGATCAGGCACCCTGGAGGAAAGATGGCCGGGGTGCCAGCCACAAGCAGGTCACTGCAAACATATGGGCACCCATGCTCTCAACCAAAGTATTAAGGAGGAAGAGATGTGAAGGCTGCTGACCTATTTCTTTCTATGAACAATTTTGTTTGGTTCTTTTAGGCTTGTCCAGCTGGCAGGGACAATAGAGCTTCAGACCTAGGCTGACTGGCAGTAGATGGGACTACCTGGAAACTTGCCACTCCTGATTGCTCCTTCAGAGCAGACCATTTCAAAGCTGGTGTAAGGAAGATATGTACATCAATCAAGAAAGTGCTATTACTCTTGCTAATAACAGTAGATGATATATAGAAGGCTGTCAATGAGCTTAGACTTTTGGATTCCCTAAGGCTAATGCTACCCAAGTAAATGAAACAATTTGAATGAAAATCCTCTGGCACTGAAACTTGATTGTCTGAACCATTAAATTGCTAGAAGGGTCCTTGGCACAATTTTGACCAGTCTTACTAGTGCTCTCCCAATTTCTGGACATGCTACAGAAGTTAGGTCAGTCCAGAGACCATTCCCAATAGGCAGTCTGTGTATTTATGGATTTAAGCTGTTCCAGGCCAGCTGGCCAGAAAACAGTCCTGGGCATGTTTGATTCACCCATATAAATGCATCCAAAGTGTGCCGAGGTTATTAATGCAGATACTCTGTGTCCTAGGCACCAGGTTTTGCACTCTGTGAGCACATTAGACCATCTCCTCATCCTGCTGCAAGGCTTGGCATAGAAGGCTCACCAATACTAAGGTGTTTCAGAAGTCTGGAAATCATTTAAGCTCTTAGGGAACTTCCCAGCATCAAGTCTGACCAAAGAGCCACCTTACCGAGCAGCCTGTGCCCTACAGTGGCCAGGAGGGGATATCTAGGGAGCCGTACAAAATCAGTACAAAAGCCCTCTTACACTTTCCTGAATATCAGCAGTTTGTAGTTTAGGTATTTGATAGCTTAGGATCCTTCAGTCTTGAGAAATACTGCGTTGTCTGTTGCAGTGATAAAATGACATTTTTTCTTATATATATGGGCAGAAAAAGGAAGTACTGATATTCATCTAACTATCCTGGAAGAGCCAGGTTGAGTTCTGCTCCTCAGGCTTTCCTGGGAGCTCTTTTTGCATATTCTGAGCACTTAGGGAGTGACAGTGCAACATGCACTGGGAAGATAGACAGGTAGATGGAGGAGGGATGTTTAGCCTGCAGGCTACTAAAAAATATGTGCTCCCCCTGATAGTTACTGTGTGCTGTTTTGCTCACTAGTTGAAAGGATGAAGGGAAAGCTGGTCACCTCCTACTCCTTTTCCCACTTAACAGCTTGTTCAGCTGAATGTTGTACACAGAAATGAAGAAGGCGCCTAGGAAAGGGTGAGGAACATATTTTGCTCTTAATTTTGAATAGATAGGCACATGTGGGTAATGAGTAAGGTACTGGTCACTTTGTGATGAGAAGCCCTTCCAGTGCATCACAAGGATCCTACAAGACTGTACATGGCATCTGCTGTAGTCCATATTTGGTTTTTATGGCAGTAAACCTGGATATTTTAATTAATTCCTCCAGATACATACCATGAATATAAATCCAAAGTCAATTAATGTTGTTTTAACTATTGACAGCAGGGAGAAATAGTGATCACTGTATGTCAATACAGTAAGTTAGAATCTTTTAAAAACCCAAAAATAACCATTGCACAGATAAGTTTGTGCCTTCAAGACCATATGAAGCAACGCAGATGGGAAGCTTATGGATATTCTCTTCTCAGAGGACAGCAAAAGGGGACATTTGGAGCATTCCAGTACTCCCCTTGTCCTTGCTGCCTTGCAGGAATAGAGGGAGATTTGTACCCCAAAATGAGGCAGTTTGACAGGCTGGACAGTGTGCTCACCAAAGGCTGAGGAAGGCTTTTTGCCCTCCCCAATAGCCACCAGGGTGGTCTGTTTGCCTCTCAGTCATCCTTATGAGCTCCCTCTAACCCTTCTCTGTCCTTTTCTCTCCCATTTACCATGCTTCAGAACACATCATTGTATTCTTCCACCATTTCACCCTTCCCTTGGGATGTGTGTGAGCGTTGTCTGAACACGTCCTCTCTTCTCTGGGTTCATTTTCCCTCTGATGCAAATCAGAGACAGTGAGGGCCCCACTCCCTGGTCACTTCTCTGTGTCAGCAGCTGCTCTAAAATCCAAGCAGCTTGCCCCTAAATTTTAACCTGGCCATGCAAACAGTGATAAAATTGTGATTTTTTTTTTCATACATTTGGGAATGTTTCTACTCAGATTTCACTGGGTTTGGCCATGGCAAACTGTGACAGACATAGCATAAGATCCCCCATTCTGGTAGACCTTCTGAGCTGTCATAAGAAGGAAACATATATGGAAAGGAAACAGAGCAGCAATGGCAATTTTCAAGGAAAAGGAAAAAATACCAGGTATAATAGGGTTGTTAAGGACTTGGCTTGACTAGCTAAAGAGAAGCAGCAGAGGCAGGGCAGTAATTGTATGTGTGTTTCTGCAAGCTGACCTTCCTTTAAAGGATGCCACTGTGCAGCACCTCCCCCCAAGGAGTGAAGAGTTCTGCAGAGAGAGGATGTGAGAAACCAAGAAAATTTCCTTTCTTGCTGCTGCTTGCCTGGTGCCTCCTCTTTGCTGCAGGAACAGGAGTCATCTGCATGCCAGATTATGGCACACTCTCTAATTTATGTTTTCACTTCTTAACATGCAGCATACAATACCCTGCATCCTGCAGCAGCCCAGAGGGATGGAAACCTCTGTTCTGTGAGACTTGGCCCATTTTGCTCATTGCCTCGAGTCTGAGGGTGCTGATTGCTGATGAAATTTAGAGTCGGGAAAATGGTTCTAAACTTTGTATCTGACACTACAATTGAAGTGGCTGTGCTTCTAACCATCTGCCTTGTAACATATATGGTATTCCTAGCTGCCCACCACTGCTTTTGCTAGTGCCACCGAGCAAAGGTGAGAGAATAATAGCTACTATGACAAGAATAGAGAGTAGAAAATGACAAGTTGCATATGCATTTGCACTGCATATTGCAGTGTGATTTGTCTTTTTATCTGAACATCTCCTATTTTTACTGTAAGGTCTAGCACAGAATTAAGCACATGGATTATATCTCTGTTTCTACTTTTATTTCTGCCCTTCGTGGAAAAAAAAAAGAAACTTTTCTTCCATATTTACCCAAAATTATTGCTTTTACTACTGAACTTACATTTTCTGTGCCAACCAGTCCAACCTGTGATTTGGGGACCTGCTGGATCTCCAAGTCTCTGACAGATTGTGATTTTATCAGATTGATAAGCTCTGGCTTTCAAAACCAGTCTGCTGGCCTGCATTGCACCCCACTGGTACATGGAGATGAGTTGTGAAGCCCTTGGCTACAGCAACTAGCTAATACAGACACAGATCTCCTGAGGTCTAGAAGTCTTGTCACACTCTGGAAGATGTTTATAAACGATTCCAAAAGCCTGCACACCCTCAGTTCCATGTGTTGGTGCAACAGTTTTTTCTGTGATTGATGGGGAAGAGTATCCCATTGCCCCTGGCCCGCTGAGAAGAGGGGAAGGATGGCTGTGGGGTTCTGAAGCAGCACTTGCTTGTAACCATCCAGGTGGCTCCCTCCAGGGTAAGTCTGTGGCAGGGTGACACAGTGGAGGGGACCTTTGGAGCTGGCCAAGCAGCTGGAGAAGCAAGCAGCTGTGCAAACAGTGAAGGAGGTGTGGATACAGATGGGGATATGGGTATGGATGGGGTTGGGAATGCAGGCACACCTTTGGCATTGAGGACAGGTCCATCTCTGTGAATTTCATAATGTGCAGTAGAACATCAAATGATTTACAGCTGTGACAAAGTTGCTCATGGGCACACAGAATTTTAGAAAGAAATAAGTTAACCCAAAAGAAATGCTGATTGTAGAACAGTTTTTAAGTGCTAGCCTCAAAACTGGCCTTTTGATTTTCTGCCTCAGTTTTCTTATCTGTAAATAAGCTTAATATTTAATTCAGGCATGCTAGTTGGTTTAATTGGTTGATGGTATTAGCTTAGAAAGTTAAATGCTATGTGCATTTCCCTTAGTTTTGCTTACCAATAATTTAGCTGCTATTTTAATGAGTGGCCCTAAGCTTTTCCTGTGAGCAGCATCTGAAGCCAGAGCTCTGCCAGTCTTTAAGCAATGAGGGACATTCCTCTGACTGTCCTTGTCAGAGCAGGGGGAAATCTCACAGCAATTTTTCCACGATGGTCTCTTGGTGTGGGCCATGGACCAGAGCAGCCCAGTTGTCTCATCACCAGCTGGGATTAGCCCCTCTACAGGTTCAGGGAAGAAGTCCCATGGAAAATGAGACTAATGAAAGCAGTAAAGCAGAGAAAGTTTCTTCCTCTTCTTCTATCCCTGCTGTCAGTTAGCACAGGGACTTAGCGTAATATTATTGTAACATTTTTTACAGTAGGAATTATAATTGAAATTTGTTATGTATGAGGATAACTAAAACTCGATCATTTCACACTCTTCAGTCCATGCCTGAGGACCTTTTGGGGTAAATAGATTGCTTAGAAACAGCCAGTGACTACAGCTAAAATTACATTTTACCAACTGAGCTGAATGGCTTTTTAATTACAACACTGATGTCCTCATGCTGTCACCACCATCTAATACTAAGATGGTATTGATTTGATTTTTAACTTTGATGTACCAGGGGAGAAAATGCAGAGTAGGATTGTTCTGAAATCTTTTTTCCAAAGTAGTCAAGAGTCCCAGCTGTAACATGATGGGTTATTTTTTGTCTGTCTCCTTTTATGTTTACTTGTACTTTGAATATTGTTACTGTCCACCTTGAATTTGTTTCGTTGTATACAAACATTTTGAAATTAAAATTTAGAATTTCATGGTACTGGTGAATCTCAGTAACAATTTCATTTTTGATATACCTACAAATGTTATATGAAACAACTGAAAAAGCTACCAAGCACACCTATCAGCCACAGGAACCTACATGACCACAATCTCCTGGGATAATGCAATCCTAGTGCACTAATTTCCTTACAATTAGCATTTTTTAGCAATTACAAATGCTTTGGAACCAGGTTGTCAAAGGTCTTCTGTTTTATGAGAAAGTACTTATTTTTAAGAATATATTCTCTATCTTTACTGGTCACTAAGTGCTACTTAGAGCAAGGGAGTCTTTTCCTTTGTGGATGCAGACCTTTCCTTCTCTGTCTAAGGAAAAATTTTAATAACTTGCCTGGGATAAACCTTTAATTTGCAATAGGATTGCTACCTTGTCCATGAGCTGTGAGGAAGCCACAGCCACAAGACATCTCTTCCTGGGCTGCTCTGCTCCATTGGAAAAACTAGCTCCTGCCCTGCAGACTCCTCCACAAGTTGGCTCAGATGAAGAGCTAAAAGAGGCTATTTCATGTCTGTGTGTGAACATCAAGCAATATTGGTCCAATAAATTGGTTGGGGATTCAGAGTTAGGAAGAGTAGAGTTGGCCCAAAATCCATTTAATTTGAAGGGTCTCTGACTTCCATGTGTTTGGAGGGACATTTGCACAAGCACTGTAGAAAAGGTGATCCATTCATTGTGCAGGTGGGACACTGCTCTGTACAGGTATTCTTGTTGTGGTTTAACCCCAGCCTATTGCTGGAGCTGGCATTACAGCTGACATCATTAATATCTGAGCTAACAATAAAAAGGGAAATGAAAGTATATTAACTGCACCCACTGCATAGCCATAAAGGCAAAGGTCTGTCTGAGATTAACAAACAGCTTTTCAGTGGAGACGGGACTATAACTCACTTCAGGGGCTCTGATCTGTGATGAGTTTATGAATGAAAACAAAGCTCGAGTGAATGAATTACGGACGTGATTCACTCAGTTGTCTCATACACTTTTATGACCTTTTAGTGTTTTCAGTTGCCAGGAGGATGGGATGCTGGGATGGCCTCCAGGAGCCTTTGCTTGAGCTCTGGCTCGGTTAAAGACTTGCAGTGCGTCCTTGGGAAAACCTCTTTAATATACCTCACATCTCCGCTCCCCATCTGTAAAACAGGAATGGTAATTTTGTGTCATTTGTATGTAGGTCACCTGAATGTCAAATTCAGTAATGAAAAGTTCTAAGTTGTAACCCACTGTGTAAAAGTTCTAAGTTGTAATCCCCTGTTATCAGTAGAAATACTCTTACTTACTCCTGCTAATATATATCTATATTTATATACCATTTCCAACCTAAACTACTCTGCCAAATAATCAAACAAATGGCAAATAGAGCCAAAAGGATAGGAAGAAATGACAACATCCAAAGGGGAGATGCAGCTGTGGTAACCAACTCTGATGCTCCCACCCCAAGGACCTCAGAAAGAAATCTTGGCAGAGTCAAGAAAACAAAAGGGAAGAAATAATTTGGACTTTTATGTTTTTTGGGGTTCATAATTCCAGCCTTTTTACTACAACTCGCAAGGCCAAAGAACTACATGAGAAAAGTGATGGTTTTCATGAAACCATGTGACTGCTGAATGTGGGCTTTTCCAGAGCAAACCAGTTGCTGCAACATGTGCAACAATAGCAAGAGGTGTTTGCCATGCTGCTAAAGAAAAATACTGCACAAACCAACAGAGTAGGCCTTGGGTTGTTTTGCTTTTTGCTGGGCCTGAATTCAAGAATAAAGATATGCTCAACCCATTCCCTAGAAGTTTTCCTATCCTGCTGGTCTTTCAAGTCGAAATTTGTCCCAGGTTGACTGATCTTGTAAACCCAGCTCTGACTGACATAGCTGATTTTGTAATGGATATTATCTAGAATTTTACCCTGTAGAAACTACAGTAAATTCCATTACCCCTGTTAGGACCATTACCAGTGCTTTGTACATATTATTTCATAATAACTTATCATACATTAAAGCAACCTCTTAGCAACATATTTTGAGTATTCTGCCATCTTTTGGAGTGTGGACAAAAGGGAGGGAAGACATGGGCTTTATGCAAGTAGTCAGCTTCTGAAGGGTTAATGAACAATGAGGAATTTGTGTATAGCTCATTAATTGTTATATTGCATCCCTTTATCTAAATTGTTAGTGGCCTGCTTAGTCAATTGAAACGTATTACTTTGATATTAAAGCTGCAATCAAAATCTTTATTCTTGTGCATGTTCTACTTGAGAATACTAATCCTTCAGAACAGGGCAGTTGGAATTATCTTGAAAAGTATTACAATTCAATAAACCATATGCTCAAAAATAGAGACATCAGGTTCAGCCAAATATCTTAGGAACTGATGCAGTTATTTTGACTTTCCCATACAAACAGACCAATAAATACTGTATGAAAAAGCCCATCAGGGTTTGGATTTAAATTCTGGCCTCATGTTCAAGGAAAATGAGGATGATAATTCCATACCAGCCTATCACACAAAATTAGCTTTGCTGTGGTAGTACAACAGAGCCCTGCACAGGGAGGGTGGATATTGTGGACTGTGATATGGTACATGGAGGTTCTTATATTTGTTACATAAGCCCAGAGTATTCCAACTAATTTTTGATGCTCTGTGAGCCATATCTGCTATAGATTTTCTCTCTAGATCAAGGAGGGAGAGAAGAACTTTAAAACTTCTCCAGATATTACTGAGGCTTAGTTGTCTTGACAAAATGCTGTTTTCACCTCAGTGGAGACAGAAGTGTGGACACATTCCCAAATTCAGCATCTGCATTTCTCCCTAGAATAAAGAAGGATGAGCATGGCCCTTAGTGCCCAGGTAGCCTAGGGAAGTTTCAGAGCCACATTGCTTTTGGTCTGTGTCAGAGCAGCCCAGAGGTGATCCCTGTTACAAGCAGTTTGAGTGGAAGACCAAAGCAATAGATGGAGCAAACCAAAAAGAAGGCAAATAAGGGGTAACACCAATCAGTAGAATTGGTGTTTAGTCACCTATGTTTTCAGTCATCACCAGGAGCAGAGTTTTAAAAGGGAAGAAGGGAAGTGAAATAGCTTTGAAGAGGTTTGTGGGAAAGAGGAGGGTGCAGAGGCACCTCCTCAGCCTTCATTTAAATAAGTCTAAATCCTGAGTGGCTTCATTCACCATGCTGGAGTTGGTTAGGAGCTGCAGAAGTTTATTAAGACGTGTGAGTTGGGCAGCAGAGTGATAAAGTTTTTTGTGTTGGACCCAGGGAAGTGTTGAGAAGCTCAGGGTAGCTGTGCCCATACACTCAAGTGTGCACTCCAGCAGTGAAGGCACAGAGGACCTTCAGGTGTGTAGGGGATTGAGGTGCCCCACTCAGAGCATTTCCCTTGCATTTTATGAGATGTGGCTTCCTGAAAGAGCCAGCAATACACACAGCTCTCTTCTTTTATTTCCCCTGCTAATTTAGGATGTGCTGTGATCAGCATGTGTCTGTGTATAGGGGGGTGTATGTGTGTGCATGCACATCCAGGTGGAAAATGCTGTATTACTGGGAGCAATCATTTTATAAAAAGGGAAAAAAAATTATCAACAGTAGAAGAATGAACACCAAAATTAATATTCTGGCTTTTTCCAAGACAAAAGAAGGATAAGAGCAGGAAGTGAAATAGAAATGTTCAGCCAGAAATGTCTTTCTGTTTTCCAAGCTGTTCACACAAACCTATGTTTCCATAGACATTCGTATGCCTTTGCATTTCAAATTGTTAGTGTCATGACAGCTGTTATTAAGAAATATTATGTAGTGGGTAAAAAACATTTCACATATTTTGCTGATAAAGTTAATTCATTCAAGGACATCAATTAAAAATCAAGTTTCATAAAATGCACCTTTTAGTGTTAAATTTGATGATATCAACTCAAATAAATCAAACTTGACTGCAACCTAAGGAAAACAAATGCTTGAGCATTGTTTTAAAACACATGGTAAATAGAAAGCTCAATAATGAAGAGATGGTGCCAGGAATGCCAGGATATCATCTTCTTACTATGATTCAACTAAAGGTCGGTGACATTGATGTAACTTTGACTTCAAGAGAGGAAATATTTCATACTAAACAGAGCAAGAATGAATCCCCTTTGGAATAGTAAAGGTACAAATTGCTTTAGTTTTCATTTCTGTGCTGCTAAATTTGTATTTCATGTGTGGGACTGTAATTGATGACTGCTTACTTGTCTGGATGAAGAAGGTTAAAAAAAATGCATTTTGATTGTCAAGGGTTTTTTTGTGTTAGTGGCTAAAATAACAGTCATCGTGCTGAAATCTTTGTAAACAACATACAAGCAATTCTTTTCTTCTTAAGCAAAACAGAAAAGGAGAAAAGAAGCTTCCAAGCCTAAATATCCTTGTATCATCTGGCTGACATCTGGGACTATTATGTACAAATTTTCCTGGAAATATGATTTGTATCAGCCAAGCAAACTCCAGTGCACCAGTTAAAGCATTAGATCTTCAGTTAAAGCTTTGAGGGATTTGAGGAGATTTTAACACCAGGTATCCTAATTCCCTTTCTACCAGGGTTCACAGTTAAAAATAAAGAGGTTTCTTCCACAGTGTTTGTCAGTAAATACTGTAAAATCTATAATTATTATTTTCATATGCCAATTTCTCAACTCTTCCAAAGACTCCCGGTTGCCTCTCATTATCTGATAGTCCCACATCTAAATTTCCCCTGATCCCTTACAGACAAGATTATGTTCCAGTTAACAGTGTAATTCATTAACATTCTCTGTGTTGTAGAGGAAGCGAAGCAAAACAAAGCTCTCTCCAGTTAACATTATTTTCACATCTTTTCAGGAAGAGGTGGAGTTGTTTCTTTATTTGTCTTTGCTGAGCTTTTATCTTTGATATTGTTCTCTCATGAGAATTCCAGTGAATTGGAGAAAAAATAAGCCCATTTTTTCCCTATATATCTTATGAGCATGATCCATCTTCAACATTATTTGGGACATGTTTTGGTTTTGGCATTGTAACAGAGTGAGTGACTGAGACTGAGGATGCTTGGATTTTATCTTGCCCTTGTCTTGGAACTGCCTTGAGGAAGTGACTTTTATTTGAGGAGGAAAAGCCATCAGGTCTAAGACATGGCAATTGTCAGAGCCAGATGAGTAAATGAAGGGGAAAACACAACACTGAAGTCAGTGGCAAAGGACTCAGAGAGTGATGCAGAGACCTGTTCCAGTTGTGTCTTATTTTGTTTAATAACTCTGATTAGCATTAAACCAGAAATGGATTTTGTGTTCTTCTTGAAGACCAATGAAATCAGCTTAGATTTGTTTATGGAATAGTAGAATCCATGAAGAACCTGTGTTTCATTTCAAGAATGATTTTTTTTCATTTCATTTAAGGAAATAATTTCAAGTAATTCCTCTAGGATCAGTTTCCAGAGTCCATAATAAAGCACTTGTAGTACTTTAAGGGAGAATTATATGTAATTGGGATATATTATGTGTAATTGGGAAACATTTACAAGAGAAAGGAATCTGGGAAGGATCAGTAGCACACCTCTTTTTACTCTGAACTGAACCAAATTTGCAGTTTTCTATATTCACCATTTGTTTCCCCTGCACTGAGGGATGTATGCAAGGCTCTCATAGATGCTTTTCTCAGCTGGCTACACTGTTCATTCTAAGATGGGTGTTTGTAAGTCTGAAAGGAAGGGTGACAGAGAATTCTCTCATAGGCATCCTGATCCTTAGGGTGATTTTTGGGTAAATCCACCATATCCCATAGATCCCTTCCCTTCTGCACTAGAAACATATCTCTAGTGTGTCTCATTTTCGTTCAAAAGGACGTCTTGTCCCTGATCCAAGAAAACACGTGTAAGAGACTAACCAGATGTTTTAAATAGAGGACAAACAACAGATTTACAGAAAATATGTATTTGAGACTTCTGACCAACTGTTTTTGTTCACTGGTTGGTATTAATACAACTCAGATAGACTGCAACTGCTCTGTTGTAAGAATACATGTTCGTGTTTTGTTTGTGTGTAAGCTGTAATTGTTACAGAGCCTATTCCCTGGAAGAAGCATGCAAATAAATCATTATGTGCTTTTTCTGTGCTCCATTATACACTTCATTCAGTTCATTGCCTTCACAAGACAAGTGAGAGAGTTCATTTTGTTGACTGCATTTTCCTAAGGCCTAATGGTATCACACACACCACGACACAGAAGGTACTGCATGACACACACGTTGCTGCATCACTGCTCAAACTGCAGTGGATCCAGACCATTTTCTCTGGTTAGTGTTTAACTGGAAGTCTTTGTACCCCTAATCCACAAGCCTGCAGCATGCTCAGGCACTGCCAACAATAGATATTTGAACTCAAATAACCTGTAAGCTGGAACTTAGGTTACAGCATCAGAGAAAACTGGAAGACATTTCTCCTATGTGGCTAGGTCATGATCTTGTGGACTGAACACAGTAGAATTTCTCCATCCTTTTCCTTGCAGCTTTATTTTTTATTACTAGGATGTAATAAAGCAGTGGCAAAGGCTGTTCCACTGTTGATTTCCAGGGTGCCATCCTTTCTTGTATTTAGGCAATCAAATACCCTTATGCTCACAGGGCATACACCTCAGAAATTGTAAGGAAAAATGCAGAAGTAGGTCTTTAATCCATCCTGTCTTGTCCTTTAGACATCATGAAAGGAGTCCACCTGCTGTAATTAGAAAAGGTCCCAACTTACTAAATTGTAGCCTTTGCAAAACTGTTTTATGTCAACAGCTACTTTTGGACAACCAGCAGGTCTGGCTCAAATTATTTGCATCTGCTGGGGGTTGTATTACCATTCTTTTCTTTTTTAAAGGGAAAAAAAAGTGCATTTCTCTCTACACATACACACAGTCTTCTAGTGGTATTGTAAAATACACTCCTTCTGGACTCTGGGTTGCTGTAATGTTGTTTCAGCTGGTAAGTGTTAACAAGAAGCCAGTACAATGGAGTATGAAGCCAGTGTGAGAGCTCCATCAGAGCAGATCTTTACAGAGATCAACAAACACTGTAAGATGATATGTGTGATCTTTTCCACCAGGAGTAGAGAGGCAATAGATTGAATGCACCAAAAGCTTTTTGAAACTCCTCTGCTGCTATCCAAGTTTTACCTCTTTGTCTACTTGTATAGTCAAACGAAACTCCATTTTCACTCCTTTCTCTTCTTTTTTCTTTCCTTTTGTACACTTTACTTGCCATTCTAATTAGCTTTCTATTACTACTTTAAGGGGCAAATAGTGATGCCTGTTCTGTAGAGGCTGAGAGCTTTTCTGCAGGCAGCTGTGGATGGGTTTGCTTACACTGTTGGGCAGGAAGGGCTGGAGCAAGGATGGCTGCTGGCCTGGGCTGTGGGAGAGTGACCATGAACCCTTTCTAGACTGGGTCTGCATCACTAGCCCTTCTGGAGGAAAGGCTAGTGCAAAGAACACTGCCTTTTTTCATCCACAGAAGGGTAGGAATGATGTTCTCTGGAGAAGGGTAGTTAGAGAATAGATATATAGATGATTATAACATGTTAAAGAGAATTAAACTTTCATGTGTTCCTATGTTTCTATGCCCTTACACTCAGCACAGTTCCCATAATTTCCCAATTCCATGTACTGGGCACAGTCTAGGGCTGTTCAGAGCAGCTGAAAACAGACCCTAAAAGACCACCAGGTCCCCCACAGTCTTACAGAACCTGTGAAAGGAATAAGATCTATGGTCAGAGATGAAACAGGAGACGTCAGTGACCCTGATGATGGTATTTGCTTCCTCTTCCTCATCTGACACTGATCCCTTTTGTAAAGCACTCAGAAGTCTGGGAAGTGTTACATAGGAATTAAGTGCTATTTATTAGATGCTGAAGGAAAATGTGGATTCTTGGTATTGCTTTCTTGATGTAGCTAAAAGGAAGCTTTGTGCCAGGAGCTCTGTTCCTAATATAACCTTTTGGATGTGAACACTCACACCATGCTGTTCATCTGCTGGTTTCAAGGCCTCCAGGAGGGTCTGTCTCACAGGAAGTGTTCATGAGGTACAGGGAGAGGAACAGTCTGCCTTGGATCACCCCATTTCCAATGTAAAGCCCTTGATCCATGTGGTCTGCAAAGGCTGTGATTGTTTATCAGTGAGGACCCTCCTGAGACATCTGGGCTTTCTGTGGAATGCTGGGGAACAGCTCTGCACCTGGGGAGACCCTGCAAACCTCCCCTTGCCCCCTGCTCAAGGCAGAGCCAGGTCTGGCAGCTCTAAGCTGCCTATTGTGGATCTGTGTGCATTTAGGGCTGGCCTATTTATTCAGCTTTAGCATTATGCCAGTGGAAAATACTGGCCAATAATGCATAAATGCCTTTATCCCACTAACACGGGCACTTCTTGTTCTCTAAAGGACTCCTGAGACCACTGAAATAATGCAATTAGCACATATGTGGTATGGTAGAGCAGGGACAAAAGAGAATAAGACAGGTTTATTCTGCAGAAGAAAATGTATGTGTAGTTTAATCCTGCAGCCCATTAGGGTGACCATCTCCACACCGTGGGCAGGTGCAGGGCACTTGAGAGTTGGAGCAAGGGAGAATTGTGATCCCCAGTCAAGTAACTGAGATTACTTGCTCAAAATACAAAAGCAGAAAAATACAGTATATGAAAATACAGTTTCCAGAATAAATAGAAGCTGCTTTTGCCAATAGTTAAATATTGTTTCACAGCTATTGGCCAAGCCATTCAAAACACATTAAAAAAAAAAAAAAAAAAAAAAAAAAAAAAAACAGACAGATTGTCTTCATGTTTCAGGAGAAACCAAAACAGTCTGGAGGTGGCAGTGGCCTACACAGAGGAATGTTGTCCTGAGTCTCAACAAGCTCCATCTGGTCTCAGACTCAGACTTCATTTTGTTTGATTTGGGGCATTTAAAATTATATTTGATTTCCTAATTGCCAGCATACTCCTGCTGGGCTGTTCAGTAGAAGTGAGATGTCCTTGTTAGATGACATCTTCTTCTTCCCTTGCTGGTGCTAGCATGCAGAGCAGGCACCTTTTCTCATTCCTTCTCAATGTTCCCAGCTAAAAATGCTAATGGTGCAATACATGCTAAGGCCAAGGGCTCTGCCTTTGCTGCTTCTCCACTGTGTAATGCTGGAGCACATGGCAAACACAGCCATGCTTAAACGTTCTTTTTTAGGTCTCTCATAGATAAGTGTAAATGTGGAGATACCAGCTCACAAAGGGCTTTCCCCAGTTACCAGCACATAGCTCTGATTCCAGTGGTGGGTACCATGCACATTTACCCTGATGAGTTCAGCTTCCCCTTTTTGGCACTCTGGCAAAGACATTCAGACTGCTCTTAGAGGAGCAATGGAACTGCCACCTTGTTGTGAATACCTGTAGTGCCACCCTGGAGATTTTAATGCCCATTGGAGGCTTTTACACAGTCACCTCTCTCCAGGGGGTTTTGCTGAGCCCCGGCAAGACTGTCTGCCCCTTCTGCCTCCACACACAGCTGCTGGAACAAGGGCACTTTTTCTGACTACAGCAGGTTTATACCCATTTACTGTGCTCCAGGTGCTGCTCCTTACTGATATGATGAGGAAGAGTCACTACCTCACCTGATTTTAGCTTTTTCAAGATTTGGTTTCTGGCCTCTTTCTACAAAAAGTGGAGGCAGACAGGCATCTCTAGGTGGAGGTTCAGTCCATCCTCAGAGGTGAATCTCACTGCACCTGACTCACTCCTGGTGGGAGCAGAGGGTTCCAAATGGTGCAGCCTGCTGCTGCCCTTCCTTGGCATTCAGGAGGGGTGACTGGTGGAAGGAAGCTGCCCCAGGCTGGATCAGCAGAGCCTCAGCAGAGAAGCACTCAGCATGGAGGAGTGCCCACCTTCCCACCTACTCCCCATTCACCACAGCACATTGCTTCCCAGCCCACAGGGTACGTCTGTGCCTGAATGACAAAACTGTCTTCTTCAAGCCTGTGTGGGCAAGAGGTATATGCATCAGTAAACAAAATGTTTAGAAACACTTTGCAATCAGTCTATTTTTAATCTTTCCCTTCTCCCTCTTGTTCTGTTCTGCCCCCTTCCTCATTTTGGTTCATTTCACCAAATAAATATTAAATGTTTTACTTCACATGCTCTGATAGTTTTCTTCAACTCTCAAATTCTTTTCTTCATTGGAGAATATTTTAATATATTATAAAGTGTATTTTTAAAAAAGAGGGACTTTTTACCAAACAAATCATCAGTCACAACAAAAGAAAATGCATCTTGTCTAACACTATAACCCTAATGCCAGGTGAGTTGGAGCAGTTTTGCAGATCCTTCATCACCCCATTGTGTCTCCTGCAGCAAGATGGACCAGAACAGAGCACTCCTGTGGCCACTGCTCTGTCAGCTCCACTCAGAGCCAGAGGCAGTCCCTGCCACCCCAGGATGCTCTGTGGCACAGCCCTGTGGGGCACTCACAGGACCAAACACAGGCAGACAGTCCCCTGTGGAGGGGAGGTAGTCTGCAGAAGCTCTACACCAGTCAGGGAAGTGTTCCCAACTGTTGGACTCATTGCAGCATTTTCTGCAGCATGATACAAACTGAGAGGAGTGGGATGCAGAGAGATGAACTTTCACTTCTTTGGATTGTACAGATGTGAAATATCTTTTATGCTTTTTCTCCAACCATCCAAACTCTCTCACTGGTAAGAATTTCAAAATTAAGGAACATTTTCTCTTCCTACTTCTCCATAGAGGGAAAAAAAAAACCCAAAAAACCAACTTTGATCCAAAAGATGCTTATAGGAAGAGGACAATGACCATAGGCCTTTTCCAGTGCTGCTGCCCTGCAATAATGACCTTAGTCCCAAGCCTGGAAGGAGAGTTAGATGCAAGGAATTTGTCTGCACTTCTGGATCCCTTTAAATCCAATTGGATGTCATTTGCCAAGGCTGATTGCACCAAAGGGGGCATGTGAGTTTGACAATGCTCTTTTGTCCCCAGGCTTTAAGATTCGGTCCTCTAATTAATGCATCCTTTTAACCTCAGTGTATGGGCCCACCTTTACAAATAGCTTGGCAAGTGTGTGAGCCAAAGAAGATGCTGACCTTACCAGCTAGGACCTGAGCTTGCAATGTGTCAGCTATACTGAAATTATTTCCATGCAGAAACCTCCTGGATAATTTGCTGGACTTTCATGTGAGATATCCAGTGTCCATTGGGGAGCAAACATTTGGCTGGGACAGCATGTCTGTAGTCTGGGAAGCATGACATGCTGCAGTTTTGCTCTCCAGCTTCCAAGAGCTTGCCCCTGTTCCTCTGCCTTTCCTGAGTCAGTTGCCCTCAAACACTCTGCTGCTGTGACTTCCACTCTATTTCAGTCCAAGGTTTTTGTGATGGCTCCACTTTGTAATTAGCAGTGCTGCGAAGCATAGCTCAGAGAGTCAAAAAGGATGGAGAGGGTGACACAGCAAGAAGCTGCAGAAGGATGCTGACTTTCACTGCCTGCTCTCCTGGAGATGCAGCTGCAGGCACCACAGGGCTCCTGCAGCTGCTGAGCTCCCCAGGGAGCGGGGCACTGAGTGGGGCAGCACCTTTTGGTACTTCAGGCAGCCAGCTCTGGGCAATTGTCCTTTCCCCACATGTGAACGGTGGGTAGCTCCCCCACCCCAAACTCTGGCTGAGCACTGCTCAGCAGGTGTGGGACTGGCTAGCAGCCACCAGCAGAGCCTGGGCTCTGGGAGCACAGGGCCAGTGTCTCCTTCACCTGAGGCTGCCCACAGACCAGTGAGCTCACAGGACAGAAAAGCCACTTGCAGGATTGGATCCTTGTCCCACTGCAAGGACAGGAGCAGGAGCAAGGAGCTAAATGGTCTCTTTCCAGCACACTCTGGAGGAGAGAGCTGTGGGTGGGGGAAGGCAGCACTGGCCTAAAGTCTTTACACAGGCCCATGGTGCAAGAAGGGAAATGCAGGTGGGGAAGGATAAGGATGTGCTGGTCCAGCAGGCATACTTCTGCTAGGGAGAGTGGTGTTGCATAGCTATGACATATGGGATAAATGCTTCTGATCTGCTTATGTTTTCTCTGGAGACTCATGTCTCAAGGGCTGAACATCTACTGCCTTCCCTTATTTGTCCTGCCCATGCCAGCCATACCTTTTGTTCATCAGGAAATGTTGTTATGGCCCCACTCTACTGAAAAGACCTGTCCGAAGCAACAAAGAAAAGAAAACAATCAAGGGAATCTCCTGGAGCAATTGAAAAAAATTGCCCAAGATTAACCCATAGAAGAATCTGAGATGAAATAAAAAAACAATAACTGTAACATTTCAAAAGGAAAGAAAATGCTCTGAGAAGAAGAAAATTCTTTCTGTGTCCTTCTGACACATGCAGCTTGTCAGCTAGGCTGGCAGGCTGGGCAGGCAGAGAGGGTAGCTCACTGAAAATGGAGCCTGTGTTTTGATTGAGGGGAGACTGTGCACAATGAAGAATCCTTAGCATTTTCGGCTGTGAACATTTTTCAGCTCTTATGAGAATAAAAAGGGGCATTTCCCAAGGCCAGTAGTGGATTTTTGCAAGAGCTGCATTCCTGCTGAAACTACACTTACTCTAAGGCCTATGTGATCTCACTTTTTTTTACTTGGCTAAAAGGAATTCAATGCTTTCCACAAGGTGTAACATCTGTCACACATCCACACAAGCATTGTTTATTTTTATGAAACATGAGCTATGCTTACAGTTACTGGCTCTCACTTTGCATCCCCCAAATGAGAATCTGCAAGGAGAATCACAGCACTTAATTTCCAGTAGTTTGTAGAGGCATAATATACCAAGTGGGCCTTCTGTAGCACACTGATAATCCTACATAATTACACATATATGCAGAACTAGTGTCAACAAACTGAAATCAAAGTCTGCTTTGAAAAAAAATCCGTGTTATTACACAGAATAAATCACATAGAGGAGATGTGCAGCTGTATTCAGATGCTGTCTAGAAGATGGAGAAGAAAGGTGTGATTGAGCAAGGCTTCAGTTTTGATCCAGAGCTGCTGCTGACTCCCTCTTCACCTCCAGCAACTTTGCTGGCTGGGTTTCTCCAACTGTGAAAGGCAGAGGGGATAATGTTTATGTAGAGGTGTGCTGTGAGAGCTATTGGCTGCATCTGTGTGAATGCTAATTTATTACTGGTGAAGTGTAGCCCAGATGAAAGTGTTACAGCACGCAGCCTTCAAAGTGGATCTGCTGGTTGGCACTGCAGATTTTTATCTGAGAGGGGCTGCATAACCTAGGCACAGCCTGGAGGTGACGACCACAGGGATAAATTCATAATCTGGGCAAGTACTACCAGGAAAGAAACATGCAGGGGATGTGGGTCTGGAACACAAGCATAGTGTGTTTTGCTCTGAATTTTTAGCTTTCTTTTCACCCTATACTTTATCTGATTTTCTAGTAAGTGATAGTCTATTGATCCAAATTCACCTCTGATTAAGTCCAACACCCTGAGAGACATTCACCCACGCATACACCCAGCAGCTCACAGCACAGGAGCTTCTGAAAAGAGTACACATTCTGTACTGTACGTGTGAGTAGAAAAATAAAAAGTGCAATGTAAAGTATAGTTGTTTATAACTGGGACAATTTGGCCTGTAACTAGATGCCATGTTGTGCTGACATCTGTCTTCCAATGTGATAGTTTTTTGTCCCTTTTGAGCAAGAGGCAGTGAATGTGATGGGGTGCATCAAGACTTTCCACCTTAACTCGAGGAAGCAGCCTACACACAGCACTTCAGTTTCATGAACGTCCAGATGGCACGTTTCTGGGGGAAGGGGTGAGTAAAAGCACACGTGTGTCTGTGTGTCTGTGTGTCTGTGTGTCTGTGTGTGTGGGGACACCTACACACGTGCGTTTGGCTAGGAAGACACTGATCAGTATGTTCACAGCGTAGAGGTAAAAAGGAATGGGTTTATTCTGCAACCCATAAAAGCATCTCATGGTAACTGCATCTTCTGTGAGCCCTTTCCCCCTTCTTCAGACAGGTTATAGCATTTGCCACAACTCCAGACCAGGGTGGGTCAAATGTGAGTTTGCCAGCAGCTCACATCTCTCCAGTATCCATCTGACACACATCTTTCCCTCTTGGCTCCTCTTTCTTTTACACTTCAGGCAGGAGAAGGGCTCAGTCTTCAATAAACTGAGAGCAAATGTCCACTTCCTCACTTCCAGTGCTTGCTTACCTTGAACAGTAAATAACTAAAGTTCAGATCATTGCCTACAAGTGATGAGCTGATTGGTGAATAAGGTCATACTGCATTCTAGGAAGGCCCTATAAACCCCACATGGATCTCTTTCCCCTGCATGGCCATGTAATCCACCCACCTCTTTAGCCTGGGGTACTTGATTTATCAGCACAGCTTCACCTCACTGAGGCTGAAATGGCAGGTCAAACAAGAGGAGCAGGCACTTGTCTGCCTTGCATCCTGCAGGGTGAAAATATTCATGCTCTCTAAAGTGTGGGAAGATTCTTCTCCGAGCGAGCAGAAGAACTGAAGTTGTACCTCCAGAGTGCTTAGGGGAAAGGCAGGCCTGGAAGTAGCAGCACACGAGAGGAGAACCCCACAGAAAAGTGACAAGATTAAAGGATCTTCTCTCCCCCACCCCCTTCTCCCATCCCTCCCCCGAACGGGTAGCAAAATCAAAGTTAAAAATGTATCTATGGAAGGGACTGATGAAAGATTAATAATTAATTTTAGAGCAGCGATACAGCATTTTTTGAAATGTAAATTTGATGCGCAAAAGTGGCATATTATGATAAGCAGGAGCAACAAGGGAGAGTGAGTACAGGAGGGCCTGTTGCTCAGAGACAGGCTAGTGAGGAGCACTTACAGCCGCCTTTATTTTTTCTCTTCCCCTCCCTCTCTCTCTTTATGCAAACTTATTATCTGAACTTAGGAGGTTTTGAAGAAGTTTAAGGGCTGCATATCTGAGGCACAGTCTGCAGAGTGCATCTCAGCTGCGGGTTTGCCTTGGAAGCTAAATCTCTAGTTGTGCATTGCCATCCAGTGTCTTCCCACACTCCGCTTCTCCGGACCGCTCCCGTCGCTGTGGTGCTGCTAACTGCTCCATTTCCTTACCGAGACTTTCCCTTCTGCTTCTAATATTTGGATTTAATTTTCAGCCCCTTCCCCTCCCCGCCCCATGCCCACCAGCCTCACAACTCCCCTCCTCCTTAGCTCAGGCTCTTTTGAACCATCTCCTTTTGTGCTTTTTCCCGTGCATGGTGCAGGCTCTTTTACTCCCCCTTTTCTTTCCCCGGCCCTGTTTACATGAGGGCTTTGAGAGCAGCTTCACCGTGCGCTCTCATGAGAGTTGTGCAAATTGCACCAGTGCTTTCGTTGGAAGAGACACTCATCTCTGGAGCCCCATGCTGTGCAAGAGTGCATCAAGACCAAGTAAGCCCCTTGATGCTGCCTCACGCTGTGATCCTCCTTTGCACAGTGTCATGTGTCAGGACGGTTTTCCCACAATGCATTCTTTAGTTCGGTGGCAGGAAAAAAAAAAAAAAAAAAAAAAAAAAAGACCAAATAATCTGCTGTCGTCACAGGCAAACACATTACCTGCGGGGCAGGGAGAGGAGCCAGTCTTCTTTCACTGAATCAAATTCATTCCCTAAAGTTGCCTTTGGATGTGTTTTTATTAATTATTGCCCAGGCGGTCCAAACTCTGACCCTTCCAACTTTTTGCCCATTGCATGTTTGTTGTTTTTGCAAACAGCAGACTTTTGAAAGTTGTTGAGACAAAAAAAAAAAAAAAAACTTTGTACTTTCATTTCCTTACTTGGATTCAAACGATGGTTTTATTAATGCATATCGACTGACATAAGTTTCACAAGTACAATTAATGCCACATAAATCATTCATATCCCTGCCCTGTCATTTACGGAAATACAGCATAAACTCCATATCCTTATCTTAATTAAGCTGATAAGGCACAACAGATCCAGCTCCGAAGTGCAGCTGCGAGGAGCGCAGAGCGCTGCGGGCTCTCTCTGGCACGCCCGTGTGTGTGCGGGGCTCTCACCGCCCGGCCGGGCAGCGCCTGCCGCAGAGCAGGGACCGAGCCCCGCATCGCTCTGTGCTTTGCGGCAAGGTTTCGGCACTGCCAGGAGATTTGGTGTTTCTCCTGCAGGGAACCCACGCGGCTCCGCAGCCCAGCCTCGGGTGTCGGCAGCGAGGCACCCACGTCCAGCTGCGAGCAGAGGCTCCATCTGCAGCAGCCGCAGCCCGCAGCGAGGCACGGCTGGGCGGGGAGGGGGCAGGATGCGCGCAAAAGTTACAGCGAGGCGATGTGAGATCAGCCAGCCCTGCCGGAGGCAGAGGGACGGGCTAGCCTGGCCTGGGGCCATGCGGGAACAGAGTCCCGATGTCAGACACACACAGCACCCAGATGTCAGACACACACAGCACCCAGTCCCTGCACCTGCGGGACGGCAGGCTGGACACAAGCGAGGGGCTGCTGGCCTCTCTCGCCCTCTCAGCACTGCCCATGTTTGCCCTGCTCGGGGAAGAATGTGCAGTCCTCAGTGCATCTTCCCTTCTGTCCGTGCACACACCTCTGTGCGTTCCTCAGCGCATCTTCCCTTCTGTCCGTGCACACACCTCTGTGTGTTCCGCAGTGCAGTGCCCTCTGTCCGTGCACACACCTCTGTGTGTTCCCCAGTGCAGTGCCCTCTGTCCGTGCACACAGCTCTGCCCCTGCCCCTCGCCTGTCGCCCCCACGGGCAGCCCTGCCAGCCCCAATGCACAAGGTGAGCTGGCAGAACGATGGGGTCTGTGCGTGTCTGACACCACCCCGGGGGGGATGAGGAGGGAAGGGAAGCTGGTTTTTGGGAAGGAGGAGAAGCAGCACCCCAGCAGTGCAGCTGGAGCAAGAGGCAGGCTAAGGTAAGAAGAAATATTACACCAGAGTATTTTCTGGCTTTGCCCCAGAAAAGCATCCCTATTCAAGAGGAGCACTTCAGCGTTTGCTTATGTTTAAGCACGTGCTCAGTTCCTGTTGACCTAAACAGAAACGAAGCATATGTGTTTAAATGAGCATATGCTTAAGTGCATTCTTCAGACAGGAGGGATGGAGGCAATTAAGCACGTATCTATATGCAAGCTAGCTCTCTGTCATTTACATTTAGTCGTTGTGATGCATTTTGGACAGTGAACAATTCTGGCAAGGAATTTTTTTACTAATCATTTCACAACATTTGATAGCTTTATGGAAAAGACAACATTCTCTGTTCCTTTGAAATAAGGTTTTCTCCCTAAAAATACCACAATAAATAAATAGACCAAACCATAGATTTGTTGCAATTGCAACTTTTCTCAAGGAGATAACAGCTAGCACTGGAATGTAAGCTGCTGTCTGTGTCCACTCTGGGTCATTTCACCGGAGAGAGGCATCTTGCATAACTATGAAAGGAGACAGAACTGTCATTTAAGTCTTGAAACAGAATAAACTTTTCCCATCCATTGTTCCCTTGTATATGTGTAAACGTTACCTTTAGCGGGCATGATTTGATTTAGGCCTTCCCCACATTGCAGCTGGTTTAATGGAATGCCATAATAGTGTCACACGGCTATTCTTGAAAAACAGCTACTAAATGTTGATGTTACTTATTGTAGCAATATTTATGTGAGAATGCTGCAAATACTTGGGAAAAGGTTTTAAAGGTTGAAAGGCGAGTATAACCATAAATTATGAGAAATGCTGCAGTTGGGAAGTGACATAAAGTTCAATGGCCTCAGCTGTCGACACTGTGTGTTCATTGTTTTGGACACTCATGTGACTGCGCCTCAGCCAGCCGAGGGCTGCTTCTCTCCCTTACTGCATGGGATTTCAATGCAGGATTGTGGAGGCCTTTAAAGTGATTCTCTAATGTCTGTTGTGTAACTTTCTCATCTCTGACACGAGAATCACCCTGAAAGCCAACCTTAGTAGTCTGAGTGACTGAAACAGATGATGGGGTTCACATGAATGCTGACTTACAATACTAAATCATGTTTTATTTCCTCATAACACTGAACAGAGAAATGGAAAATAAAATGCAGTACTGACCAGTAGGGCAAATTTATTTGTTGGTGGTTTATTCCCAGGATGTTTGAACTGCTTTTTGGGAGCCTCTCACCCAGCAAAGTGTAGAGAATCCCAGAGCCAAAGCCAGCCCAAAGGGTCACAGTGCCACTGACGCAGTGGGGTTCCCCTACCAGGCAGAGAACATCTGGGGCATCTCTTGCCCCAGGACTCGGAGGGAAGGCAGAAGGGATGGAGCTGGGACAAGGAGCCTGGGGGAAGATCTGCAGAGCTGGGCTGGCTGCTGCTGTCCCCCGCCGTGGCCATCTCTATTTGATCTCATGCTCAGCAGCAGCCTGCTGGCTTCTCTCAGGCTGTGACACAGGCAAAGCAAGCAGCAAAGCCAGGATAACCCTTCTGCTCACAACAGCCCACGGCGTCTTTTGCCTGTATCTAGACTAGCACAAGGGAAGCTTGGAATAGATAATGTCCTGAATTGCAAGATTGTGCCAAAGTGTCCTCAGACATACTGTGCCATCCTCCTCCTGACACTCTCCTCAGGCGCTGGAGAGCTCCGTGGCTTAGGTAGATTAGATTGGCCCCTTAATAAAGTTCATTTTGAAATTGAAGTATCCAGTGTTGTGGCGTGCAGTGAGGCCCCCAACTTCCCCTCAAAACTTTTAAGCATGCTCTGGAGGGTGGAGGGAGGGGACATCTGTACCCAAACCAGAGGGTTTTCTTTGTGGGCAAGGAAGAGTCCACACACAAAACTGTGGGCAAATCTCAGAGAGTGTCATGAGGGGTTGTTAGAGTCCAGTCAATACAGTCCTTAACAGCCATACCTGTAGTTCTCTGTGCACACACCCCATGCTACTTGCTGCCTTGTATCCCCTGCCCCTGCCTGTGCCAGTCCCTGAGCAGCTCAGCCAGGTCCAAGGTACTGTGATGTGAATGCTACAGGTGCTGCAATTATGGCATGATCTACAGAAGAGTCCACATCTTTCAGAAACTCCACTTTTCCTTCAGTTTTACTGCTTTGCCTTAGTTAGGCTTTGAATCCCATTGGTATCCGCAGCATGTTCATGAAGCTTCTGGCAGTTTCCTCATGCCAGGACCACATTGGTGCTGTCTCAAGAGTTACCAGGTCACCAAGAAGCTATCCACTGAACAAAACCTCAGAAGCTGTCCCTGAGCACTCAAAATCCTTTTGTCCTGCTCCCTGTGGCTGGAGAAGCTCCTTCTGTTCAGTAGCAGAGGTGATAAAAACAGGAAATTCTGGAGACTGGAGACAGGTCTGGCACCTAGGGTCCATTCCACCACTATAGAAGTCTTCCCAGCCTGGCAACTTTTTCAGGAACAAGTGCACCTTGGAGATGGAGCACTTTGATGCTCAGGGCTTAGACCTTCCTGTCCTTTTACAGCATTGACTATGTTATGCAAGCACATGTGGCTACAGGTGCATGCATTTGCACAGTGTTTGTGAAACATCACTTATTCTGCATTTATAAAAAGTCTGTAATGCATGTTAAATTATTTTTCCCTGATTTGAATATTTGGTTAATAAATGGGACAGCCTGTAGCAATGTTCTCTTCTGCCAAGACAAGGGTAACAGGGACATTGTACAGATATGCATTTAGCAAAGTTGGAAAATGTCATTAGCACATAAAACCTAAAACCATCATAAGCCCATAAAAACTATGGTAAGCCAACAAGTAAAATCTCAGTAAGTCTATAATCACATAACCCCTGTAGTAAATTGCTGTTGTGTAGTTAAAGCTGATTAAAAATTGATTAAATCAGTTCAAACCATGTAAGTCTCACCTTAATGCATCCCATGGTGTTTACCCTGACTTGCATGGAGCCCTTTGCTTCCTTCCCTCTCCATGCATACCCACAGTGATGGGGCAGATAAGTTCTGCTTACCTGTACCAGACCTGCAAATCAATAATTTACAGTGTGCAGAGATAGTGCCAAATAAAAATACTCTACAAGAGCCTAGCAAGCGTGCAGGGCACATCATCTAAAGCATAAATATGGCACTGGCCAAGTTTCACAGCTGCCAACAGCACTGTGTTGCTTTCAATGCCTTCTCTTCCTCAAAGACTGCTAGTACATGTGGTCCAAAGTTCTTCCTGACAGCAGAGACGCACCTAAAATACAGCTCATGAGGAATTAGCCGATCCCAAATATGAAGGCAAGTGCCAATTCCTTGCTGCATCCCTTTCTTCAGACAGCTGTTGTGGGAAGAGGGTCAGGGCAAGCTCTGCACACCAGGCAGTGCCACAAAGGCCCCTTGCTTTGCTTGCAAATCCTGAGGCTCCTATTCTGGTTCTGTGGGATGAGATGAATTAACCTCACCCCATTATTTTCTCTGACTCCACCAAGAAGCAGCAGCAGCCACAGTATTTCATCCTGTCAGCCCAAGTCTGCCATATATCACTCAGCTATGTCCAGCTGCTGTCTGTGTCTCAGGAAATGCTCCCCAGGTGACAACCACGGGATGCTCTACTGTATAAATGCTGCCTCGCTGTGTCAACACCCACCCTTCACAAAGAAACAGCTCACACAGAGTTTCCATGGTCTGTCCTGTCACAGCCATAGGCTGCAGCAAGAGGAGAAGTTCATGAAGCTCAGCATACACACAGATTGTGACAGGGACACTCAGAGCAGCCTGGCCTGGTCCCTCCATCCTCAGTGATGAGTGAGTTCAGCAGCTGTCCAACTGTCCTGTCCAGCTGGGGGAACCACCCCATGTTCCAATTAGAAATATGCTGTACAGCAGCAGCTGATTTGTGCTGGTGGCCCCATGAAATGTCACACAGCCTGGTGACCAGTAATCATCTACTTATCTTTTCATTTCTGAGAGCTTTGTTCTCTGATAATCCCAAAAGGGGAATAAAATCACCAAATACACTGCTTATTGCAAGTCTTTTATTCAGTCCTTCCTGCAAAGAAGATAAAATTCAAACAGTGAAGGGAGCATGAAACCTGTTTCTGACAGTAAAGTAGAATATCAGAGTTTTGGAGCAATAAATGCCTTTTCAAAAGATGATTAACTAGTAATGCCTCTGTAATGATAAAGGGGGGGGTTCAGAAAGTCAGTTCAGCATTTCTAAATAAAAATAAAATTTTCACATCAACTTTCAAATGGAAGTCCCAAAAAAATCTCTGAGAAAAAAAATAATTGAAATTACCTAGTCAGTGGTGTGATATCTTTCTGTGAAGGGTTCAGTACACCTTGTCCAGGAGCAGGAGAGACAAGGGAAGAAAGCAAGGAAAGAGTAGGCAAGGAAACAAAAAATATTTTAGGAATTACTCTATTGCTCACTAAGAAACCAACTTTTGATCTTTAACTTGGCTTTAAAAAGACTGTGTTATCAATTAATTTCTGAGTTTTAAGCCATGTAGAAAATTATCAAAGATATTGATTCTGAAAGAAAATGCTTGTAATTCACTTGCATAAGGGTGAGACAGAAAAATCCAAATGTCAAGCTGAAGTCAAAGAAGGATCAAGAAGATCAAAGCTGTGGGACCTTGTCTTCAAAGTTACAGGCTCTTGGACAATTAAATGAAAGTCTGAAAGTGGAGGTTTGGGATGGTTTTGGAGGCTTCCAAAGAAATACCATTAGTAGCTGGCAAACTGTAAAGCCATTAAAAATAACCTTGAAGTTGATACAAGTTTCATAGAAGATCTGTCCTAAAATAAGAATTAAATGTGCTACAGAACTGGCCAGGAAAATCATCTATTCCTTATCATTTGCTTCGTTGGACATCTATAGGATAACAGCATGTGCTGCCTCAGTGAAAGTTAAAGAATGATGTCCATAGGGCAAACAGTTATCTATAAACTCATTTCTTACAAACCTTTAGGGAGACAAAATCCTTTTGATTTTATTGAATGTACATTTCTGTCTAATCTCCTGCCAGGCTCTCCTTAGCACTACCCGTGGCTGCAGAATTGACCCCGGGCTTGAGCTGAGCTCACCCTTTGGAGTGAGCCACAACTCCTGGAAACAGGATGTAAAGGCATTTTTGATGCCCGTTTGAATGAAGTGGATATCAATGCCATCCATCAGAGCATTCTCGAGCCATGTGGGATACAAAGATTGCTAGTGCCAATCATAATTTGACTTCTTACCCCATAAATGCATATTATTTCTTTTTCATGATCCTCACACATTTCATAGTCACTTAGAGGCTAAGACAAAGGTGTTTGCAGCCTTGCCTTTAAAAATTAGTACTTAGGTTCTGCTTCAGCAAGGCATCTGAGTTTATTCTTAGCTTTATTTTCAGACCATTCTTCAAGGAGCATTTCTACAGCTTAACAGCTATAGTACAATTAAGAAACATACTGGGGACAAAATTCAGACTGCCAGTTTCACTCAAGAAAACCACAAGATCATTATTTGGAGACAAATATCAGGAGTATTGAAGGACAGGTTCCTCCTACCAAGACTCCATATGCAGCCCATGGTGAGAAGCAAGCATCTCCAGGAAGGAATTCAGGCCATGTACCTTAGGCAGCCATCTGAGATGAAATAGTCAAGAGTTCCAGAATCACACTTCTTGTCTTTAGTGACACAGCAATGTACAGACCTAAAGAACATAAATCTTTATGATCCCTCTCTCCTCTTCTGGTCTTTTATCTCCTCACCTTGTCCATTGCTTTGAAGAGACATACTGCTCCAACCAGGTCCTTTTGGTCTTCCTCTCTGCCCCTGACATCCTTCAGACCACCTGGAAAATGCCTTCCTGGCTGGTGGGCAGGACGTGCTTGGTCAGTCTTTCACCTGTGTTTTGCCAGTGTCTCCTAAGAAATCCTTTCTTCTATAACCTGTTTGTCCTTTAATTGTGTGAACTTCTGATCAGCTTCTTCAGACACACATCTCTATCTTTTTTTTTTTTTTCTCCCCTTCTGGACTAGATAGGAAAAATGGGTTTTCTCTAAGCCAAATCCACCTTTTTCTCCTAACGATCTCTATTTGAATTTCTCATCAGCAGAAGTTTCTATCATTAATCTGTTTCAGGTGGAGAGGTCTCACCCAGCCCTTCCTCAGTTTCTTCCCTTGTAAGGAAGTAAGAACAGCAGATAATTAATCTGAGTTCCATATTCATAGTGGATTTATAGAGAGAATCCCTGGTGTCAAAATCTTAAGCTCTCCATAGGCAGAATAGCCAGCCAAGAGCACCCAGCAGTGGACAGCCCTCTGAGACTTCATAGAACCAGTTAAACTCAGGCTCTGTGCCTTTTTTATTCATTTCTAAGATATGTATTTGTGCTTTTTGTTGTCAGTTATTGAGATTGCAATATTTTTAAGAGTTCACTGTTACATTAAGACACCTGTTACATAAATCAGGTAGACATACTGAAGCAGTGGTGAAAGGGTGGCAGCAAATTGGGAAGAAAAAAAAATATGTTTAATAAAAAGTAATTAGTACTGGACGGTGTCACATTTTCTAAAAGGTCCCAGATGTAACAAGCAAAGCAGAGCTAAGCTTGTAAGACAGCAAGATTTTTGCACCTTGAACAACTGAAGAGACCAGTCACAAAACCTTCTCCCTTGGAGGCAGAAGCTGAACTCAGCCTGCAGGCATTTGCATGAGATGTGCCTGGGTTTAGTGGGCTCCAGCACAGGTGGATTTGGGTTTATCCACTGAGATCAGTAATGGCTCTCAAGCTCCTTAAGTACTATTCTCCATCTGCCTGGAGTACCATACTTGCAAAGAGGACTCCATGGGAACAGACAGAACTTAGGCAATCTTCAGTGAGCTGAAGATGCATTTATTTGTGTGGCCCTACCTCTCCAGCCTTCTTCCCGTGCTTCTGTACAGCAAGACCTAGCAAGACAAAACAGAAGCACATTCCCCTGCTAAGCCTCTCCCTTTGCACTGAAACAAGCAGCAGTCCCCATGGGACCAGGTTATCCCAGCCTGTCCCTGCCATGCTCCAAACCACGCCAATGCCTTTTCCTTGGTGATGGCTCTCTGCCAAAGGAACAGAACTGCCTGCTGTGCTGGATCCTGACACTGCAACAGCCACATGTGCAAGAAAAATGCATCCTCTCCTCCTCCTAGCTCTGCACTGGTGTGCACGGACAGATAGTCCTCCAAAGTAATTACAATTACATTTCAATTAGTAACAGTCAGGGCTTCACAACAGCGGGCAGTTTCCAGGTAGTACTCCTGTGTAAGGGACGTCAGTCTTTCCACATCTGTGGCTGAAATGCTAAGGAGAAACAAGGCAGTAGCTCTTGCTCAAGACCAAATCCTCTCAGCTGCAATTATCTTACTCTTTGCCTAAGAATAAAACCAACACATTCAGAGTCTTAGCCCATTTGTTTTTGCTTGAGCTTCATTATGCTGTTGCTGTCAATGATGCTTGGCTTTTCTTCACAGATCTAGGTGAAGCTGGTCCATGCTGAAGTCAGTTATCTCTGTAAGAAAAAATTCAATATAAAGTCTCTGCCTTTGGCTTTTCTCAGCACTTGCCCTTTCACTCACCAAGCTTGTTTATGGTGCAAACGATTTACAGAAGTCTGACAGCAGGGCAACAGGGTGAAAAGCAAAAGGCAGAAGAACTCCACGTTTTTGTCATGTCATAAACATGATAGAACAACAAAAACAATTCCATTTTCTGCTTTCTCCCTTCACTAGTGATAAAGTCAGATCTCTGAGATGGTATTACTTTGAAAGTAACACTTAAATATGTGCCTTTGAGGCCTTTTTCCCATTGTTTTCCTTTAAAATGAAGTTTAAAAATACATTGGGGATTCAGTAGACTCTATAATTCTGTCTCTAGATTTCTGCTTCTCTGAGATTTGCTTTTATTCCAAAAGTGTCTCTGGTGTAAACAGGTGCAACTGTCTCATCTTCCATGAAGGTGCACCCATACAACCAGACATGCTAAACACCACAACCAGACGTGCTAAACCAGACATCATTTTGGAAATGCATCCCTGCACTTCCTTCCTTCCTTCCTTCCTTCCTTCCTTCCTTCCTTCCTTCCTTCCTTCCTTCCTTCCTTCCTTCCTTCCTTCCTTCCTTCCGCCCGCCACTTCCTTCCTTCCTTCCTTCCTTCCTTCCTTCCTTCCTTCCTTCCTTCCTTCCTTCCTTCCTTCCTTCCTTCCTTCCTTCCTTCCTTCCTTCCTTCCTTCCTTCCTTCCTTCCTTCCTTCCTTCCTTCCTTCCTTCCTTCCTTCCTTCCTTCCTTCCTTCCTTCCTTCCTTCCTTCCTTCCTTCCTTCCTTCCTTCCTTCCTTCCTTCCTTCCTTCCTTCCTTCCTTCCTTCCCTCCTTCCCTGCAGTTCAGAGCCAGGATCTCTTTTCCTCTGCTCCCCACACTGTTCCTCTTTGCTGGAGCGAGGAGCAGAGCACAAGGTGAGCCATGACTCCATCCCCCAGCACTTGGGTCTCAGCTCACACAGGGTTTCGTGTTGACCAGTTCTGCCACATGCCTGACATGGATGGGAAAAGGCATCTCAGCAGTCCCAATTCAGCTTTCTGCAGGTCTGGCAACACCTGCTTCTTCAGTGAACCAGCTGGAGAGAAAGTGATACCAAGCTCAGCCAATACATTGAAATGACTGCAGTGGGAGAAACTACTACCCAGTTATTACTCAGATAATTATTTTTACCCTTTTTCTTTCTTTTTTCCCCATAAACTTCAGCACCAATTTTATCCAGAATACGCTGTGGTAAGAGAAGAGGGAAGTAGAAGGGGAAGAAGATTGCTTTCCAGCTGACAGGCTGAAGCATATACAAGATGATCTTTTGGAATACTTTGGCCCAAAACAGACTCTTGTAAACATGTGACTAAGGGACACAGATGCATCTCCAGATAAGACATTGGTATGCCTCTAAGAAGATATTGATCTATGACCAGGGTTTAAACTGGAAGTGTTTACAACAGCACTGAAAACTCTTGAGAAAGTCATAAATGCTCACATACAGTTCCTTCCACCATTGGATGCAAAAGACCAAATCTGTGACTCTGCTCATACTCAGCCCTCTAATTTGTTTCTAAACACTGTCTATCAGTGGGTACACATGCAACCAGCAAAGCATGAACTGGTATGGCTGGCTGTTGGCCAACATGCCACACATGTTAATCTTCCTCCAAATGAAAAAAAAAAAAAAAGGAAAACCAAGGTCTGCTTTTTCATCAATTGTGCACCACAGTAGGATTTACTGACAAAGATAGAAAACGCCAGAGAGAAATGCATTTCTAACTATGTCCAGTGTGCTAAGAGCTCTTTTTCCGAGGGAAAGGTTAAAGGATATTTTAAATTATGTGAAGAAGATCATGTTTTAAAGTTGAATTAAATTTACAGAGACATACACTGACTTTCTGTTGGGTTGGCCAAGGATCCTAAACAGTTCTGAGTCAAGATTAATGTTTACAATCTCTTGGCCCCAGTGTTATTGTGGCTATTGATCCTAAGCCAAATTAGGACAAGTTCACAGAACAACTTAGTATAAGGGTGGGCTTTTGACTTCAGTGGGTTTGGTACACTTCAGTGGGCTCAGGATGTTAGAAAGTGCTCTAGAAAATATCTGTTGCAATGCAGATCTCTGAAGTTATTTGAATTAAAAGGAAACAATCATGCAAATGTGAAAGGGCAAAATAATTTTTCAAATTATTTTGCTTTCTCTCTCTGCTACAGGTTTCCTGAAGTATTTGGGGAAAACCTTTCATCAGCACTTAGAGTTTCCCCCTCCAAAATGAAGAAGGTAATAATTGCCATCTTCAGAAGTGGGTTCTAAGAGAGGTAAGTGTGGAAAGTTCGCAATTGTGCTGAAACCCCCAGGTGACAGGGTTAGAAAAGTAATATTATCCGCAGTCACCCTACTTATTCGGCTCTAAGAATCATAAGGACCACATTTTCAAAGGGGTCTCAATTCATCTTTCTACTTGAACAGACCATGTTAAACATTAAATTTCAGTCGTGTGCCTTTCCTCACTTGGGTTGTCTTTGCCCTCAATGGAAGGGAAAGTCCTGAAAATGTGTTTGCATTCCGTAAGAGCAGCTCTCAGCTTCCACCCTCAGCACCCAGAGCCAGCCCAGGGCGATGGGGATGCGCGGGCGGGAGCTGCTCCGAGCCCTGCTGCCCACCCAGAGAAAGGGCTGCTCTGCTCCGAGCCCTGCTGCCCGCCCAGAGAAAGGGCTGCTCTGCTCCGAGCCCTGCTGCCCACGAGAGAAAGGGCTGCTCTGCCCCCTGCTCCCCCTGCCCACCCAGAGAAAGGGCTGCTCTGCCCCCTGCTCCCCCTGCCCACCCAGAGAAAGGGCTGCTCTGCTCCCTGCTCCTCCTGCCCACCCAGAGAAAGGGCTGCTCTGCTCCGAGCCCTCCTGCCCACCCAGAGAAAGGGCTGCTCTGCTCCCTGCTCCTCCTGCCCACCCAGAGAAAGGGCTGCTCTGCTCCCTGCTCCTCCTGCCCACCCAGAGAAAGGGCTGCTCTGCCCCCTGCTCCCCCTGCCCACCCAGAGAAAGGGCTGCTCTGCCCCGAGCCCTGCTGCCCGCCCAGAGAAAGGGCTGCTCTGCTCCCTGCTCCCCCTGCCCGCCCAGAGAAAGGGCTGCTCTGCTCCCTGCTCCTCCTGCCCACCCAGAGAAAGGGCTGCTCTGCTCCCTGCTCCTCCTGCCCACCCAGAGAAAGGGCTGCTCTGCTCCCTGCTCCCCCTGCCCACCCAGAGAAAGGGCTGCTCTGCCCCCTGCTCCTCCTGCCCACCCAGAGAAAGGGCTGCTCTGCCCCCTGCTCCTCCTGCCCACCCAGAGAAAGGGCTGCTCTGCTCCCTGCTCCTCCTGCCCACCCAGAGAAAGGGCTGCTCTGCTCCGAGCCCTGCTGCCCACCCAGAGAAAGGGCTGCTCTGCCCCCTGCTCCCCCTGCCCACGAGAGAAAGGGCTGCTCTGCTCCGAGCCCTGCTGCCCGCCCAGAGAAAGGGCTGCTCTGCCCCCTGCTCCCCCTGCCCAAGGAATCCCGGGGGCGGGCTGGGAAAGGAATCCGGAGAGGGGAAGAAGCTCATTCATCCACCACCCTCTGGGCAGGGCTTGTACTCGCCTGTTCCTTAACCCATAGAGCCACGTGCTTTTCCTCGGTCTGCTGACCCAAAGGGATTCTTTTCTCCCTGGTCCTTGTGTCAGGTGGATGTGACATTGGAAACTACATCTGGGATGATCTCCTCTACACCAGGCTTATGCATGCTATGTCCTCAGCCCCACTCTCCTTTGTGTCCTTGCAGTGTCCTGCAGGTTTGTCCTGCACAGCCTGGAAATACTCATTATCTACCACAAGGATAATACCCCGTGTAAGACGCCCATCCTGTGATGCTCAGCACATTTAGTGTAACTCTCAATGTAATTCTAGTACCAACCCAGCTGACCCTCTGTGGATATCTAACAACAATCCTGGCTTAGAGCTCTGCAAAGTCAATGGGAATTTTTGAATCTAGCTCTCTTAAGAAAAAAAGGCCCGAATGGTCATGGAGGTTTTGCACAAATTGTGTTCTTGTGGGTGTGAAAGACAGAGGTACCATTGCACCTCTGCCCCACCTCCCACCTGAACTCATGAGCACTTTCAGCTTAACCCAGCAGAAGTGCACAATGTTCAAAGCCATCCTTCTTTCTGAATGTTTCATGCAGAGAAGCAAAAGGCAGAAGAGACAGACCTTTGCAGGGCCCTCTCTGAGCAGGCAGCTACAGCTGCTTGTGCCCACCAAGAGGTGTCAGGAGAAGGCATTGAGAGGGAAAAACACCCCAACCCCCACTGACACTCTGCTCATTCCTTAAGCCCTACCAGACACCGTAGGATCCAGTCAGAAGACACAGTGCAATAGGAAATCAATTTTTGTAAATCTCAGTGCTAACAGAGCAACTTCTTAGCTTTGCTTGCAGCAAGCACCTTTTCTGGAACCATTTTCTGGAAAAAAAAAAATGTAACGTTATTTTGAGGATGACTGTATCTTGCTACATCTGTTTCAGGACAAACTGGAGCAGGGGCACCACTCTTTTCTGATTCTGTTTATGTAGTTGCAACATTAATTGATGTTTATTGCAAAGACAGAAGATTTCTCCCTATCTTGTACTTTTCTCTGAATCAAAACTCCCAACGAATCTTTTTTCTTTAAATAAAGTGTAATCACAAGTTAGTATAATTGGTTTGTGGATAAGATTGCTAGACTGGGTAAAAAGGTGTGGAGGTATTTCCCAATGAAAAAAAAGAGCAGCTGAACAAAATCTGATGTCCAGTGTAAGTTCTACAGCAGCTGTAAACTGGATGGATAGACCCAAGCGGGAAATCATTATATAGGTACCAAAGCAAGTTGTTTAAGTTAGCAACTTACAGAAGCCTGGGGGACCAAGAGATGTGAGGGATGTATGCAGAAGAGCAGAATCATGACCTCTCTGGATGTTCTCATGCTAGCACCACCCTTCTCCTCCAGTGGAGGAGCCTTTAAAAGGCTATAACACAAAAAGGTGCTGGTGAAGGCAATGTTTTGGTTAATCAATGTCTGTGCATTGTCCTCTTGCACTGCTAGTTGTTACTTTCAGCTTCACAGGATCCTTTGACTCAGCATCAGTATGGAATCAGTGTCTTACATTTTGAACCACTTGCACCAGTCTCAGACCATATCTGACATTTCACCATGGTCGTCAGCAGTGAACTTGGCCCACTGTGTTTGTTATGACCCCCAGTCCCTTATGGCTTTGAGATCTTCATATTCCTACTAACATCATAAAAACCTCTGTATGAGTCTTGCTATTTTATGGGTTTGCTGGCATCAAGGTCACAGCTGGGATCTTCAGTGTCCAGTGTGCACTTTGGGATCTGCAGCTGAAAACAGTGTGCAAGGTGTCAGTAAGGATAATATGCTATGCTATCTACCAACAGCCAGATTTATTAATTAAATTCAGCTTCAGCAGAAATCATGATTTTTTTGCAATTCAACTGAATTCAGTGGAATCACTCAAATGGATGCAAATGGAAATCAAATGGATGCCATTGCAACAGACATGAAATCTGGGCCTATGTCTTTCTGTATTCTAGCCTATTTAAACTTTAATTCAAAACTAACAGTGGTATGACTCAGGATTTTGGTGAAGAGATTTTGGAATTCCTCCATTCTACTGAAAAATCATTAAACTGGATTTATGCACCAATCTTGAAATGGATCATTCAGTTAATGGTGAAATTGTCAAGAAAAGAACTGATTAATGAGCCAAATGGATCAGAAGGGATTTTGATACACTTTCCTTTGACAGTCCTCGTGGGAGAAGCTCAGGTAGATGTCAAAAGGCATCTTTTGCCTTCTTTCATACCTGCTTTGTTGATAAGGCTGGCTGTAAGGTACTATCTCCCTACATGAGTAAGGACTTACAGATTTGGGTTATTTCTGTATTTTGGTTTGTTTCACCTAATCATGTAAAATTAACTGTGGACAGCAAAATGGCCAGAGAGGCCCACCTGGCCTGGGGAGCCACAGGAGGCAGGGCACATTGTCAAGGCAGCACATATTGCCCAACAATGGCTCTGACCCAGGGAACAAATGCAGCTCCTCCTGCTGCCTGCGCGGCCAAGTGCCTGGGAAGTCAAGTCAGTAAGCTCAGTGACTCAATAGTTCATCTTCATGGGATGAATTTGTATTTCTGTGTCTCTGGAGCTGAATAATGGGAAAATAAATCAAAAGCAAATTTCAGTTTTGTTTTATAAAATATAATTAGATGACAATATACTCAAATGTTTGACAGTGTCAGTTTTAGAAAGCAAAAGCCTGAGTAGCTTTCCAGTCCTACGAAGTTATTTCAAGTTGATCAAGATTTCTTATACAGCAAAACTCCTTTTTGAAACATCTGCAGAAATTTTGCTGCCTTTTCCTGTTGCCTTTTAACTACTTGCATATCCCATCTCTCTTTTCTGACTGACTTTTAGCTGATTATTTCAACTTGTGTTGGTGATACTCACACTCCAGTTTGATGCTACAACCATCTAGGCACACATATAATTGGATGTGCTGGAGTTTCTCCATTGACATTCTCTGAGCTAATGGGAATAAATTAAGTTCATGCAAAAGCTTTACATGATCCAGATTCAAAATACCCCCAAGTGCAATCAATGCCTCTGTGAGTGTTTGATCCTTTTATTTCAACATGGGTAATCCTACATCTTGTTTGTGATTCTGTTTTATCTGTTTTGAATTGTGTTGCTGTTATTCAGGTGTCATAAGTAAATTGCCATTTTCTCCTAATCATCTTGGATTATCACCTTCTCTTTAACCTCCCTTGTTTAAGAGATTGGAAAAGAACTGGGGGGTGGATTGAAGGGAAAGATGGTCCTATGTCTGATCATCTAGTCACAAAAAAATTTCCCTGAAGTCCAGTTTGATTTCCATTATACTGAGGCTGGGTTGGTTTGAATTTTTAATTATTTATTACAGTCTTCAGAGTGTGGCAATGTGAGTGACCTATTGCTTTTTAATTATTTTGGTGGCTTTTGATACTATTAACCATGACATTTTGCTGATCCTGCTACATCATTCTTCAGTTTTGGCACTGAGATCATTCAATGTCTCTGTCCATCTCTGTCAACAAAATGTCAGCCTCTTCTTAAAAGATCACTTTGTCTGATGGTGTCTGTTGGAAAAGATGATTAAATCCTCACCTCCAACTTGTAGGTATGAATTTGGGTTAGATTTTTGTCTCTTCTGGCACTGTGTAGATTTCTGGCTCCAATAAAAAAGTAATATCCTAGGGTTGTTTTAATCTTGCTTCAACACGAAAAGGAACACGTAATAATTTCAATAAAGGGATGTCAGCAAGACAAGCTTTTATTAGCAGTCCCATGCCTATTACAAAAGCTCATTATCTTTCCTCCGTTTAGTGACTGGAGGAGGGAGAGTTTCGAAACAAGGCAGATTCCCCAGTTACTTCTGGAAACCCCTGAGAGATCAGAGCCCACTGCTCCCTGTCGTCTGTCATTATCTGCATGGGTTGCACTCCTGTTTTGCCTGGTTCCAAAACTGGTATTTGCTCCATCTATAAATACCATTTGTAAAATGGTAAAATTCAATACATTTTGCAATTTTATAAACCAAGTGTAAAAAAGGCAGGAGCTGGAAGAAACTGGGCTGTGCTGGTGGGGTAGAACAAGCTGTGAAAAAACACTTCTATTTCCATAGCCAACCACTGAAAGTGAAAGCTAGAACATGAAGCTTTCCCTGTGGGACTATGTGGGTGAGTCTGAGCTCATGAGGCATCTCCTCATCTCTGGTTCACACAGAACCAGCCCCTGGTCACAGAATCTGGACCAGATTTCAGTCAGCCATTGCTCTGTGTTCATTGATAATCATGGAATCATTTAAGATGGAGAAGACCAAAGACCAAAAATTAAATGTGAAACTTTTCCTTTCAGATTGTAGGGCTTTACAGCCTGATAAAAGAAGAAGGAAAATGTTGGAAAGAGGAAAAGGAGAAAAACTTTATGGGTCAACATAAGCCCCAGAAAACATAGATCTCCGCAAAGGCTTTGGGGTCTGCCTTATCTAACCAAAAAGTAATCCTTCTCCTCAAGCAGTAGTAGATAAGAGGAATCATGCCCTAAAATTGCATATATTTTCTGCCAGGAGAAGCAGACAATAAGTACCATCTCAGAGGAAAATGCATTCCTTTGCAGGCACTGAAGGAAGGGATGACAGGAAGGTGCTGCTGTCAGCTCTGCAGGCTTTGAAGAAGTAATGTCTGGGGCAGAGAACAGCTCCTGGGGGAAACAAACATTCCCTGGTTGTCTTTTCTTGTTGTTGGCAGAACCCCTTTTGCCAGCACGATGCTCCCACAGCACAGAGTGGTTCTTGCCATGCCTTGGGTACCCCCACTCTGCCCTGCCCTGCTCCACTGGGCTGTGAGCTTGCCTGGCAGAGTGAACACAGGCTCAGACTTTGCCTGTTTTCTGCAAACTTTTGGTTAACATCTTTTATAGTATTTTTATTCAGCAATGTTCAAAATATTGGTTTCTTAATCTGGTGGAACCTTCTGATTTCTTCTTTTTTGAAGGGCACCCATTTAGCCCTAAAAACATTCCTTTTAAAGCTGAACAGTTTTACAGGAACTCGTCAGCTTCTTCCTTGCCCTGCAGAGACAGTGCCTGAGACCTGGCTGGCCATGTATGTGCATGTAAAGGCAGTGACAGGACATAAAAAAACCCCTCAGACATAAAACACTGCTGAGCTGTTTTATGCATTGACAATATTAATGATTGTGGCGTGTCTAAATCCTAATTTCTTTAGGAAAATCGGTGTCTCAAACTGATTTTCTGTGGAGCATCTGACAGTGGGGAAGTAGATTTTGAATTTTCCCTTTCCTAAATGTACTTCCATGTCCTTGTACCACTACATTTCATCACTGCCAGCTCCATGTGTGCTAACAGAGAAAGCCCATTAAATGAACCCTCAACCTTAACAACTGTGGAAGGAAACCAAGACACAAATGACATCTGACATGGTTAGAGCACTGATATCACTACTTAGCAGTGGAGAATTAGTTATGGATAAATCATTATGAAGTGTATTTTGAGCCATTTCCTGTTTGTATATGGTGATCACTTATAAAACATCAGCATCAGTGATTGCTGCGCACTTTACATGTAACACCATCTCCACACTACAAAATACCAATTTTGTTCCATCTGAACTAAAAGTTGATGAGCAGTCAAATGTCAAAAAAAATGAATGCATTATATCCCACTTATCCAAACAGCACATAATACCAAATTTTGTCTCATAAACAATGCATGTTCCTAATCTAACTGGATCACGGCTTCAGCTGCTACAAATGAAAAGTTATCACATGTTTCATCACCACTTAATGAATTCCAAACTTGCTCTGGTTTTACTCCCAGTCCCTGCACAGAATCCCCTGAACCTCTGTACTCTGGACAGATTATGGTACATAATCCAAAGCAATTATTTTGTCTTTTATCCTTCTGTCTAATATAAAAATATGTTGAATGCACAAATATTTCACAAAGACATTAGTTCCTTTTTCCTTGGCTTTGTCAGTTTATAGTAAAAGAACCTGCTCCAAAGCAGGGAATTGCCTGTGGAAATTATAGCTTATGGAACATAGTACTGATAACTGAGTAACATACACTTTTCATACATTCATACACCAAGAATAGGAAGGAAGAGTGGAAAACAAGAGGGAGCAGTGTTAATGACAACACCAAAACAGTAAAGCACAAAGGGGAAGATGCATTGAGAAACTGCTCTGTGCTGTGCTATCATTGCCAGATATAAAACAGTTTTCCAGTGTGAGGCTCACAAAGAAATTGGTAGCACCTGACCCACATAGCTCTTTCTACAAACCTGCGTGAGCTTACCTGGCATTTTTCAAAACCAGTTTTAAAGGAGAGGTATTTATAGGTCTTCTTATATCTAATTCCAGAAGGTTAGGGCAACACACACATTCTCAGTTTGTTAGTGATGAGTCCTTTTTATTATCAAGATTACCAAACTATGAAAATATTTGACTGAATGCTAAAGTCACACTATAATCTTGCCAGATCAATATGAACACTCCTCCTGCTGGAGTGTTCTCTTCTAAAGAAGCCTTCTGCAGTAGCTCTTTTTTGATTGTGAATACAACATACACACAGATTCCCTCAGAAACAACTAAATCTGAATCTATTTGCAACAACCAAATGTTAGCTGTTAATATTTATACAGAAGAAGGAAGAAAAAACTATCGAAGATGCTACTACTAAGCTTACTGGTCTTTTGGTTTACAGGAATTCACAGAAGATGCAAACTATTCCAGATCTGATTGAAATACAAAGGTTTTATTAAAATCTGAGGGGAAAAAACCACAGTCCCAATCAAGCCCATGGGAATTTTTCCATTGGCTCTGCTGTGCCAAGACTTCAAATGGGTATTTAACCTGGCGAAGAAATGAGTAGAGACGATTGCAGGATTTCCTCCCGTTTGAACGTTCTCATTAGATGAGGCCTCGGTGACCCCTGGGTTGATGGGTTGTTTCAATGTTTAATTGCTTTGACCTTCAGGGAGTTTCTTTTCATGTCCAACATAACCTTAGGTTTTTTTAGTTTAATGTGACAAATTACTTCATAAAAACAGCCCTGGATATTTTCATTAATTCTGGACAAATTGTGTTACACATAAAAGATGTCTTTTTCACAGATGCTGTAACCATGCCAAATAGTATCGTAATTGTTCCTTTTTGAGCTACTTCGGTATATGTCTGTACATATTTAGAGTAATTGGTGTGATTTAGGAGAGTATATAAATGATGAGGTAATTCTAAGAAGGGTAAGATCACAAAAAAGCCCACAATTTTGACACCCTACTCTGTAAACTAAGCCTTCCCAAGGGTCACATTTTCTGAAAATTATTCATTTATTTTTTTCTGAGAAGGGAGCACTGTCCTTTCCACAATGAGCCACAGAAGCAGCCATGGTGGTGATGCAGAAAAGGTGTTGGTTCTTTCCAAAGGAGCCCTCTCCATCTGGGACGTGCATCTTCCACATCTCTGAGACCCCGCAGCTGCTCTAGAGCTCTGGAAGTGCCACCACTGGCTGCTTTCCACACAAGTCAGGTGTCAACTTCCCTAGGCACCCTTGGGCCAAAGCATGCCAATGAAAGCATTTCAGAGTCAAAGCACACAATCTGTGGATGGTTTTCCTGATTTTCCCCTCCAAACAAAGCGCATGGAGCTGCACGTGAAAATGCCGGGTACTGCACAGTGCTCCTCCACTGCCTCCACCAGGCTGGCACTCCTGGGGAGGGATAGGGCCCCGTAAATCCAGAGTGGTCAAATTTCCAGCTGCTGCAGACTGGCCTCTTGGTTGACACAAAGTGCACTTATGCCAGGCTGTCCATATGGAAATGAGAGGCTCAGCTGCGTGCCTCACACATGCGGGTCCCCATCTGCAAATGTCACCTGTGAGAGACAGGGGCCGCTCCAGAAGGCACAAAGCTCGGGATTGTTTAGGCAGAATGGAAAATGACACCCCGGCATTTACAATGGGATTTTTATTATCGATGTCACAGATATGATACTTGCTACTGACATGCTTGAATTAGAAGAGACAAAGTAAACTGTTAGAAAGGAGAGGCCATTGAACTAAATACAAGTGTAACCTGCATGCTTATATTGCAGCATTTGATTTCCTCTTAAGTCTTGGGAAGAGGGGCAGACAGCAGAGGGGAGACCTGTGTTTCAGCTGAAATCTCTTGTGTCTACACAGGATAGTAGGGCCTCTCCAAAAAAGCAGACAGAGAGCCAGGAGCAGGCAGCTGTGAGAGGTTTGGTTACAGGAGATGGAGTTTGCAATTCCCGCCAACCTCCATCCCAGGGCAGATCTCTGCAAAGCTGAGGTAAGGAAAAAGTCAAAAGTACTGCAGTTGGACTGAGCATGTCACAAAAGCTACATTTGTCCTGTCCTGAGCATACCACTGGTGACACAGGTTTGGGGTCTCTGGATTTACATGCTGAGCAAGTGGTCATCCCATGTCTCAGAGCCTGAACCTGGCTGTAGGAAGCAAGAGGCCATTTTTTCTTGGAGAGTTTTGGATGGGAGCTGGGCTGAGAAGTGCTCTCAGACCCATTTGCTTTGGAAAGACAAATTAACTGGTGCTGTGTGGTGAAAATGAAAGAACAGTGAAGTTCACAAGCATGTCACCCAAAGAGAAATGTCACTGGTCACTCTAAGCTTTGTAGAAACTGCTTATAATAGCAATAAAGTAAGAGATGAGTAGGTTTCATCTCTGCTGGTTCTTTTCTCTTTTAAGAAAATAAAAGTATTTTAAAAGCATTTTTAGTATTGAAGTATCGATTGCAGAAGACCCTGTGTTAAGTGCTTCCTTCCCCTGAGGTTTGGCCCCTGAGGGCTTTTAGGATCATAGCTCAAAGGATTGAATCTGTGACACAGATAGATTATGAGATGTCTTAGAAGGCCAAAAATCTGGTCCCTCCTTCTGTAAAGCTGTGTACCACTGGAAGAGTGCAGCTGAATTATCCATACTAAAATCTCAGTGTCTTCATCCCACTCAAAGAGCCTCTCTAAACACTGTGCTGTCAGGAATAAGAAAGAACAGCAAAATAAGCCACTGTGTGATTCAAATATTCCTAAGTGGTCACTGAAACACCCTCCTCTTGGCCACAAGACTGCATTCTTCAACTCTGTTTGCTGCACTATGAAACACGAGGTCATTTTTAGCACAAGCCTTATGAATAGGGACTGGAATTTTCTACAAGGTCTTCTTTTCTTATCCCCCATTTCTCCCCCCTTTAAAAACAACTCCCAGTCTGCCAGTACAAGAGGGTTCACTGTCTGGGAATTCCCTCCCCATGATACCTATAGCCTTGGAGGGGACCTGGTGGCCCCTGCCGGGTCTGCAGGAACATTTGCCAGTTTACCTGGAAGCAATCTGATCTCCTCCTGCTCCACCCTGCCTGGTATCATCTAGCAGCAGCAAGAGGCTAAGAAACATCAGGAATAACAGATTCAATTTTCCTCTAGAGCCAAAGTTTTATGTTAAGGAGGAGAAGTGAATGATACGTTGCAGGTATTTATAGCAATTAGATGCTGCCTGTAAGAACATGAGCTTGTCAGGAGGAGCAGTGACTGAAAGGCATGCAGACAGCTCCTTGATGAAGTGGTGTTCACTCGATGAAATCTCTACTCTCAGCATTTTTAAACAAAAAGCAGCTCCTTTTGGGTGAGACCTTTAACACTCAGTCCAGAAGGGGACTACCATTTTCTTTTGTTTTCAGCCTCGATTTAGGAGCTTCAATAATTCTCTAAGTAAAAGAAGAATCTGTCCCTTAACAGCTACCTCTGCTAATTTGCCTTTTGCAGAATTTTGTAGTGTGTGCCAAACACAGCACAAATGAGCAGCCCATCCATGTGAGTCACCGGCCAGCAGTGCCCATCATGCTGGGCAGAGACTTTTGTGTCCAACACTTGTCCCTTCAGCAAGGAAGAAGGGTGAGTCTTTTGGGTCCCCAGGGGCACTCTGCCACACCTGGGGTACATCCCAGCCAATATGAAACCACAAAACCTAGTCACTGGAATTAGTGTCACTTCCATTAAAAGGTTATGAATGAAAAAATACTTCAGATTGCAAATTCTTTGTTTTGACTCTACATTTTTTTAATAAATAGACTAATTCTTAATTATTCAAGTTGTGTACACCTGCTGACATTTAGATTCAGGGCCAGAAGCCTTAGGCCCAGTCCTGAAATCCTTTCTGACATGGGTGGAAGCAGAAGGCTGGGGCTACTTCCCAGAATGCAAACAGCACTTGCTATTCTGTGTTTCACTCTTCCAGCAGCTCCCCGAAATGAAGTCCTGCTGGAGGAAGAAGGAAGCCTTAGCAAGAGAGCATGCCCCAGCTGGGATACATTTTGCAAGTTTTGCATACCATTATGAGGACTTAAATTGAGCCCTCCTGAAGTAGCACAGAACAGGGAACTCCAGTGAAGGAAAAAAACCCACATTTTGATTCACCCAGATTTATATCCTTTGATCAAAAGCTGCCCCTTGTGCTTATGAGAATCTCATGTAAATATCTGCAAAGTTACTCCTTTATCTGCTTTCACATTTCTTTCCAGAGAAACCTTTGCAATGCTATCTGCAGCAGCTGTGCTTTCTTGGGCTGCTGAAATCGTGGCTCATAGGGCTGAACATTAGAATCTCATTATCTTTTTTCTTGTTAGGGATATATCTGCCCCTTGTTTCAGAGACTGTGACCATATTTTATCTCCTACTTTTGTGATACCTATAAAGATGGAGTCCTGCTGCATAACTGGTCTCCAATCTGCCATGATAATGGAAAGAATTCCTTTATTGCCACTATGGTTTTACTTAGCTACATCTTTCAAAGAACACTGCCAAGGTTGGTCCAAAGTTTAAATCTCACAGAAGCAGACTTTTACAAACATATGTCTGAAAAGAAACATTGGCATTGATTTTTTTAATTGCAAATGAAAACAGTCGTATTTGATGAAATAACCATTCCCCTGAACTTTCCACCCTAGGCCTGAAAACCTAAAAGTGAAAGTGACTCAGACACAGGCAAACCTGACTTCATTGATTTCTATTGTCCACAGTGAGAAAACACAACTGGTAAACAAAACAGAAAGAGTGACAAGTAAATTGGATTTTTAAAAATTCTTTCACTTTTAATAATGTTGAGGTGGGATTTGTAGCACAGGTAAAGGCATTTGTTTGTTTTCAACATAGGAGTTGTAAGGTGACAGTGTCCCTTTAAATGCCTTCCCATTGTAATTCTTTTGCTTCAGGGATGAAGTTCACACTGGAAATACTTGCAGCTCCTGAAGAGGTCAAATTTGCCCCAAGTTTCACACCCTTCCTCAGAGAGAGCTTTTGCTTTCAGGTCATCCCAAAACAAGTCTCTTCCCCTACACATTTCTCCCTCTGTGGGATATGGGACCCCAACCCATCCCCACGGGGTGCTTGTGCCTGACTCTCCCTCCAAGGGAGGAACAAGAAGATTCAGGCAGCTCAGGTGGGGCTGGGCAGGGTTTCACATCCAAAGATGAAAGTCCAGAGGCTCTGGTGTCACAGCCTGCACAGGACAGAGCAGCTGCTGGGGAAATAGACTTTCCCCTTCCTGCAAGCCAAGGAAAACTCTGATGAGTCTCCATGGTAGTTTGGCCCTCATTTTTCTCAAACCCAGCTTCTTGGGAAATCTGGTGAGTTTTGCCCAAGAGGAACCCAAGAAAAAGTGGACCAAGGATGTCAGGATCTGGCATGCTGTGGGAACCACATTAATGGCTTCAGCTGATCCAAACTGCCACAGTGGGATACGAATTCCTGTACCAAACTGAAAGCCAGAATCCTGCGCAAATAATTTCTTTTTCATATTATCACATTAAATGATGTTTCTGTAAAGATGTGAGGCTTTTCAGTGCTGGAATTGTTCATGTCATAAATGCCTGAATAAAGCAACAGCTAAAGTCTCTAAATGGAGGAAAGCAACTGTCTTTGCTTCCACTGATCAGCATGCCTGGATAAAAATCACCTTTCCTGTTTAGTGTTTGTCTTCCATATTTTCAAGTGTAGAAATCCAAGCAAAAAAAAATTGCTGTGTAGCAGCTGGCCCATTTAAGGATGTGATACATATTATTCAAGTGATTACACGAATGGCTAAAAGTGTTGCATTATTCCCTATTTTCATTTGTGCAGCACAGCTTTGGCATGGTGATGAACTATGTCAACCAGGAACCTTGGCTGCCTTCTAATGGAGAAAGCCCCTCAAAGATCTTTGATGTGACAACGAAACTGGGAAATATTACTGACTCACAGCCTTTAAGCAATCAAGAAGTGATCAAAGCAGTGACTCAAGAATTCAAGGGAAAAATTACATGCTCAGGGAAATGAGGAAAGCTTATTACCTACTGATATTCAATAGAACAGGCAACTGAAAGTCTAATTTTGTGAAATATGCTTTTAATTGGTATTCACCGACTTATTGTATATTACTTATGTAAAAAGCAGCTTTTAATTCCAATAAAAATTAATGGCTCAAAATTCCAGTCATGATAGTGTGGGGTGGAAACACTTAGTCTCATTTCAACTCTATCCTACTCCAGCATAAAATGCTGGGCAGGGGTCTGCAGGGTTCACCTCTGTACCTCAGCCCAGGAGCCATCAGCCTGGCACAGATGTCTCCTCTGTCAGAGAGTGAAGGGGTGGTGAGGGCACCTGAGCATCATTCTGTGAAGTGCCTACACCTGAAAATGAGGCAGGGACAAAGCACAAGATGCCAGCCCTGCAGGTAGCAGCACAGTCCCCACCCAGTGCCTGGGGACAGCCTGGGGTATGAGGGTTTGGGGTGAATAAAGTGCAGTTCCCTTAAGCTACCCTGTGCCCCATGTCCCAGCCCATTGCACTCTGGGGTTTGGTGTGAAGGCGTGCCTGCTTTCTGGGGAGGGTCTGGTCCCTAAAGTGTGGCCATGAAGGGAAGATGGCGTGTGAAACAAAAAGCAAAGCGCTGTCCTCAAACACAGAAAGGCACTGGGGGAGGGGCCTGTCAGCTGCCCAAAGTCAATACATTTGGGCATCTAAACACTCCAGGAAGGCTCCTACAACACATGCTAGCATGTGGTTATTGTCCTATGCTCTATTTTGTTTATATATTTATATATTATATCTTTATAATCAGGTGGAATCACCATATTTCCCAATTTCCTACTATGGCTGTGCCATCACTGAAGCTGGGATGGCCTTGGGCACTGGCCCCTGCCTGGCAGCTCAGGTACAGAGTCTGTCAGCCAGCCTGAGGAGTGATGGCAAGGGGACATGTTTTGGAGCTGTGGCGTGTTAGTGAGTCAAGGAAACGTTTCCTTCCCAGGCAGATTAGAGATGGGACAGGGGAAATTCCTTTCACCAGATCAGCATATTTTTGCTTTTGCTGAAAACACCCATTTATTTGCCCAGTGAGCCATTCACTCACATTAGCTACATATAATTTTTATATACCTCAACAGAAAGATTTGATAGTCTAACTGGTTTTCTGACTGCCCATTGATTGGTTGTCAGGCATCTCCATATGTAAAACTCTTTGACTGTGCCAATGATCACGCAAAAACTGAAGCTACTTGTCCTTTTGTCTTCTTGTATTTTTGGCCTTCAGCAAGATACTGACACTGCTGCTCCCACAGCATCCTCCTGGAAAAGCTGGCAGCCCACAGCTTTGACAGGAGCCCTCTTTGTTGGGTTAGGAGCTGGCTGGTTGGCCGGGCCCAGGGAGTGATGGTGAACGTGGTGGTGGCATGCTACTGGCAGCCAGCCACCAGTGGTGTCCCCTAGGGTCTGTGCTGGGGCCAGTTCTGTTCAATATTTTTATTGATGTCATTGAGGAGGGTATTGAGTCTTTCATCAGTAAATTTGCAGATGACACTAAGCTGGGATCGTGTGTTGGAGGGTAGAAGGGCTCTGCAGAGAGATCTGGAATGGTTGGATGGATGGGCAGAGTCCAATAGGATGAAGTTTAAGAAGTCCAAGTGCCAAGCCCTGCATTTTGGCCACAATAACCCCCTACAATGTTATAGGGGGCCGGGGATGGTGGTGCTGGACAGTGTTCAGGGGAAAAGGGGCCTGGGGGTTCTGGTTGACAGTCGGCTGAACATGAGCCAGCAGTGTGCCCTGGTGGCCAAGAAGGCCAATGGTGTCCTGGCCTGTATCAGGAGCAGTGTGGCCAGCAGGAGCAGGGAGGTCATCGTTCCCCTGTACTCGGCACTGGTGAGGCCACACCCTTGAGTGCTGTGCCCAGCTCTGGCCCCTCAGTTTGGGAAGGACCTTGAGACTCTTGGAGTGCATCCAGAGGAGGCAACAAGGCTGGTGAGGGGCTGGGAACACAAACCCTGTGAGGAACGACTGAGGGAGCTGGGGGTGTTCAGCCTGGAGAAAAGGACACTCAGGGGTGCCTTTATCACTCTCTACAGGTCCCTGATAGGTGGCTGTGCTCAGGTGGGGTTGCGCTCTTTCTCCAGGCAGCCACTGACAGAAGGAGAGGATGCAGTCTCAAGCTGCATCAAGGGAAATATAGGTTGGATATAAGGAACTATTTTTTTTTACAGAAAGAGTGATAAAGTACTGGAATTACCTCCCTGGGGAGGTGGTGGCATCACCATCCCTGAATGTGATAAAAAGAGACTGGATGTGACACTCAGAGCCATGGTTTAGTTGAGGTGTTAGGGCATGGGTTGGACTCAATAATTTTGAAGGTCTCTTCTAGCTAGTCATTCTGTGAATTCTGTGTCTTGATGTTACATTCTATTCCCCCTAGACTACTTTTTAAAAGACCTCAATTGCTGCAAAATGAGAACTGTACATGTTTAGAGAGGATGATCCATGCTGACAGACACTCACTCGCTATCTGCCACAGGTAGCCCAGCATTTGGTGCTTCAGGACACTGAAGGGATTTGATCTAATCTTATATTATATGAAGCACCCAACATGCTACATTCTCTTTTCCATCACAGATACTTGTGTACAGCCTAAGGGCCCAATCCTGCTCCTCTTGAAATCAGTTGGGAGTTTTTGCCTTTGCTTCATCAGCAGAGGGGGAAGGAACAGCTTTTGTAAGGGTGTTAATGATGGCTGGTCCTTCAGTCTTTCCATCCTAATCACTGTTTAATGGCAGAAGGCAGACACAACAGTGCTGGAAACACTACCTGTGTAATTGGAGCAACCTGCCTTCCAGCTTTTTCTGTCAGTTAACTTCTCTTCCATTGCTCTTCCTTGCTAAAAATCTGAAATTCATGCATTGACTGGTAATCTGGATTAAGGAAAGGAGAGGTCCTTTCAGCAGATACAGAGTTGTATGAACATCAAAAGAATCAGGGTTCTTCTGTAATAAAAACAAACTCATTAACTACATTAGAAGGACATGTACACAGAATGCAAATACTCTCAATAACTAAACACTTCTTGTAAGCAGCTGATGAATTGTGCTTATTGAAACAAAGCCTGAATACAGAAGCCAATGACTAAGACTTAAGAATGCTTTTCATTTTCTTTCCCATCTTGTTAGGCAGTAAAATGCATTTATTGTATCCCATCATGGCCATTCATTGTAGCACATCAGACTTTAAACCAAGGAGATATGTTACAGATACTGTGCAGAGCTGCATGACTGGGAACATGAGGACTTAGCTGAATGCAGGTTTTCTCTGCCTGATCTTTGCTAACAGAAACCTTGGAGCACTCATACGACAAACCCAGGGACTGATCTGGGTGTTCATGCTGGTGATCCTTCCTCTTACAAATAACACAGGTCCTTGGAAACTGGCTTCTAGCTGCTTGCAAGAAGCACTCACCTTTTTTTTTTTTTCTATTGCCCGGAACTACAGGACTTGGGTCAAAAATATGCAAGTAAAAGGAAGTATTTACCAAATTTAAGGACTGCATCGAATGCTTTTAATAGCTTCAAACACAGAGACAGAAACAACTACAAGACTGTGGTCCAAAATATGCAATTAAATTAAAATATTGATTAAATTTATGGACTGCATCAAATGCTTTCAATAGCTTCAAACACAGAGATAGAAACATGTATAAGTTTGAAAAAAACATCCAAAAAGGTCTGTTTTCATATCACATTATCCATTCCTGGCTGGCTGCAAGCAGCAGAGCCTGATCCAGCTAGCTCTTATTCATGTAGGTAATCCCTTTGACCCTAGTCATAAATACATTATTCTAGTTCAAGATAATCTCCAAGTATCAATCTGAACTGATGTCTGTGCTCTTGAACACAAATGCACATTTTCCATTTCTTCCATCTCAGAGCTGTAATGCTAAGCAGGCTGTCTTCACCTAATATTTTGCTTAAAAAAATACAAGAGTATCCCACCAGAACTGACTTTTAAAAAGAAAAAATCCAGGTGGCTCAATTTGGAAAGAAACTTTGGATTTGTTGTAGCTTTCTTTCCGTGTGCTTTTTTTCCCAAAGGCAGACATTCATACACATATAATTCCCTCTTCTTGTCACTGGGCTTCTGGGTCAGTGAACATTCCTTTGCTGTAGTGTTTTTCAGATGAAACTCCAAGAGAAACACTGTCCTCAATGATGGGTCGGATACAGAAGAGGAGGATGGGCAAATATTCTAAGATTGGCCTGGATTCTTGCCAGGAGCAGAAGAAAAGGGCCTTTGTGTTTGGACATCTGAAGGCCAGGCATAAACATGTTAGCCGATACTTAACACCCAAAGCCAGAGCCAGAACCGTTAGACACCCTGAATAATCCCCGCCAGGCCTCCTCTGGGTTTCAACTGCCCACTACAATGGGGCAGCCTCCTCCAATTACCAAACGTGTTTCTTCTAAAAACATCCTTACAGGAACTCCCAAAATAGCAGCGATTAAAAGCAAACAGCCTGTAATTCATTGACATATGCAAACCTTTTAATGTTTTGCAGGAGACAAGTTGCAACTTTTTGTACCTACAAGACTATTTATGCATTTTTAATAATTACCCTTGTATATTATGTGATACAATTCCTTTAGGCATTTAGTTAAGAGAAGCAACAGAATTCACATTCAAAAGAAACTGTTAGTTTTGCTGCAAGAAGCGCAGCTAATTTATGTAGTGAATTTTTTATACATTTTTCCCCTGATTTCTCTTCCCTGCTGTCCTCTTTCCCCTTTCTTCTTCACTACATTAAGAAATTCTGATGTGCCTGCAGCAACATCCACTGGTGGGGAGTGTCTGCAGTGATGCCAGCCCTGCCTTCCCAGCAGTGGAAGCCGGCAATGAGTGCTGCTTCAGCAGGATGTGCTCCTCTCCAAGCCCCCTTGGGATGGGCTCACCTTGGGGTCCTGTCTAATCACACACCCCCTGTGAGCTGTCACCGGGCAGACAGCGATCCCCAGCCCATCTGTTCTGCACAGAAAGCAGCACGAGAAATCTTTGCTGCAGATCAGGAATAAAGATGCTTTCACAAGCAGCGTGGTCCTGCGGGCTCTGACTTTCATTGGAGCTCAGATCCCTGAGTGTCCACCCAGCTCCTCAGCTCGAGTTTGGGATGAGCTGATCCGAGGGTCAGGCAGGGAAATCCAGGCACGGGGCTGGGCATGGCACATCTGCGGGTCCCACACCTGCAGGGGCACACGCAGCTTTGGGAAAGCAAACAGCACAACTCAGCAAAGGTTCCATCACCAGGCAGTGCTTTACCCCTGCCCCAGGGGCAAAATGTAAAGAGTTCATTTCCTCTCCACCAGAGGCAGAGGACCAGATCCCCGGTTGTATTCCTGCACTGATTTAATCCATTTATACCTGCTGAAAACCTGCTCCTCCCTCTCTTCTTATGACAACAACCAAAGAAAAGCAGGTCAAATACTTTTCTGTTACTGTGGTTTGACAATGTATTTGCGGAGGGATTTTCAAGTCAGCCATTGCAGATGCTACACTTAAGGGAAATGCAAATAAAACCTATTTCTTAGCATGTGCAGGACACAGTTATTTCACAACAACATTTCTCTTGGCTTCAGAAGGCGGTTTGTCAAATCAAGGATTTCATCTTCCTGTTGTAAAATAGTAGTAGATAATTAGGAACTGCCCACAATTAAATATTGATGTTAAAAATAAATAAATCCCAGCACTTCCCTGTTTAGACAGTAAGAAGGCTTTGCATCAAAAAACACAGGACACATGAGAATGTGAATGGTAAAGAGCTCATAAAAAAAGAAGGATAAACTCTTCATTGTGTGCTTACAGCATTCATTCCTTTCTCTGTAACTGAGAACCTATACAAACAAATGGGATAAAAAGACAACATATACTGAGATTATCAGCTGCAATCTGCCAATTCTTCAGCCAAACCTACTGGAACACAAAGGAAAGGGGCAAGGTTTACACAAGGTGCACACTGAGCCAGCTCTTGTCTCAACAAAACTCCTCTTCATCCCCTATAGCTGCAGCAGGACAAGTCCAGGTAGGACTGACAAAGCCACTTGCCCAGCTCCAGCAGTATTTCAGCCCAGTTCTTTGCTCATCCTTGGAGTTCACTTGAGCCTGTGACTCACTGTAGGCGAATCCTTTAGTGGCTGCACCAGCAGCAATTTCAAGCCCTGCATCATCAAAATTCCTGTGTGCCCTGCTGTGTGGGGGGCATGGATCTCTGGCTGCAGAGCACAAGGTGGTTTCAGTCTCTGAAGGGAAAAAACAACTGAGCCAGAAGTATCTCAGCCTGTGTCTGGTGCACAAGGCAGGACTTGGGCCATCATTTAGCCTGGAGTGGAGCCCCTGAGCCTGTGCCACAGAGGATGCTTGTGCTCATTGTGTGTGCCACAGCCTGCTTGCAGCCATAGCAGGGGTAGGGCAGCCAGGGGCTGGAAATCCTCAGCAAATGTGCACCTGCTCCAAAACCCTCCTTAGGAAGTGTTCCAGGTAGGGGAAGGCAATGAGCCACAGAGAAACCATCTTTGTATGGCCTTATTTTCTTTGTGGGAGTCCTCCCCTAGACTTAGGTACCTCATCTGTGGCTTCCTACCTCCAAAAATTACAAAAGAATTCCTCAATCTCACAGGAGAGCGGGGGAAACCCTGGTTCTGCTATAGCTGAACACAGAGAGCTACTGGATTGTGAAAAGAACTGTTTTCCCTGACCTCATCTCTATCCCTTGGCAAAGGGATCCCTCCCTTCCTGTGACTTTACAGGAGTAGGGAATGGAAATGTAACCCTGTTTCAGTGCATCACAGTGACAGTGTTTGTAGTAAAGATATATTTTGAGAAGAAAAAAGGCTTCATGCTAGGAAAGGCTTACCAAAATATCAGCAGCAATTCAAGTAATAGTAACAATTTAGAGCAAAAAGTGCAAGATCATCCCTGTTTCTGCCTCTGACACTTCAGGCAGCATATACTAACAGGAGAAATTGTGATAGAATTACTACACTAGCATTGCTTTCATTCACTTTATGGGCCAAAATTATTGTCTCAAATCCTTCTGAAGCACCCAGATGCTCAGGGTATTTGCAGTGCTGTCACCCCACTGCAGGTGGATTTTCTACCACCAGGGAGAAGCCAGACAGGCTTGTCTCAATCAGTGATGCTGGTGTCAGCCTGGTGAGCCTGATGAATTGGCTTTGGTTAATGGAGCAGGCTTGCTTCTGGCACCATCCCACCCACCCAAGTGTCATACTCCTCCAGAAACCCTTAGAAATCAGTCACACAGCAGCTAAATGGAATAGTGGACATTCATTTGGGATGGCAGCTTTCCTGCACAATTCAAGAGCTATAAGGAGGTAATTATTCACTGGTTTTTCTCTGTGACAAAACTATTTAGAAGGGATTGCAATCTGATGAACACAACTGAGGGAGGAGTGCCCTCCTTTAATTCCCCAGTAAAATGGAGTCACCACCCAGCATCGTTCTAAGCCTCCTTATTTCTCATTAACCTCAGCATTTCCTTTCTTGCCCCTCAAAAAGCACAATTATGTGGACTGACAGTATCTCTCCTGCCCTAATGACTCACTACAGTATATACCTTTGCTTTTGACCCTCTCTCCTGAGCAGATTTGAGCCTCTGGTAGGCTTCATGCTGACACCTCTGTGAGAAAAGCAGGACCATTTAGGAGACAGGCAGGAGAGTTATCAAATAAACTTTCCATTTTATTTACAGTTCAGGAGCCTTGCAGAATGACACACACTTATGGTTTGGGATCACTAGCAATTATTGTAAAGGTGAAAGCAGATACTGCAAATTTAACAAGCCTTTTGTATGAACTAATTGCATTAGAATACATTAGTAAGGGTGCACATTGTAGGTTTTATGTTTCATTGGAAAGGTCATCCTAGATTCTGGTTGAATAGTGAAAGAGAGGAAACCATATTAGCAGTTTATCCAGCAAGTGTCTCTAGGATGAATTTCCTTCAGGTCATTTGCATTATTTGATTGTAGCTGAATAGTTCTCCCTCTGCTAAGCAAGTAGGGGAAGACCTACGGTGACAATAGGGGAAGTTCAAAGTCTTTGAGCCTTATTAGAAGGCTCATTTTCTGCACACATTTTCGTGCACTCATTTCCCAGAACTAGGCTAGCAGCTGTATAATCAGGACTGCAACTTTACATGCCTCCTGTAAAATATGAGCCTCCCAGGGAAAGCTGCTGTTGGTTTTCAGGAGGGAAGAGGGCTCCTGCTCCTCCAGAGGTGTGACACCCTGTAATGCCACAGCACACAGCCCCCCTTGCTGTCCCTCTGCAGGTGATTTGTGCCAGTTCCAGCCCTGCTTCAGCTGCCTTGGGTGTCTCTAAAACCCTTTGTTGGAGACAGTCACTAACCAACTCTGCCAGCCCCCAGGGCTCCAGTGGCTTTGCAAGCCTGGGGGTGGTGGCAGCCCTGCAGAGGGCAGAGGGGTGGTAGCAACAGAGCCAATGTCTGGGGAAGAGAGAGGGAGAGAGCAGCCCGCAGGATCCTGAAGGAGGTTGTGGGGAGGAGAAGCTGAGCCAAGTAAGGCACAAAATTTTGGTTCAAAGAGAATACTTTTCTTCCAGGCAAAATTTCTGGGAAACCATCTTCCAGTGGTGCCTCATCACATGGCTGCAGGAAGGGGACTAAGTGACAACCAGAGAAGGGCAGAGACCGTGTCCATCCAGACATTTTTGATCTGACAATATAAAATCTTCTGGTTACTCCATGAATGCCCATCAGGATTTCCAGAGGGTAGCTGGTGTCCACTAGTTGTACTGAGCTGTGTATTTCAACCAACACTCCAGAAAACCTTACTGGGTAAAAACTAGGAGGTGGCATTCCTCTAGGCTAAAGAGTGCCAGCAAACCTAGAACAGAAGCTAAATTGGTGCTAAAAATTGTTCCCATCCTCCCCAAAGCCTCTCTCTTGTGTAAGTGGCTAAGAAAGCACAGCACCCTCTGGGAGGCTGTAGTGGCATTCGTGCTGTCACCAGCCACCTTTGCTCTGAAAGGAGGTGGCTTCTGCCCATCTGCTACTCCCAGAAGACGTAAAAGAGAGGAGCATATGGTTTTGAGAAAATGAAAGGTGCTGGTATCTCAGCTTGGTAAAGCTATTGACTTACTGTCTGACCTCTGGCAAGATGTGTGCCCTCCATCTGCCCGGCTCGGGGGAGACAAGCCAGAGGAGACTCGAGTGCAGAGATGCTGAGTTTGAGTTTAGCTTGTCAGAGCCACAGCAGCTGGTCACCCCTTTGATGCTGACAAGCTACACTGAGGCCCATTTCAGCCAGCTCACAGAGGCTGGGTCTCCCCACCCCACAAACTCAAACTGGCTCTAAGGCTCCCAACAACTTCCCAAGCCTAGGAGCACAAGGAGTGTAAAAATATGCACAGTATGACTGCTGCAAGGGTGAGCTGGGACCCCCTGGGCCCCAGCCCCTCTTTCCTCAGCTCCATAGCCCATTGTCCAGCTGCTGCAGCCCCACAGGCTCTCCACATCTGCTGGGGCTGCCCACTCACTCCCTGCCTATGGCTCCTTTATACAAATGCTATCACTCAACTACGGCCAAGGGAGTGAATCAATCCACTCTGCATTGAACGTCACCTCTGGCAAGGTTAAAACTTCAGTTCAGCAAAGCCCTTGTGCATTTGGCCATGGGGACTGGTCCTGTGCTGCAGCACACCGTGTAGGAGAGCTCTGATTGTGCAGAGGATGACTAAGCCCCATCAGAAACCAGAGGCACCTCAGCCTTCCAGAACTGAGGCAGCAAAACCTTAACATGGGGATAGTAATTATTGTCCATCCTTCATTAAAGCTACATTGCAGCCCCAACAATAATTTTTACATATTCCACATTAAAAACATAATACTTCAAATTTTGCTGTCCCATAATTTGCATATGGAATTCCAGGGAGGATATTTGATGGAGTGTGTGCCATAGCTCCTGTATGTATGTACTATATCCAAAGGACATGACACTCTAGCATAGCATCAGGTAAGTCCTAATAACAGCCATATTTTAAGGCCCATTTTAAATATTTAAAGATACAATCTGAAATAAAAAATGGAGTGTGAAATGTTCATATTAATAATATTAACATCAACCATTACTAGAGTCAATGGCTTGGGTTTACATCACTGCTATAGTCCCATTAATAACTTTATCCTTATAAACACACCCAGGACCTCTAGTTTCCTCTTCTTGGCCTGCTTTATCACTTCTTTTCATAGGGAACTAAAAGCTGCAAGTTCTAGAAGAGGATGAAAACCTCAGTATCCCACCAGGTCCCATCAGCACAAACACCCTGAGGCTGCTTCTGGTCCCTTCTTGGTGCCATTGAAACAGGCCTGACAAACCCCATTATTCAGCCACCCAGCACCTTTTTCTCTCCCATCCTACACTAATACAAACATGTTTTCACTGTCCTCCAAGTTTACTGATGAATTAATAGCCATGAAATTTACATCTGGAACTTGCAAAATATTTTTAAGCACCCTCCTCCGACATGACTGGCGCCTGCCACCTCTGTCACCCCCTTCCTTGTTTACTCCACCCCTCTTCGATCCTGGTGCTTCTCTCCAATTCAGCAGGAATGGGGAGGGACAGTGTTCCTGACTGCTATGAATATGATGGGGATGAGGAAGAAAGGATTTATATTGGTGGTATATGGGCTAAATATTCATTATATCAATGTCTTTACACAGCAACAAAGTAAATATAAAACTTTTAACAATGTGTTTTGAAAGGTCATGAAAATACATTGAAATACATCAAATCAATAAAAAGAACTTCAAACTACTCTCAGAAAACACTAAATAGCTACATATAAGAATGATAAACATTGGAAAGAGCTCCATATAAAATCATTTCTCACTTCAGTACCCTCTCATGGTCTGATGGAAAGATTTTTCTGCTCTAGAAGAAAAATATTTGTTTGTAATATCTGTCTAATACTATTAGTTATATTGATTCATGTTTGACTATAGACTGTTGGAGTTTTCAAAGCTTTAGCATTTCACAGCTTATGAAAAACCTCTTACAGGAGCTTTGGGCTGGGCAAGGTGCATGGCAGGGTCCCCCAAATGGTGTATTTTGCTGGATTATGTTTAATTGAGTCATGCAATAATTACTATAGATCAAATTTTCTTGAGTCGTTGAAATAATTTTATTAACACATCAAAATCTTGAGCCTGTTTCCTTGAACTATTCTACAATTCCATTTCTCCTACTATTCTTCTATTCTTCATGTGAATATATACAGTATTTTGGTAAACACAAGCACCTGGAACGTGCTTGCACAGGACACCTCCAAAGACAGCCCATAATCACTGTGTTACAATCATAACCCTAATCCTCATATAAAGGGAAAATGCTGTGTGAGGCTTTTGTTTGCCAAACCTCTCTCACTTTTCCAAAACTCCCTACAGTATCATTAAAACAAATTTGTTTCTTGGGAAGATCCCTTAGCCCTCATGCTCCAATGATGCATGAACCCCAAGGACTGGGCATATTGTGCAGGGCTCTGCAAATGTGGATTACTTTTTACCTCAAAATTCATAAACAAAAAAGGTAATCTCATGTGGACCTGCTTCTCTGAATTGTTTAGAGTCTTGGTTTCTATTAAAAAAACAATTATATTAAAATTCCTTAAAATAAAAAAAAATTCCTAAAGTCTAGAAGATTAACAAAATAGAAACACAACACTATTTAAGGTGATGGATCATGTAAGGTAATCACTAAACTCTCAGACTGTAAAATAGGATTACACACCATTTCTTCTTTTTTTTTTTTTTTTAATTTTCTCTCTTGGACACTGCAGTATCAACTGCTGTAGTCCTAAATTTAGCCAAACACTGCAATTATCAGATGTATTCAGTTGCAAAAGCTTTTGTCACTTTCGTGGTTGTCTGACGGTGTACGGTTCAATCATAAAAGGGCAAATGACAGGCGGGTGTAGGAAATGAATTTTCTTCTTCTTCCTGACATACCAGGGGAAGGCCCCCTGCTGTAATATGGAAAATCTTTTATGCAAAAGAGCACAGCAACTTACAGCACACAATCACTATGCAGACTTTTGTTGGAGTCTTTTTTCACAATTCCGCAAAGGAGAGGGAAGAAAAGGCAGCCTTAAAATCAAGTTTAAAAGTTCAAATTTGATTTTAGCATTAGGGTATATTTATAGGTTTAGGGATCTGGCAATTAAAATGCAGCAAAGCTCCTTCTAAGTATGAACATGCCTTCTTTAAGCAATGTTGCTTTTCGGGTGATCCCAAGGCCACAGCAGCAGAGCTTTTCACACACAGCTCAAGCAAGGTGAGAGGCACAGAGGGATGCTGAGTCCAGCTGGAAGCAGTCAGGGCAACCCCATGTTATCTACTCGGAAAACAAAGAGAAGGCTGTATATTTAGTGTTTATACTGGTATTTCTGAGCATGATGCAAACAAGAATCTGGGAGAACACAGAAAAATATCCTTCCTGCAGGTTTTAAGAAAAACTGCCTTTGGAATAAATAATCTCTTTAACAGAAGGGACTTTCACACCTTCTGGCAATAAACAAAATTCTTAAAGAGGGGGCAAAATTAGCATTTGTCATTTTAAGGTCCTGGTGTGTAGTGGTATTTTGGCAAATGAACATCACTCAGATTATCCACAGTGCTTCCAAATGAAAACAGGTATGGCATAAAGGCTTATTAATTGCCAAAAATACACTTTGGCTCACGATCACTGCTCAGCTGTATGAACCACAGGTGCCAACTCTGAGTAAGAACAAGGCCTGCTCCTTACACAGAGGCTGGCAGTGGACACCATAGCAAAGATTCCGGGGTTTCTCAAGGCAGTTTTTCTCCAGCTGAAGGGAAATTGGCCAAATCTCAGGGGTACAGTGGTGCCTCCTGGGCTGGCCCTGCAGGCTGTGCTCACTCAGGGAGCTCCACAGGCTCCTGTTCTGGGCAGGCTGCAGACCCTGCAAAGAGAGGGAACACAGCATTCACAGGGAAGCAGAGGTTTTACTACCCCAAATTCCATCAGGCATTGGCACAGTATTCCCACATCAAATGTGGGGTCACTTTCAGCTTAATTTTTTCCGTCTTAATAAAAAATAGTACCTTTTTTATCAAGACATCTATTTACTTGGCCATTTTTTTTCCAGGAAAGGCTTATGTTTTTCTTCTAAAAATCTTTTTTTTTTGGTTAAGAACACACAATTCTAATGAAAAACAGTCTCAATGAAAAATCCCTTTTGAATTGCTCACGGAAAACAGAACAAATACCAACAGCAGGACATATTAGGAAGGAATATTTAGTTCCTTAGGAAGAACGTAGCTCTTCAATAACCAATGGCTAAAATACACCAGAACTAGTCCCAGTGAGTGCAAATCAGCTGCTGATTTCAATGAACTTGTGTCAGTCTACCCCAGGTGAAGTTCTGGCCCACTGAGCTCAGAGAAACAAAATGTCACCTTTACTTTCTAAACACTCTTTCTCAAATCATATCTCCCTTGTAATAATGTGCAGCAAGTGTTTAGCTCAACATGCCTCTTATAGTTTCTGTTTGGGAGATGATTTTTCTTTTTAATTTCTCTGTCAGGCACACTTATTGAAGCGCACACGCATTAGACAGATGCAATCTGCAAAAAAGTTTTGAAAGACAGTGATTTATTTATGAAATTCCTGCTTGAGAGGGTGAGGTAAGCCACACAAAAATTTTAAAGCTTCTCACTAACGTAAGGCATATGTGTTATATATGTAAAACAAGGGGAAGGAAACACTTAGAATATTTGGGCACAAATCCTTCACAGGGTAGAACTGCAGTGGGAGAAAAGGAGCAGCAGGTGGAGAAGAAGCCGTAAGGACAAGTTCTGCTCTGCCTTTAATTTCACTTTGTTACCTCAGGGCCAGCAGCATTTATCATATGGGCATTACACATACATCAATTTTTTGTTCTTGTTTGTTTTATGCTGTGTAGTCAACACAGCAATCAAACCTGAAGCTCCATGGTGGGAGCTTAAATTTACTCAAAGCATAAATTCACTGAAAGTTCCTGCAGCAAAGTGTTTTGGTTCTAGCTAAACACTTCTCCATGACAAAGTCCTTTGCTCCAGCTGGGAAGTGTTTTAACTTGCAGATGTCTTCCAACAAAGTGGGCATGCCACAGTCCAAAGTGTGCACTGGGGAAACAATGTTTTGGCTGGGCAAGTTTGATGGCTGCCAGTGCCAGTGTCCTGGGGTAAATGACACAAGGCTGGTCTTCCTGGCACTGTGGAAGGTGGGAGGTTGGCAGACACACCCCAGCAATACCAATCTGCAGCACCTTAAGAGGGATTTGTCCCAGTCTACGTCCCCCTATGGCTGAAGAGGAGGTGCATCCAAAGCCCTGGGGAGCAGGGGCTGAGGAGCCCTCCCTTCCCATGCCAAGCCAGGAGTCACCAGAGATTGTCAAAACTCACTGGGGAAAAGTAATTGAAGGACACACATGAGGAGGAAAAGCACCTGTTCCATGCAGGTTGCAGCTAAAAGGTGGAACTGAGCAGTCTGAACTATGGGAGGGACAATGATGTTGGGAAGAGCAGCAGGAACTGGGGTTAGAGAGACTCTTCTGGAGGGTAGAGTTAGCCAGGGATATATCCAAACATCTTTTAAAAGCATATCCAAAAAAGATATTTTTAAAGGGCTTAAGATTCCTGGCTGTAAGCAGGAGGCAATTTTTGCAGGCTTTTCAGCTGAAATGGCATTGAGGATTGCGGAGGTGGGGTGGCAGTGGCTGAGCTGGCTGGCTCAGAAAGGACAGCCCCTGCACAGAGACAGGAGCATCAGATGCTGGCACTGGCAATCAGGAACTGCTAAAGAAAGGCACAGCAGTGATCAGGAAGATGTTGGAGCTGCCCTGTGTCTCACTGAGGACAGGAAAGTTGCACTCAATAAGGTGGAGAGTGGAATGGTGGAGAGATTCAAGGTGTGAGGTGAAAGGGAGAAATGTGATGTGAAAGCCCAGTGAGAATGATGATCCCAACAGGGATAACTGGGATGGATAGCCAAAGGCACTCTCACCACACCAGGGGGGAAATCTGTACTCATTATAAAATCATGTTCTGCTCCACCATCTTGTCCTGGCACATAGTATGGAAAACAACAGCAAATACTGTGGGTACAAAACTAAACACCACAGGGCACCAGTGCCAGGATAGTGCAGAGCTGGCAGTGGAGAAATCAAGCCAAAAAAGATCCAAAGAACTGCCTAACAGTGGAAAGCCCTTGAGTCACCCAACCCTGCTGCAGTGGTGAGGAGCAAAGTCCTTTCTGCCCTCCAAAGGGAAGAGCAGTGACTTAGGAGGCTGCCAGTAGCTCCCCACAAGTGAAAAGGGTTAGAAAAGGAATCCTCACCTGCAGGGTAAGAGCTATTTCTGACAAAACCAGAGCTGAGGAAATTCAAGTCTCAGACTAGAAAAATCATATTTATGGTGTCCTCTCTTTCTCCCTGAGGGGTGGAAGAGTTAGATGGAGGGAAAGGAGAGGAGATGCTGAGTGTTGGGAGTTGCTGTGTGAAAAAGAAAAGATTACATTAATCAAGGTGAGAGATGAGAAGAGTTTTGCAGAGTAAAACTGGAAAGGAAGATATGGCAAGCATTAGAGAGGACCCCAAGGGGATGGGGCTGGGGGTGGAAAGGAGATGAGAGAAGAGGCACAGAGAGATACCAGATGTAAAAGATAACAACCCAGAAGAATTTTGCCAAGAATAAAGGCTTCCCCTTCATCACTTTGAATCCACATGTCCACCCTCCACTAGTAAAAGCATTAGACAGACAAGAATTAAGAGGAGAGGAATCAGTCTCCTGCAAACAGCTTGCTGAAGACATGACACTCCTGAAGAAAAATGTACACAAGCCTAAGCAGCTTACAAGAGCAGCTATCTCAGCCGGCTCACCCCCCACGAGCTCTGGTAAATCCATGAGAATCAGAACAAGGAAATTGTCAGCGAAAGGCTGCGATTAGCCAGAGTCTTGACTAGAAAAATAGTTTATGAATTGTCATAAAAATTTAAAGCTCAACCTCACATTAGCTGCTGCAGTGTCTCTGCTCCCACCTACAGTACAGTTCGTCTCCCTCTGTCTCCGTCACTGGCTGTGCCAGCACAAGGGGGAAATCTTCTGAATGTTTCCCCAAAATTAAATGCTGAAACAGCATATCATTATTTTTGATATTCAAATCTATTATTAATAAGCTATACACTACAAAAAAGATTCTGAACATGAGTGATACATCTCATAATTCTGACCTATTAACAGAAGTACATGAGTCTCCCTGGACCAAAAAAATAGTTGTTAAAAAAGATGAATCGCTTACTCAAATCAAAATAACATGACAGTTGCATGAAAGATTTCAAAATAAAAGTTAATAAGTTAATGGATTCATTTTACTGCTCCTAGGATGCAAACAGACAATGCAGAACAGTCATCTTCTTATTAAATGATATGAATCAAGACTCCATCACGTTTGTGTTAAGCAACAGGCACCAGAACTCTCTTATGGTGTGTCAGGGTGAGTGTGTCTGTGAGAGGGAAGAGCCAAAGCACATTCTGAATCTTCTTTGCCAGCAGGGACCAGGTACTTACAATTTTGTCATATACCTACATACCATCCTGAATGCAGGGGCAGAAATGTCCCCCCAGCTGATGCCATCAAAACCTTCCTGATTTACAGTTGCTCCTCATCCTCGTGGTTTGTGACACTCACCTTAGCAGCTGCCCCTTTATCTGCCATACAGCAGAGTGCTGAGAGCTCCCTGAGCCCCTTCTCCCCTCGCCCCTCCAAGAATTCCCAATAGCTGCTGATAGAGCCCAGGCAAGTGGCTTGAACCAGGCTGCTGGCTTTTCAATAGTGAAAATGAGGGGAGAGGAGTACCAGGCTCAGCGTGCACTAGAGAAAAATGTTTCTCAAATTTTTGATTTTAAAAAAGTAGGTTTTTCTCTAGTATGAACAGAATAAAAATAAAATGGCATTTCCCTAGTATAAAAATAATTCTTCTGGCTTCTTACAAGTGCTGTAGCCTAGAAGTATTCCTGAGAGGGAAGATACTTGGAAAGAAGGTTGCCCTTAGGGAGTGATGGAGGGACTTTCTCCAGCTCCATGGATGTCCTGTTCAGTTTTGGCTGCATTATGTGGGCTTGATAACCAAATTCTTTATATGCACAGGAGTTACTTTAATAGGAATGAGGGGTAACAAAAAATCTTCCATTTGAAAGTGGATTGCATTGTACAGGCCTAAGGGATTTCAATGCCTGCTCAGAAAAGATATATGGGAGGGTTTTAATGTAAGAAATCAGGTGGTGAAAGGACAGGAAACAAGTGACTTGTGGCTCCTGCCATTTAAGCATGACAGGGGCATGTGAAGAGGCATTAATTTCAGCCACACTGGGCTGCAGGGTAAGGACTATTCACAGAAGTAAGGCTTTGGAGGACTGGGCTTGTAAACCCCAGCTGCTTAAACAGAAGTCTGAGGCACCTTTTTCTAGAGCACCTAAGCCTGGTTTTCTGAAGGCCCTTCCCCTCTTAAGTTATTTAGGCTGCATCTACCCCTTCCATGCTGGATGACAGGGGCTGTGCTGGGCTGGGGGAGGCTCTCAGGGAGTGGGGCTGGGGCTCTGCAGGACCCCCACAGGCTGCAGGGCTGGATGTACCAGCTCGGGCAGGGTACCAGACCTGCTGCTATCCCACATCCTTCATTCCCTCAGGCACTTGCAAAACTGCTGCCTTAAGCCTGCAGCAGGATTTCAGCTGAGGTCTCTTAGGCTTTAAGCAGCTTCTAACTGCATTTATGTGCTTTATCCCTTGAGTAGGATAAACAGGTTAGCAATTAACTCTGGTTTTCTGACCTCTAGCTGGATAACCAGATCTCTAATTATATTTTCAGTGGCAGTGAATCTCAAGAGTTGTGTGACACTATCTGAAAGTTTCCACCCCCATGTAACATCTGCAGCTCTATGTGGAAAATGGCAGCCAAGAAATTATCGGCAAAACAGAAAGCAAATTTTTTTCCCCTCCTCAGTGCTTCTGCCTCCTCAGCACTTCCAATCCTTCCTCTCTGTTGCTTGGAAAATATTTACCCTGATAGGTGATTCCTGGTATGCCAGACAGGTCATATTGAAAACCAAAAAATCCTGAGAAGTATTTTATTCAAAATACCATTTTTTTTAATAGGATCCTTGTGGTGGACAATATTTATAGAAATCAGAGGCAATGATAAGCCCCATGCCTTGATAGGTTCTTTCCTATTGTTTCTCAACAGAGCACTATTTTGTGAGACAGCGTGTTTTTTAGGGCTACAAAAATATTATTTATGAAAAGAAAAGGAAGAAAATGAAAAAATTTAATGTAGCATTTACTACAGAAGCACAAATGACCTTCAGAAAGGTGATGTAGTTGGAGGAACAGCACTGGAACTGGCAGAGCACCTCAGGAACAGAGTCCCTAGATGGCCCAGTGCTGGGAGTTAACAGTGACAAAGCAGAGCAATTTGGAAAATCAGCTTGCTGTCATCCTGGATGCATGTAACTCTGGAAATAAAACAGTGATCTAATATAAGGGAAGTATATGAATTTACTCTGACAGCAATGCCAAGTGTTCATTCTAATCAAGTGCCACACATATTCTCACTTTAAAAGGGGTAAAATAGACAGCAAATTAACTATGTTCATATCTTCAGAATGAGTGGTCTTTGCACTAATTTTTCCATGTGGATTACTGTACTACCTGTACAGAAAATTCATGTCTGTGTCTGAGCCCACTTCTTACTTCACTGCCCATACAAATTATCCTTTCTGAGGACAGATGTGAAAGAACTGCTGAAGGTCTGCATCAAACCAGAAGAAAAATAAACCACTTCTTACTTACATAGAACATGATCATTAATTGTAATGAAAGCTGGCTTGGACTCACACCACAATCACTTCCACACTTGAGGCTTCTGTGCTGCAGATTATTTTGGAGAGCTGTGCCAGGTTTCCCTGACATCTGGACAAATGGGCAGTCAGACACTGGTAGATTCCTTCTCAAGAAGGTGAAATCTAAAGTAAGATGTGCACGCCATCAGATGATAACCAACAAAAGTAAAAGCCAAGAGAAGAAAATAGAGTTGACACATCAGCTGGAAAGCTAATTATACAGGTCTAGAGGACCATGACAAAGTCATTTTAGAAGCCCAATTTTGATTCTCAGTGCAAAAGACAGAGGTCAGCTGATTAGTGCCTGCTTAGATCTTTCCCTTCTCAGTGGCTTCCTAGTTTCTGACAACTTGCCACCAATTCTGTTCATCAGGGGCCAGCGCATTACACACCCACACCAGCCAAGTCCCTGCTTTGCCTGGACTAACCCCACCACCAAGACAGAGGCTCATAACAAAGGTTACTCACACAGTGACTGTGGAGATGCCTACTGAGCCACTGCTGCTGGAAATCACATTCCCTCTATTTGTGCAGAAAGGAAACAGTGGGAATGCAGTATGGAAAGCAGGTGAGGGATGCAGTGCGAAGGGATGCACACCTGAAGCTGTATTCAGGAAAAGAGAAAGAGAGGGAAGATCAACTGACATTTTAATTGTTCTCATCTTTTAAAGTAGTGGACTAATTTTTTCATTGAAAATTTTCAGACAAGGACTTAAGGAACAGCCTTAAACATCCAAATAAACTTTGTGGAGGATATAGCTAAAAGTCACTGTACTCAGAACAATTTTGCAAGGTATAAACAGTGTTGCATGAGGCCAGACTTAGCAGAAGGACAAAAGCACCCATAAAGTTCATGCCTACCCCTGTGCTGAGCCTGGACAGTGCCTGCTTGGCTCACATGGCACAGCTGGAGCCATGCCTCACATGTAGACAGACACATGAGGAACAAGAATACAGGAATTAAATTGTTGCAGATCACAGATCCATGGCACAAAATATTCTGAGTGCTCTAAATAAAGGTCTAAAAGAGAAAAAATATACTATCCTGTATATCTCAGAGAACAAAAAGATGGAGATGATTCTGTTCTTTAGATGCCTGAAAGACTTCAAATAAATCAAGACCAAATAAGTAGGCAGGCTATTCCAAGCTGAGCTTGAAGGGTAATGTGCAAAAAGAGTTGTTTCATGACTGAGCCTACCCCATAAGTGTGTTCTCATCCTCTATGACCCGCTTCTAGGCTAAACAAACACCAGACAACCTTTCTGTTTCTAAAAGTTCTGCCCTGTTTTAATTCTTGGAAGAGGTTATAAAGGCTGAATTCTGCAACTACCTGGCCAGCCACAAATACTTTTTTGGTGGTAAAGCAAAGACAGGGAATCCAGTGGTTGTGGCTGAGCAGCCAGCAGTAACAGTTTGTGCTCTCTGAGTGCATTCTTCTCCAAGAAGCTTTGCTATTTCCCTGTTCCTAAAGTGGGAAATAATTGCTTCGTAAGAGTATTGGCTTTATAACAGCAAATGATATACATACACCAATATTCAGGTAGTCTGAAAATTAATACTAATCTCTGTGGCAGTTTTACGTACTTGGTTTTCCCCTTCCCAGTCTGTGTGTTAGTTTCTTCAATCCCATTACCAAATCACCTAGATAACTAAAAGTGATCCACACACAGTGTAAAGTTAGTAATGAAGAGTGGCACTTGTCCATTGTCCAAAGATGCCATCTCATCTAATCACATTTTTAATGCATAAAAAACAATATTTCACACATTTATGGAGGGGAATAAAACCAGTCTGTTACTGGTGCCTTTCAGTTTGGTTTAGCTTGCTCAGGAAACGATGGTTTAATAAGAGCCCTCCTCAAAGAAAGCATGCAAGTCTGAATTAGAAGTGTGAAACTGAATTTATGAAATAACCTTGGCAGTAAATAATAGCACACCTCAAACCAGGATTCATCACACACCTGTGTGGTAGGGAATGGAAGCCAGCTTCATCCCACTCAGAGTATCAATCACTCCCAGGATGCAAATTCCATGAGATACAGAAAGATTACTTTACATAAACTGCAGAAAGTATTTGAATCAATGTAATAAAATTTTCAGCACAGCATTGTACAGCCTATGAGTGTCCTTACAAGCACACTTTTTTCATCATTTTCCATACGAGCACAAGTGTGGTTTGTAGCTGCAGACATACTGCACTTCATTCTAAGATTTATTCAAAGCTTTCAGTAATGAGTGTTGGCTCTTCATCAGAAGAAGTCTCACCTCACTTCAATTAGCAGCAAAAGGCCCATGACCCTCACTCAGGGTGGGTCTTCCACCCTAAATGTACTTTGAGTGCTCCGCTTCATTCTGACAGCATTTGTGAGCGCTGCCCAAAGGAGGCTCAGCCTGCAGGACACACAGCACCAGCACCATTCCTGTGTGTGTGCCCCAGCCATGCTGGCTGGCACTGCTGCTCTGGAAGTGTTCCCATGGGACAGGGATCACATCATGGACTGCAGCTCTCCACAGACCTGCCTCTGCCTGTACTCCTGTACAGGCACCCAAAGGAAACACCTCCATCTCCAAGCAGCCCAGAACCCAGCAGCAAAGCTCTTCTGAAAATCTGAGTAAGATTTGTGCATTAAAGTCAAATTCTTTTAAAACACCAGTCCCAAGACGTTGGGGAAACCCTTCTAAACCCCAGTCCTTGTTGGCCATGCCAGGTGCCAGGGAAGAGGGGCCAGCACAGCACAGTCAGCCCAGACAGCCACTGCCCCCTGAGCTCTGGGTGGCAGGCACAGGGTCAGCCAGGCATTCTGCTGGGAAGGCAGACAGGAGGAGACAGACTGTCTTATTTTTAATTCCTACTACATAACACAATACTTAGGTTCCATTCACTGCACATGCGGTCTCCTAAATACTCTGTTATTTGTTAAAAGTGTATCACAGTAAATCCCTGTATCATGTATATTGCAAGGGGTTTCTGATGCCAAGACACCTTAGGAAAAAAAAGATGCATGTGAAATGCACAGTAAAAAAAATATGAAGGTCACTTCTTCATTCTCATGGTTTTTTTGCTGTCATCAAAGAAGTATAAACATAAAAACATAAATCTTATGGCTCATTTTATATGTGTTTTGTGTACTAAAAAGAACTGTTTACCTTCAGTTTCTTATTGTTTTCCTTTTGAAAAGAGACTAATATAGAAAAGTTTTAAAATTAGTCATTCCACTGCCACTTTTCTATTGCACTATTTATTACCTCTTTGAGACTGCAGAAGAGGGGTGCAAGTGACACTTTATTCCATAAGTCTTTGGGTCAAACTCAGTTGCCTACCATGCTGATCAGATTTCCTTTTTTTAATTTTGGCAAGGGCTAGATATAACCCATCTTCATATTAGATTTTGCAATATAATCCTTGTTACCTAAGCCCACCTACACCTGTGACAGTACGGCTTTCAATTTTTCTTGTAATTTCTTTCTTTTCTTTCTTTTTTTTTTTTTTTTAAGATTCACACACAGAATCCCCACCCTAACTGATATATAAAACATCAGGGCAAAAGATAATAAACTTGTTAGCAGCAGTTTGGCAAAGCCTGAGAGGAAGCTGGGAACATCCAGGTCCTGCAGTCACATCCAGAGTTAATTGAAGCCACTGCCAGCCTCAGTATAACAGACCTGGAAGTCTCTATTCAGAAAGGAGGAAAAAAAAAAAAACACTTTAAAGATGTGCTTAATTCAGGGCACATCAGATCACCATCATCACCCACCTGCTGGAAATCAGGCCCACACCTAAACCTTGAGAGCAGATCAGCTCTCGTTGCTATTACATTTCCATTCAGGGGGGTGGGGAGGCTGCACCCCAGAGCACAAGGGCAACATTCATAACAGCCTTCCTTCACTGCTCTGCAATAATTCTTCTGCCTGTATTCTACAGAAGAGTCATTTAATATTTGCTTCTGGGTAATTAATTTTGGAAATGCTCTGCATTAAAACTGAACTGATCACTGTGTGTTCTGCATGTACTGCAGGCGCCCAGGTAACCTGGGGTTTGTGCTGTGCAAAGCTGGAGACTGAGGAGCTGTGGATAGGATGGAGAGACTGCAGATTTATAAGATTGTTTTTAAAATGTGAATGAACTGGCAAACCTAATTTTCCTTGGTGCAGCAATGGCTCATGTCCACTTAAAAATTAGTAAATGCAGAACTGTGTTGAATATTCAGTGTGCGACCAAGACTTCTGTCTTTGCTGTGCCCTCCCTGGAAATTATTAAGCTTGTAAGTCCAGAAAAATACCAAACCTCTGTTCCCACTCATTATGTTCACTCTGCCCACCTCAAATTGTCATTTTGGAGCTTGATTGAAAAGTGATTGAGAAGGAGGAGACAAACAGGCATCAAACCAGGGCCCTGGCTATGATGCTCCTGCAGCTGCTCCTTGCCCGTTCTCGTGGACAAGTTGGACCATCAGAAACTTCTCCATCCTGTTCCAGGGTGGTATTAACCAGTGACCATGGCTCATCTACACTTTAGAAGTTTGGAAAACACAATGAGGATAACTCATTTCACAATGCTATTCTCTATTCTCCCCAACAAATTAAAAAATTGATACTTTCTTTCACTTCCAGCTAGAAGACTGAGTATAATGAGCTTGTGTTCCAGCAAGTAACAGGTCAGATTTCATGTCCTGATGAGGGCTAGTAGTGTTCCACACACATCATAAGGGAGGCTTTGGAATAAAAATAATGCACACACAATGTCTAGTTATTATCTATCATTGCCATATAGAATTAAAACCTAAAACTAATTTGATCATTTTATCAATTCCTCCCAAGAGGTCACTCCACTTTAGATGACCAGTCTTAGTCAACTGGGACCACATATGTAATCACACAAGCACATTTCAATTTATGTACACAAGAGAAGAAACTTTATTCTGACATCCTGTAACTTTTGAAGGCTCAATTATTCACCCTTCATACCCCTCAAACAGATGGAGTTCAGGAGGAGGAAAACTTTATGACTTGTTTTAAAATAAACATATCACTGGGTAGGAGAATTAAGTCCTCCACTCACAATGAAGTCTGTGACATCATTCCTTGCTTGAAATAATGGCAGTAACAAGCTGTTATCTTTGAGTGCTGCTCACCAGAGGTGTATTAGAGCATGGGTGTATGGGAGCATGTTCAAGATTTCTGCTTGCAAGTCAGAACACAAATGCAGAGCGATGGCACTCTTGGATCCTGCTGTGGATCCCTTAGGGAGCTGCACACCCTTTGGCCTCTTTCCCTCTATCCCCCTTCAATGTCATATTCTGTCCTATTTTGGGCCCTGATATTTCCCTCATCCTCTTAATTTCATCCTGACTTTCCACCTTCCTCCTCTTTTCCCTTGTGTGAACCCCCATTCTCCCACCATCTTTCCACACTTCTGGCAGTTCTCCCCCTCCCAGTATTCCTGCCTCCTCCCATAAGATCAAACACATAAGATCACAAGAGAGCAACCCTTACTGGCTATTCCCCTGCCCAGAAACTCAGAAATATAAAGTCATCACAAGCAGGGGTTGCAGGGAAGACCTCCCCAAATTCACTCACCTTGCTCCATCCAGAGCCTGGTCATGACCAGGGGAGGGACAAGCTGAAGTCTGTTAAAGGTACCTGGAGCCTGCAAAGACTGTGTCTGGCCCAGGATAAGCAGCCAGCTGTAAACTCACATTTTCAGAAATATCAGAGTTTGGTTAAAAGCAAAATTCTGCTCTTCTCTACCAAATATTGATGTGCTAGACTTTCACAATGAAATAATAGTGATTTTTTTTTAGGATGTTCAAGTGTATCAGTTTTGCCTTAATTTCATTCTCTGAAACCATGGAACCATGATAGTGACTGCTTCCAGGATAGTTTGCATTGAGTCAGAGACTAACCAGAAAAAGCTCTTTAATTTTTATAAGTTGGACAGAGCTATAAACAATACTGCCAGTCCTGTGCATTAAGAAAGTACAAATCAGGCCATGCACAAAAAGCTTTATAGATTAGCTGTAAAAAATTAGTTGTTTGGGTTTTTTTTAAATACCAGTAAAAACAGACACCTGTCATTGAGGTGCTTTAAGCTTTCTCATTGCATTTGCAAGGCTCCCCTTCCAAACTTTTCAACTTTGCAAAGTCAAGAAGCTTTTCTTTTGAAATGAAAGATAGGCTGCTTATATTTTCACTTGTCTCCTGGATCTCGATCTGGATGAAAACATCAAGCACTAAAACACTCAAATCAAGACAGATGGCACAACTATATAAGCAAGAGGAAGCAAAATTTCATGATGAAAAGCATCAAGGAACATATCTATAGGTGATAGCACCAGTGTGTCTATCAAGCTCCTCATATCTCTTAGGATAAAATTCCAGCCAATGAATCTCAGCTCTGTGGTTAGTTACGTGCTCCTTTCCAGTGCTTTGGATAAGATTTCACTGCACGACAAAAAAGTGATTTAGGGCTACCAGTAGTCAGAAAGCAAGAAGAGAGTTCAGCTTCTTGCCCTGATCTACTCCTTTCTTTGCATTATGTCTATTTTCCTACCTAAAGCCATGATAAAAAAAGAGCTGTAATATTTCTAAACCAGTAGCCACCCCAACAAGCCCCAGTGAAGTAAAAAGGACCACGGCTGAGGCAGCAGCTTACATGAGCAATGCCTGAGAGGGGTCAGACCCTTTTGGGGCCAGGCTCCACAGAGGAATGTGCATCAGTGAGCACACCTGTGTGCAGCCCCAAGTGCTCCAGGGGCTCCCTGGCACCACAGGCTACAGTGGGGAGAAGAAACACATCCCTGTCTGCTACATTTACAAGAAAGGATGCTGGAGAGCTTGCTGAAAAAGCTGCTTCCAGACATGCCACGTCTGGCTGCCCTGGGAAGCAGGGTGAAACTCTATGGAAGATGGAAGAAAGGATGTCTCCAGGGTATGCCCCTCTGCAGTCCCACTCAATCCCACTGGCTGCTGTGGGCACTTCTGCCCCTGCTGACCCTTTTTCCAGAAAGTAAACCCATTCATAGCACTATATGTGCTGACTTGATACCCCAGGGATCTGCTGAGAGAAAAAACAGATATAAAAACAGCAAGTGGATGCTTGTTCCCATACTTCTATATTCCAGTAGCTTCCAGAAGAGTTTTCTCAACATGTACCTAACCCCTTTCTAAATGGCACACTGACTTTGGCCACTGCAATGCAGGGATGATGCTAACAGATCCAGAACTTCTCCTGGGACAAGTTTGTGTGGAACTGATAGCACTGTCAGCAAGGTATGGGACAACGGTCCAGTGATAAACTGGGCTACATGGGCATAGAAATGGAAAAAAAAGATGCAAAAAGTAGAAGGCAAGAATCCCAAACCTTCTTCTTTTTAAAGAGGGGAACATTTCAAAGTGAGTATCAGGCACCTGTTGTTATGTGCTAATGGGGAAATCTTTCTACCAGATCCACAGGGCAGGTCTGAGATAAGCAGCTGGAGAATGATAAGTTATCTCTGTTTTGATTCAGGAAATATAGATGCTTCAGATGCTAATGGTGTGTCAGCAGGGAGCCAGGCACACGGTGGACTGCGGGTAAGCAAGCCCAGGAAGGTGTTTATTCATGTACAACATCTGCAGAGAAGGTGACTCCCTGCCTCCCTCCTGGCCGCCCGAGGAGCTGCTTGTGACCAGAAATGTGCTCGGGGAAGTCAAGCAGAGAGGTCAGGCGGGGCGAGAGGTGAATCCCAGCCGTGACAGCGCTGCCGTGAGCGCGGCCCGGCTCTGCTCTCCTCCTGGGCAGGGCGGGGAGAGCCCACCTGCCCCTGCCAGCCCCGGGCCTGGGCACAGCCCCGCTAGTGTCCTGCAGCACTGCCAGTGTCCCACAGCCCTCAGTGTCCCACAGCCCTCAGTGTCCCACAGCCCTCAGCGTCCCACAGTGTCCCACAGCCCTCAGTGTCCCACAGCCCTCAGTGTCCCACAGCCCAGCCAGTGTCCCACACCACAGTGTCCCACAGCCCTCAGTGTCCCACAGCCCTCAGTGTCCCACAGCCCTCAGTGTCCCACAGCCCTCAGTGTCCCACACCCCAGCCAGTGTCCCACAGCCCAGTCAGTGTCCCAGTGTCCCACAGCCCAGCCAGTGTCCCACAGTGTCCCACAGCCCTGCCAGTGTCCCACACCACAGTGTCCCACAGTGTCCCACAGCCCTCAGTGTCCCACAGCCCTGCCAGTGTCCCACAGCCCTCAGTGTCCCACAGCCCTCAGTGTCCCACAGCCCTGCCAGTGTCCCACAGTCCAGCCAGTGTCCCACAGCCCTGCCAGTGTCCCACAGCCCTCAGTGTCCCACAGCCCTGCCAGTGTCCCACAGCCCTCAGTGTCCCACAGCCCTCAGTGTCCCACAGCCCTCAGTGTCCCACAGCCCTGCCAGTGTCCCACAGCCCTCAGTGTCCCACAGCCCTCAGTGTCCCACAGCCCTGCCAGTGTCCCGCAGTGTCCCCCAGCCCTGCTGGCGCTCAGGGACCGAGCTCAGCCGGGCAGCAGCTCGGCAGAATTAGAGGTCACTTGAGCATCCTTTGGCACTGGCCTGGATCGACTGCAGCTAAACCATTCCCAGCAGACATTCGTCCAATCTATTTTCAAAATCCTCCCACTGTCACTCTAGGCAATCTATTCTTGTGCTGTGCGACTGAAAGTTAGAAAGCTGTTCTTAATGTCTCATCTAAACCATAAGTCAACTTTAAAAATGACAAGTATGGTTAAAAGTTTCGAGATTTTTTTCCTAATAATAAATGTGGTTTTCATTCTATTTCTCTGTTGGTTGCTGCACATTCAGGGTACTTTCAAATCACTTTTTAAAACATCCCTCTAGAATCATGATGTATAGAAACCATATTTATTATTTTTCACAAGAACTGAGATTGTAATTTAATTACATAAATCCAACAGTAGGAGATTTAAGGAGGAAAAAAATTTGCAATAAAGTCCTGAGAGAGATGCCAACACTTAATTTAGCTGTAAAAGGTTTTCAGAGGTTTTTCTATCTGTATGCCTCACAGACCCATTGCCCAAAAATGTTCTGAAGAGGCAGCAGTGTCAAGCAGAAAAGACACCTCACCCATAACTAATAGAGAAAAATATCTCAGGTGTAGGAGACAAATATTCCTGTGTATATGCATACATATTCCTTCATTTACCACTCATCAAAACCCCTTCTAACTGTCCCAATCATGCGAACACAGTCTTTCTGTGGACACTTTGCAAGATCTTGTTTAAACCAGTCAATAGAAAGAGAGGTAGTTTCCTCCTGCCTCACTGAAGATGAACCCCTAGAAAACTGCCATTTGCTCTGGTGCTTGAATTGAAAAACATTACTCAAAAAAACCTGGACTCACTTTATGATTCAAATTTTTGAAAGTGCAGCCTAAGGTTGCTACCAACCCTGATTCAAACACAGAAACACAATAAAAACACAAATAGGAGCTCTGATCCTTTACATCAACAGCACCAGATATGAAGGAAAACTACACTGGCTCAACTTTCTGGATACACATGGTTGGGCACTGATTCATCCCTGGAGACAAACATGCTCAAAATTTACATCCTCAAAGCTTGTTATTTATCGCTGGAAATGCCTAGCTTTTAACTAGGGTGTCACATTAATTTTGCTTAACTTTAGCATCCGTGGCATAGTCAGCTGTATCTGAGTGAGTTACCCCAGGCACTGCCCTTGCTCCCAGAGCAGACACAGAGCACAGCACAGAGCTGTGCCTCCCCTTGGCTGCCCTGCACTGCAGACAGCAGGAGTTAGGGGATATTGCCATCACCCTTGCTGCATGCATCCTTCTCTCCAGAGCTACCCAGGGAGGAGCAGAGAGCAATTCCTGGTAAGAGATGAGCAGCTGTCTCTGCTTCCATTTCCTATCAGCAGGCTCAAGCATGCCCTGTTCAAGGTGCCTGCTTATCAGGATTGTAGTTGGGAGAACCTGGAGTGCACTTCCAGGCTGAGAATTCCCTTGGAAAGCCAGGTATATAAAAATTAGGTATTGCAACCCTGAGTTTCAGTCTCCCTCTAGGTATCTAGCCTGAAGTGCATTGCCAGTCTCTTTTCTGTACCTTCAGCAAACACAAAGGAGGGAAGAGGGCTTGTGGATGTCCTAAGCTGTTTAACTTTTGATTTTACCACATCACACTGGACCTCTATGTAGGATGTGCCTTTTTCTTTATGGATATAATACATTATCTACAAATTAAATTCAAATCAAGAAGCAATGTCTATGGTCTTGACTTTTGCAGACCAACCTAAGATGATAAATACAGTCCAATGAATGATCCAGGACTGCACACCCCTAGAAAAGAGGAACAACCATTCACAGTCATTGTGTCAACCATGCACTCAGAATGTCAAGGCATGTAATTTCCAAATGGCCCCAGTTTCCACCTTCAGCATGCCTACAGGACATACAGCATCAAGCTGGGTGATCTCAGCCATGTCTGGAAGAGCTAGATCTGTTATGCTATGTACACAGCTCTGTTATGCTATGTACATAGCTATATATATACATACAAGGGTGTGCTATGCGCATAGCATAACATCTGAAGTCAGTCCCTTTCAATCCTTTCCCCACTCCCTAGACTTTTTTCTTTGCCCCACTGTAGATTAAAATCTATAAAATGAAAATTTTTTGTCCACATTCCTAAAGTGCTGTGTGGCAATAGAAAATCTGGACCTTGTTGATGATATCTCGCAACATTACAAAACCAAAAATGTTTAACTGGAAGTATCATACAACTATAGCAAGGGGCAAGTCTCCCATTCCCACCTGTAATGACCAGGATGCATTCAGACAGGAGGCAAAGAAAAGAGTGAGGTCTTCCTCTCCTACCCTTAAAACCAAAGCAGGCAGATATTTTAATTAATGCATTTATTTTTTTGTCAACAGCAATGAATATGGACCTCTTTCAAAATAATGTATGAGCACTGGATGTTGACCAAGCTTTTCTGGATAGTTACTGGATAAATATGTTTGTATAATATAAAAAAGGACTCTAAAAATATGAAGAAAGGAAATAATGGGGGTGGAGTATAAGAAACCCTGCAAGAAATTTGGGAGAGCTGTCAGAAGCCACTACACCACCAAACTGCCCTTGAGCAGCGCAGCCTAACCGTTTTTCAGCATCCCAAAAGGTTTGAACTAGCAATGCCAAAACTCTGGAGCCAAAGGACTAAATCAGAGACCCTTTTGGCTGTGTGAAGATCTTTTATTTTGAGCAGGGAACAAGTTGTTGTGAAGGCATGGCAGGGAAAACACACTGACACGGGGTCCCCCAGGATTACTGGTGCCAAACACAGAAGCTACTGTCAGCTCACAAAATGCTTTACTGACATGCCAATGATAAAAATTCTATATTGCCAACCACCCTCACCACACATCCCAAAATGTTCCATATGGCCCAAAGTACGACAATGGATTTTGCCATTCCTCGGGTTTGGGTGTGAATTGACAATGAATCTAACATATAAATTACATCATCTTTTAACTTTTTGTGATATATAGCATCAGACAGCTTTGTCTGGGACAATCCATCATGAACTAGTCTTGTTGACATCCTGGATTCTCTCTTCTGACCTTGTCCTTTCAGCACAGGCATAATTGTGCTTATGATAATTTTATTCCCAGTTAGGCAGTGATTTTGCACACCTTTGAGTTACAGAATAACTAAGAAGCCAGTTCTCAGTACGACTGCTGAAACAAGGCACCTTGAACCAATTTATGCTGAAACGCAGGCCAGTGGTGTAGCAGTAAATAAAAGTGGATAAACTCACCTCTCTCGGTGTGCATAAGTGGGTTAACTCTTTACTCCTGTTCACTGCTGACTCTACCACAGGTGCACTCTCAGCTGGGGGCTCCCCACTGAGGAAACACCAACCATATGTCTGCACAGCAGAAAGTGGAGGGGGGCAGATGTACGACCCAGTCTTCATGGTATGAAGGGTCTAGCAGGCAAAGGGAGGGGATCCAGGCTCATTTCTGCCACCCAGCTCTTGTGCAGAGGCTCTTGTTTCAGCCACAGAGCTCTAGGCTCAGTTATCACCACTAATTTTTACGTGCTTGCATATCATCATGGGGGTTTGGGGATTTTTTTTTTTTAGAAATGTAACACTTCAGCAATCATCTGGGGTGGTGGGCAAATCTTTTTTGTTGAAGGATCGACTGCTCAGTGTCGCTTTAGTGGGAATGTACAATTATTATGGTACATGAATTATTTGAGCTGTTCCCTAGGAAGACTGATTGCCTTTCAGGGGCTGTGTGTGGGAGCACAGAGCAATCCCTGCTGCTCCAGCGGGTGTCAGCACCCCCAGAGAGCCCAGCAGAGCTGTGCAAGTGCAGCTGTCACGTCACCTGTAGCAGCGCCTGAGCCACGGTCCTGCCCACCCTGCACTCACAGCAAGGGAGTGACTGAGCTTGCTTCTAACCACTGGATTCACACAAATGTGAGAAAACAAGTCGGACTGAAAGATACTTAAAATTAAACTTTGAGCTGTCACCCACCACAGCAGAGAGAAAGGGGCATCCCAGCACGTCCACGTCTGCATTTTCAGGGGACAAACAGTAATGTCAGCTGTAGCCTCCTCTCAATATGAAACTTGTAGACCAGTTATTAGATTTTTATAGCAAATAGGCTGTTGCACTCCCACTGTGATAACTTGGTAACCATAGGAGTGCCAGTGTGTTTTAGTTGAAGATCACTCCACCCAGTCACTTCTCCTCTCTTCAACACTATTTTCAGCTCTGCCACTGAGGCTGACAGGAGGATATGGAGGAACACACATCAGCTTGACCAGAGGCAGAAAGTAAGTTCCTACAGAATCAGTGGTTCTAAAGCTGGAAACAGTGGCAAACAGTGGGAGCTCTGCAGGTTGCTACTTTTTTAGCTGATTGCCACAATATTCTTTTGTGTGGTTTCTGGATCTGCTTCTGTTAAATGTGTTTTTCAGCTGTTTCTGGTGGAGACTCTCTTTACTGGAGTGTGGATGTGCTGCTGAAGATGCTGTTCAAGCTTGCAGACTGCTTGTGTGCCCCAAGCTAACTTTTACTGCCCTCAGTGCCTCTGGTCCCCTGTCTATCCAACTTTGTTTGCCATCAAATTTAAGATAAAAGGTATTTGTTATTTATTGGAAATATTAACTTCCTGGGGAATAATTACTTGTTTCTAGCATTGGTCTGACTGCATGGCCTAGCTTCAGACATGAAGGAGAGGTGCTTCTGGAGAGCAGGAGCAAGGAACAAAACAATTTACCCTTATCTCTTCCACAGCCTCCTCACCTACTCCATTTCTCGAAGCTGTTACTTAACATAGCATTAAACATAAATGGTTATCAATCCAGTCCAGAAAGTGGGCAAGAGACATTAATAGACAAGAAATGGATGTTTTTGACAAATGCTGAAACTCATGGAGGAGCAGTAACACTGCAATAACAGAAACTGAGATTCAATTGAGTTGAAAAAGCAATTATCTGGTACTATAGAATGAAGTGAGAACAAGGAAACATTTTATAATGTTATGATTCCTGTTAGTAACAGTTTTTTGAGGCGGGTAGGGGGTTGCTATGACTTTTGCATTTAACCATGAAGCTACCAAAGGCCACCTCAGCTCTGCTGCACAGTTGCTCTCCCAAAACAGCGTCTGGGTAGTAGCATTTGTCTCAGTGCGGCTTCCTCGGACTTTTCTTCAGGAGCTTTCCGGGAGGCTCAGCACAAAGGCAGACACCAGGAAGGACAGCCAGTGTCCCACCACCAGGCCGGGGATGCTGCCAGGAGGACGGAGCCGGCAGGGTCGCCTTCCCCCGGCATCCTCCGCCCCGCGGGTGAGCACCCTGCCACACGCTCCCGCCTCTCCTTTTCCTCTTTCTTTTTTTTTTTTTTTTTTTTTTTTTTTTCCAATTTATTTTCCCCTGCAGAAGTCGAGGTTAAAGCCCTGAAACCCGAAGCCCTGAAACCGAGCCGCCTGGCCCCGCCGGTGGCGCGGCCCCGCCACGCCCGCCCGTGTCCGCTCGGTGCCCGGGCCCGAGGAGCGGGGAGGGGACGGGGCCAGCACAGGCTGCGGCTGCTGCTGGTGCTGCTGGGGTGACCGTGACCCGCGGGTGTGCGTGGGTGACCGCGGGGCCGGAGGGGTGAGAGAGCAGGGGAGAGACAGGGGGTTTCTCATGGGCAGGAAAGGCAGGACCCCGTGTGCCTGCGTGGGGGAGGGAGGGAGGGAGAACCGCTGAGGTTTTATCCTTGAGAGAAGCAATTAAACTGAAATTAGTTGCATTCATGAGCTGGGAGGATAGCCCCGTCTGTCCGTCCTTACTCCTGGGGCGGCCGGCGGGGGCAGCCCTGGGGCAGCTCCTCGGAGCATCCCCGGGCTCGGGCGAGGCGCTCCCGCATCCCCCCCGCACCCGCTCCCGCACCCGCATCCCTCCGCTCCCGCATCCCTCCGCTCCCGCATCCCTCCGCTCCCGCATCCCCCCGCTCCCGCATCCCCCCCGCACCCGCTCCCGCACCCGCATCCCCCCGCTCCCGCATCCCCCCGCTCCCGCATCCCTCCGCTCCCGCATCCCCCCGCTCCCGCATCCCTCCGCTCCCGCATCCCCCCGCTCCCGCATCCCTCCGCTCCCGCATCCCCCCGCTCCCGCATCCCCCCGCTCCCGCATCCCCCCCGCTCCCGCATCCCTCCGCTCCCGCATCCCCCCGCTCCCGCATCCCCTCCTGCATCCTCTCAGCTCCCGCATCCCCCCCGCTCCCGCATCCCCTCCGCTCCCGGCGCTCCCCGCCCCGCCTGGCCTCGCCACCACATCCGGGGCGGTGGGTGAGGGAAATTCAAGTTGCAGAAGGGCTGACCCAGAGCTGCTCCCGATGCCAGCCCGCGGGGAGCCCCCGGGGTTCGGGAGGAGCGGGACGGGCCGGGAGCTCGCTGCGAGGCCGCCGGCTGCCGGCCACCGAACAAGTCCGGTGTCCCCAGCCTGCATTTTAATCCTGAAATCTGGAAATGGAAATTGTTTGATGTATGAGGAGACGTTATCTAATTAGGGCGTAAGAAATTTAATCTTTCCAGCAGGCAGGTCATATAATTAATGTTAATTTAACGCTCAAATTCTCAGTCATTAATTTTTATTCTCTTAAATGTAGTTTGGCAGGGCCCCCTGATCCATGGCAATGGATTTTACTGAATGTAAGAGCACACTTGGTCTTCGGAGTGAATTACTGCAGCCCTTCCTATCCCAATAACAAGATCACATCATGTATGCATTATTAAGCCATGTAATTGAATGGTCCATAGTTTGCATATCAGACTATTAAAGTAATGTGTTTTGCTTTTCTTCCAACACGTAATGTTAAAGCCTTTGCGAATATTTGGTGATTCTGATAATTATCACCAAATTACTACAAATGTTCTCTTCATTAACGTGATTTCTCTCAAGCATTTTTTAAAAAAATGTCAATAATGCATTAAGTGGTAGCTTGTAAAGTGTTTTTTTAAATAAAACTTGTCAACTACAATTAGAAAATGAAAAGAAAAGAAAAGAAAAGAAAAGAAAAGAAAAGAAAAGAAAAGAAAAGAAAAGAAAAGAAAAGAAAAGAAAAGAAAAGAAAAGAAAAGAAAAGAAAAGAAAAGAAAAGAAAAGAAAAGAAAAGAAAAGAAAAGAAAAGAAAAGAAAAGGAGAGAGAAAGAGAGAGAGAGAAAGAAAGAGAGAAAGAGTGAGAGAAAGAAGGAAAGAAAAGAAAGAAGGAAAGAAAAGAAAGAAGGAAAGAAAGAAAGAAAGAAGGAAAGAAGGAAAGAAAGAAAGAAAGAAAGAAAGAAAGAAAGAAAGAAAGAAAGAAAGAAAGAAAGAAAGAAAGAAAGAAAGAAAGAAAGAAAGAAAGAAAGAAAGAAAGAAAGAAAGAAAGAAAGAAAGAAAGAAAGAAAGAAAGAAAGAAAGAAAGAAAGAAAGAAAGAAAGAAAGAAAGAAAAAGAAAGAGAGAAAGAAAGAAAGAAAGAAAGAAAGAAAGAAGTAAAGAAGTTAGGGAGAGAGAACTGTTTAGAGAGAATAAACAGTTGCATGGAAAGAAAACAATTCTCCTCTGAGATTGAAAGAGACGACTTCCCTTTTTTCCCTATTTCAGATAAGTGGCTATACACCTAAGAAGTTTCACTTCATCGGGAGCAAAAGTGCATGCAATCTAAAGAAATGTCGATTGCGGATGATACAGAACAGATGGAGGAACAAAGTTGGAGCTTTTCCCTTTACAGGGAATAGATGGGGACATAGGCGGACCGACAGAGAGATTGATTTGAAAAGATACTGACCTCTCTCCTTCAGCTGCAATTTAACTTGTCCTGGGAGAAAAAAAAAAAAAAAAAAAAAAAAAAGAGAGAGAGAGAGAGAGAGAGAGATAAAAACTCCCAAGTGAGAGCTGCCTCCTCCCCTGTCGGCCTCCTGCCACCCCCCGCCCCAAGTTCGCACTGTCATCTGAACAAACTGCTGCGCCGATCTCAGAAGGTGAATAATTCTCAATTAACTAAGTAACTAACTTTCTTTGTGCAATCTTGAGTCACTCACTTAACTAAATCTTAAGCCTTCGAGACCCTTCATTATTGCCTTCCCCCGCCACACTATTTTCAAAGTTCAATAGCAAGGCAACAAAAAACACTGCTGCAAAATAAGAGTCTCTTTTAAAATTAAAGAGCTGCTCATTTGCATCGGAAGAAGTTATTTTTTCCCCCTGCTTTGAATTATTTAGGCACAAAAAAAAATAAAATAAAGGACACCCCGCAAAGCCTCCCGCAGTCCGTGTCAGGATCAGTGTCACGGATGCTCTGCGGGGTGCGGAGCACTGTGACCGGGCTGGCTCAGGTGTGCTGTGGTGCTGTGCCACTCGGGGCATCCCGCCGCGGCGCTGGGGGTTTCTGAGCTCAGCCCGCGGCGCTCGGAGCCGCCGGGCCGGGCCGGGCCGGGCCGGGCAGCGCAGGGGGCGCGGGGCGGGCGGGGCGGCTGCGCCCGGGGCCGGGCCGGGGCTGCGGACGCTGCTCGCCCCACCGGGAGCCCGGCTCGGCCCGCGGCCCGCTCTTATTTTGGTTGGGAGCGGGGAGCGCTACCGGCTGGAGCCGGGTGAGCGAAGGGAGGCGAACTGTGCTCCTCTGTTTGGTTTAGGGTCGGGTATTTTTTTTTCTTTCCCTCTCCCTCCTCTCTCTCTCCCCTTCCCTCCTCACTATAGCAACCAACGCCAGCCTGACAAAAATGCACCCTCTGTGGACAATGGCCAGCCTTCCTGCTCGCCTCGCTCCTCTTCTTCCTCGCCAAGCGAAAGAAAGTTTGCAGCCCCCCCGGCCCGTTCTCGCCTCTCCTCCCGAGGCAGGCTCCCGTGCAAATCCCGCTCAGCCCCGCCGGGACCGTGCCGACCCCCACGTGGGAGGCTGAGAGCGGGGGGGACACAGCAGCCGCCCCCCAGCCGGGGCCCCGATTCCCGAACCCGCCGTGACAAGGGGCTGGCAGAGCGCCCCTGGGCCGCCGCCAGCCCCCCGTCCGAGTGCGGGGCCGCAGCCGCGCTGCCCGCGGCCCCGGCGGGGCTCAGGGCTCAGCTCCCGCTCCCGGGCTGGCATCTGCCCTGGCGGGAACCCGCACGGCCAGCCTGGAGCGCTGCGCACCGGAGGGAGCGCTCCGCACCGCTGCCGAGCGGGGCAGGGCGGCCGAGAGCCCTCCAGGAGAGTGAGGAGCGGGAGTCGCGCCCAAAAGCGCCCCGAAAGCTGTAAGAGGGCAGGGAGGATCACGCCGCCCGGGGAAGCAGGCACAGCATTTATCTGAGCTCTTCCCGAGGGTGTCTGCTTGTCTCCATCAGGCGTGAGCATTGACAAAACAAACAGCAAAGCGGCCGTTAGATTTGTCAGGGAAAGCTGGGCACCTTTTCTTTTCTTTTTTTTTTTTTTTTTTTTTTTTTTTTTTTTTTTTTTTTCTCCTAAAATCTGTTGCTCTGTTTCGTCCTGCACAGCTCCCCGGACAGAGCAGGCTTTGGAAAGACCTTTGTGAGACCGCTTTCCCAGCCAGAGAGGCTGAATCGCCTCTCCTCTCCTTCCAATTCACCTGCTTTTCACGCCAACAGAAACGCCCTTCCAGCTCCAGCACGGGGCGGTCATTTCCCAGCCAGGCTTTTGAGCACTAAATTGCAAACTCCGTTGCACCAATCGCATCTGGGTCTGTCTCCAAGAATTCAATAAACAAGCTGTATTAACTCCAACCAGAATTTATCTTGTAGACTGATGGAATTCGTCTTTTTTTTTTTTTTCTTTTGCTTCTTCTGCTTCTTTTTCCCCCAAGGCCTCATATTCACCACTCAAAATTTAGCAGCCTGCCTTTGATAAATTACTCAAAGTAATCCCTGCAACTGCTAAGTCTGACTGGTTGACGTTGCGTTAGAAGTCTTCATAGCGGTATCTATCTATAAAATATTCACTTGCGGACTACAAAGGGTGGATCATTTTTAATTACAAGATTCAGAACTGGAGGATGAAGGGAAAAGATTAATATCCGTGAATTCAAATAATTTAATTTCAAATACTGAACTTAGAACATTATATCCCACTAGTTTAAACACTGATGCAGATAAAATAGCAGATTCTCAGATGAATGAAGCGGCCAGAAGAATAGAGTTGTGGGGAATGTTGGAAATGAACATTATTACAAACTTTACAGGAACTTTTTTTTTATTTATTCTACACCTTTCTACGTTCTGTCTTCTGGGATAATCAGTTTCTAGCAGGGCAAAAACGTACATGATATTACACGTACACGTGTGTATATCTATATACGCGCAGGGAGGGAGTTTTTTTTCTCTAGAGATAGGTAGAGAAATCTATTTAGATAGAGGATTTTAATTTCAATGGGTAATGTGAGCTTGTGCAATCAAAGTTATCAATTTCTGTCCTTTTTGTTTAGATTTCTTAGTTAAATGTGTTTGTTATATCTACCCCGAGGAGAAGCAACTTGAAAGTGTAGCTTTTGAGTCATCTTATAAATACATCCCTGAGGCTGCGGTTCTTGCCGCTTTAAGCAGTTTTCATTAAAGCAGCCAGCTGCCTCTTTGTGTAGATTGGATTTTTTTAAAGCAATCACTTGTGAAGCCCCGGCCTCAGTTTTGTCTCTCCGCAGGCCCTTAAAGTTGAAGTTTCATTCATGTCTTGGGTCTCTCCGCCGAATCAGACTCCTCGGAGCAACACTGGAAAGAGCCACACGAAAGCACAGGCTTGAATACCTCACAGAGAAAGGTTAAAAAGGAAGCAGAGATCAAAACAATCCCATCTCACAAAAGGTGCATTAAATGCGCCCCAGCAATAAGCACAAATCTTCCAAGTTGGCCTTTAAAGCGAGCACCAGGAGTCTCACGTTTATTGCACCCAGCAATTCTCTGAGCGACTCTCCACGTCTTTGCACTCCTGGAGCATTTCCTCCTAAAACAACATCTAATGGGTAGATAATAGAGACGCGGAAAGGAGGCGCGGGGATTTCTCCCCCTCCTCCTTTCCTTTCAGCTGCGTGAGTCTATCTCAAGGTTTGGAGAGCAGAGTTAAAAAAAAATAAAAAAATTAAAAAAGCTTTTCACCTCTAAACACAACAGGCACATGCAAATACATATTCCCCACCCTGCAGCCGCACGCATCCGAAGGCGCAGAGGAGCGCGCGTTTGGGGAGCGCTCCCCCAGCCCCCCGAGCCGGGCAGGCTGACGAGCGGCGGCTGGAAGCCGAGGCTCGCTAGGAACGAGCCGTGCTCTTGTTTTGCTGCTGGAAATTCAGCTTTCTCTCCGGCACGCACGGAGTTGAAACACCAGGGAGTCCAACATCTCGTCAGCCGGAGCCCGCCGCGGCAGCTGGGGCGGGGGGCGGGCAGGGGACCCCCAGGTGGGGATCGGGGGGGGCCGGCGGGGGGCGGCCACAGGACCCCCGCAAGCCGCCCGCGTCCTTCTGGATGCACCTGATGTGTATGCAGCACCTCGCCTCCCAGCCAGGACTCAGCTCCAGTTAAGTGGCGCTCTATGTATTTTATAGCGAATATTCTCGAGTAGCTGCACTGCAATGAAGGAGATATCAAGGAGGCCTGTCAGTTCAAAGCTTTTGGGGTTGTTTGAAAATCTTCTTCACGTCAAAGTAAGCAGCCCTAGTATTTGAACAGCTGCTTTGAACAGTGAAAAGGGCTGAGCTGAATCAAAACACTGCAGTGTCTGCCCAAGACACCGCATCACCTTCAACCTGCTTTTATGCGAGCAGAGAAAAGGAAAGAAAGGCTGGTGAGACCTCTAATCCCGCGGGGTCAGCTCCGCCAGAAAGGGGCCACATGACTGTCTCTTTTACATCCCTAGCGGCCCGGACCTGAGCGGCGAGCAGAGCCCGAGCCCGCGGCGGGCAGCGGCGAGGCGACAGCACCGGCGGTCGGGCGCTCGCTCCCCGCTCCCCGGCGCTCCTCTCCACGGGGGGAGACGGGAGCGGAGGATGCTTAAGGAGCGGTATTAATGACAGGGCTAACAATGATGGGGAGGACGAGGAGGTGGAGTCTGCGGCGGCTCTGAATGCACCGGCCGCGCTCCTCGCTGCTCCCAGCTGCGCCTCCGTGGGCGTGCGCTCCGCCGGGGAGGGGGCAGCCGGGACGGCGGGGGCCTCTGCCGGGGACAGCGGGGTTTGTCCGCCTCCTAAGGCCGCGGTGCTACTCCGGTAGCTGTGATTGCCGCTAGCCCGTGAGATGCGCCGCTGGGGCGGCGGGGGAGCGGCACGCAGGACGGTGCCCATAGTGGGCAGCACCTGCCCGAGGGCCGGCCGGGACAGACAGGGCCGGGAAGGGAGGACGGGAAATGCACGATTGGGGCAGGCCCGGAGGGGTTTCCCCCCTCCCAGAAAAGCGTTGGGTGAATCTCGCTGACCCCGTGTCCCGTCTGCTGGTGGCAGCGAGCCGCGGGGAGCGCGGGGCCGTCGGCTCCCCACGGGGCCCAGCTGTCCGTGGGGCGGGCACACGCCGTGGGGCCGGGGCACCAGGGAGCGGCCTCGGGGCAGCTCCGTGCTCGGCGAGCACCGCACGCTGGAGGCGCCCGCGTGAAAACCTCGCTCTGAAAAGGACGCGTGGCGTGGTGGCCCCTCGTGTCTCGTCCACTCAAGAACTTTTGGCAGCGGAGCTGGAGGGAAAGCCGCCCCCGGCGGAGCTTCGGCGGCCCCAGGAGCGGGCGGGAGGGCTGGCCCGGGCGCGGAGAGTGGGGCGGCTCTCCCAGGACGGTCCCCGCGATGCCTTGGCAGAAGCCTGCTGCGGACTTGCCCTGTTGTTTTGTTTCAACTCACTGGTCTACACCTAATTGGGAGGAGAGAGACGAGAAAATGAGCATCAAATTATAAAATTCCTGGGTGCCCAGTTGTTTACACACGGGAAACAAAAGGCACAGCTTCACTTCAGAGACACTGACTTCCCTCTCCGCAACCCTCGCAGAAAAGGCAGTATTGTTCTTTCCTTCGCCTGCACCTCGAAGAAAGGGGGGGGTAAACCACCCCCAAACCTTAGGAAGAATCTCCACTCTTTCACGGACAAAGTTTGCGCCCCCCTCCTCCTCTCCTCCTCCCTCCCTCCCCTCCCCACCCCCCGGCAGAAGGAGCTCTTGATACGCCGCTAAACTAACGAAACGAGGTAACTCCTGCTGCGCCCCTTGTCTCAGGGCACTGGATATCCTGTTTATGCTGCTGCTGTGTATATGTTTATGTGCAGGAGCCCATCCCCCCTCTCCTCCACACCCCCACGCAGAGGAATATTTCCAGGCAAGGAGCCCTTCCAGCGCTCACGTTAAACACGATGATTTATAAACAACTCGCAGAAGAAAGCTGTTTCTTGTTAGTAGTAATAAATTCCCCGGTCCGCCCTATTGTGTTATTTCGATGAAGATAGTGGGAGCCTGCGACGCGCACCTAGCCCCGTGAGCAGTTTATTTTCGAGACAAAGCTACGGCTTTCAACTCAAAAATGGGCAGCGAACTCTTTTCGCGTCGGCCAGCCCGGCGCTGCTCATTCCTAAGAAATCCGAATCCAGTTCCAGGGTCTCCTTCCTTCCTGTCCGGGCCGCAACTTCTTTTCTTTTCTCTATCCCCCTCTTTTTTCCCTATTTGTTTTTTCCTTTTCCCACCACCCTCTCATGCCCATCTTCTGCATCCACGCAGATTCGCCAGCGCCGCTGAGGCGCTCCCGCAGGCACCCTATCCCCACGGGACGGGACGAGCGGAACAAAACCACCTCCGCAGCGCCGAGGTGCGAAGCCCGGACATCCCGGCAGGAGCGGTGCGTCCCGGTGACCACCGGGTGCGGGGAGCGGGGCAGGGCCGGCGGACGGGCAGGGGGCCGCCCGCTCCCCGCCCCCGGGGGCGCGGCGCTCCCGGACCGCTCCGGCGGGGCTGGCGGCGAGGCGGCGCTGAGAAAGTTGGGGGTGGGCAGGCGAGCACCCCCGGCCCGCAGCGCCCGCTCCGGGGCGCAGAGACGCGCGTCGGGGCGCGAGCAACAGGAGCCGGCGGGCGCCCGGGCAGCGGCGGCGGCAGAGGCAGCATCCTCCCGCCGGCCGTGCGGTGCGGTGCGGTGCGGGGCGGGCCGGGGCGGGGCCGGTGACAGCGGCGGCGGCGGCGCGCCCCTGCCCTCCGCCGCGCTCCCCCCGCCCCGCGGCCGCCGCTCCCCCGCGCCCCGTTCCCCCTCGGAGTTGGGTCGGAGCGGGGGCGGGCCGGGGGCGGGGCCGGGGCGGGGCGCGGCTGGCGGGGCGCGCCAATGGCGGGCGGCGGCGGCGGCGGTCGCCGGGAGCGGCGGCGTCCGTCAGGGCGCGGGGAGCCAATGGCGTGCGGCGGCGGGGCGGGGCGGCCGCGCGTGCCTTCGCAGTGGGCCCCGCCGCGCGGGCCGGGGGGGCGCGGGCGCCGCGCGGCGCCCGAGGCGAAAAAGTAGCTGTCAAATGCGCGGCGCCTTTAACCGGCGCGATCAGTGCGGCTCGGCGAGTCATGGCGACCGCAGCCTCCAACCACTACAGCCTGCTCGCCTCCGGCTCCCCCATGGTGCACGCCGAGCCGCCCGGCGGCATGCAGCCCGGCGGCGGCTACCGCGACGCCGGCGCCCTGGTGCAGGCGGACTACGCGCTGCAGAGCAACGGGCACCCGCTGAGCCACGCTCACCAGTGGATCGCGGCGCTGTCCCACGGCGGCCCCGGCGGTGGCGGCGGCGGCGGCGGGGGCGGCGGCGGCGGCGGCGGCGGCGGCGGCGAGGCGCCCTGGTCGGCGGGCGCGCTGGGCCAGCCCGACATCAAGCCGGCGGTGGTGCAGGCGGGCGGGCGCGGCGACGAGCTGCCGCCGCCGCCGCAGCACCCGCCGCCGGGGCGGGCGCCGCACCTGGTGCACCACGGCGGCGGCGGCGGAGGGCACCACGCGGCGGCGGCGGCGGCGGCGGCGGCGGCGGCGTGGCGGGCGGGCGGCGCGGCGCACCTGCCGCCCGGCATGGCCGCGGCCAACGGCGCGCAGGCGGGGCTGCTCTACTCGCAGCCGCCCGGCTTCACCGTCAACGGGATGCTGGGCGCCGGGCAGCCGGGGCTGCACCACCACGGCCTGCGCGACGCCCACGAGGAGCCGCCGCCGGGGCCGCCGCACCACGGCCCCGAGCACCCGCCGCCGCCCCACGGCCCCCACCCCGGGGCGGCCGGGCCGGCACCGTCCGCCGCCGCCGCCGCGCCCCCCGGGCCGCCGCCGCACCACGACCCGCACTCCGACGAGGACACGCCGACCTCGGACGACCTGGAGCAGTTCGCCAAGCAGTTCAAGCAGCGGCGCATCAAACTGGGATTTACCCAAGCGGACGTGGGGCTGGCGCTGGGCACCCTCTACGGCAACGTCTTCTCGCAGACCACCATCTGCCGCTTCGAGGCCCTGCAGCTCAGCTTCAAGAACATGTGCAAGCTGAAGCCTTTGTTGAACAAGTGGTTGGAGGAGGCGGACTCCTCCTCGGGCAGCCCCACCAGCATAGACAAGATCGCGGCGCAGGGCCGCAAGCGGAAAAAGCGCACCTCCATCGAGGTGAGCGTCAAGGGCGCGCTGGAGAGCCACTTCCTCAAGTGCCCCAAGCCCTCCGCCCAGGAGATCACCTCGCTCGCGGACAGCCTACAGCTGGAGAAGGAGGTGGTGAGAGTGTGGTTTTGTAACAGGAGACAGAAAGAGAAGCGCATGACTCCCCCGGGAGGGACGCTGCCGGGCGCCGAGGACGTGTACGGGGCCAGCAGGGACACGCCGCCGCACCACGGGGTGCAGACCCCCGTGCAGTGAACTCGCGGCGGGGGCGCCCGGCCCCTCCTCCTCCTCCTCCTCTCCTCCTCCTCCTCCTCTCCTTCCCCCAACTTTTGATTGTCCTTTTTTTTCTTTTTTTTTTCTTTTTTTTTTAATTTTATTTTCTCCTATCTTAAAAAAAAAAAAAAAAGACAAAAATCAAAAAAAGAAACAAACGCGAAAAAAAAAGAGAAAAGAAAACAAAAAGCGAGCGAGCGAGAGGGCGAGCGCGAATCACAGCGGACAGACAGATAGACAGACAAAGCACCTGCACCACACCGTCCCTTAGACTGTAGGAGGTGTGATGCTGAATTTTGACCTTTCCAGGCGGGTGCCCGTGCACGGGAGTGGAGTGGGTACCGCGCTCCGGCAGGCAGGCGGGCACCGGCAGGGCAGCGGCGGGCACCGGCAGGGCAGGCGCAGGGCGAAGCGGTTCGCACAAAACTCCCTCGCTCGCTGGCCAAAAGAGACGGCGCTGCCCTGCCGGGGAGGGGGCGGAGGAGAAAGGGGGGCATGGCCACCTCGGGTCCCCTCCGCAGCCCCCTCCCGCCACACAAAGGCAGATCGCATTGTGGAATGTCGCTCGGTGTTGGCACATGCTGCTGTGTTTATTTTCTGTGGATCCCCTGTATGAATATATGTAAAGACAAAAAAAAAAGAAAAAAAAAAGGAAGAGAACTGAAAAGCTATCCCTTTTGATGTAGACAGTATTTAACCGTACCAATTTGCACTGCAAGAAAATCGAAGTTTACATAAACAAAATGTTTATTTTTTTCTTTTTTCCCCCTTCCTTTCCGACCTTAATTTTGCAAATGACTTGCATTTTCCACAGTGAGCGTTAGTCAACCAGTGACCGGTCTACAATATGTTACTGTGTTTTAGCCTTTGCTTTATGTGTATATGTGAACTTTTGTTATAAACAAGTATTCTTAAATACGTGTAACGCTTATTTTCTCCTTTTACCATAGCAAAAAGAATTAGTATATGTATGTGTATGTATACATGTGCACGCTTGCACAGGCATACATATATACACATATATATAATCTCTCTATATACACATATATATGCACCTCCAGCTCCCATTCTCCAGAGATGTGACTCTCGTAATTGTTTAATATACGCCTTCAGTGGCAGGAGTCGAGTTTGGAGAAAGGAGAATAATGCAAATCAACAAAGTAAACTTCATTTTCAGGCAGTGTGTCTGGGGGTCGAGGCGCAGCCAAAGGGGGAGGAAAAGAATATGTGCAACCTTTCCAGACCATGTCAGTGCGGGCCAGCAAGGCCTGGTGTGGGAAGGCAGAGAGGGAACAACGTGTTTCCAGAGTTTTCCCAGAGAAAGGGGCATTTCCTTGAGGGGGAAAGGGAATTATTTATCTCCCCCACCACCGCCCCCTCAGCGCCCTTTCCTTCCCCTCCTCCCCCCCCTGCGTGCCTTTGGCATCCCCGGTCTCGCCTCCCGGGCCGATATCAGCCTCCAAACTTTCTTTTATTGAGCATTTTATGTCCAGGCAGAGCCAGGGAGAGCCCGAGGAGCTGCTGGGCCCGAGGTGGGGGTCGGGTGCTTACACCTGCCTGTAAACACACGCTGCCCCCTCCTCTCCACTGAGACCGTGTGCATTTCTTTTTCACTTTACTTTCCGTATTTATTTTATTTTCTGTTTGTATCCAGCCCCTCTCCCTTCCCATCCTCCCCTTGTCCTTTGGTCAGATTGTGGTATAATTTATTGAAGGAAAGGACCAGTTTTAACTTGGGCAGCCTTGTGTCTTTCACTGGGGAATGAAATGAAGTGGGAAAAAATGCCATTTTTCAATCCGTGTTTCTCACCCCCCCCTCCCTTCGCTAATAGTTTTAAAGTGCATTTCGTGACATTATCTTGATGAGAAATGGTTAACTTTCCAAAATAAAAAAAAGAGGAAAAACCCACGGGGACAAAAAGGAAAAAAAATGGAAAAAAAAGGGAAACAAAAAGCTCTGAAGGGAAGCAGAGGAGCGGGACCTCGGAGCAGCGCATGTATGTGCGTGTGTCTGCGTGCGTGTTTGTGTACTTATGCACACACACAGCTATGCATATACATTAGAGGGACTTTATGATAGTTATAATTTCATAAAGGGATCATTTAGTCAGCACAAACGGGTGCTATAGAGACAAAGCATTTTTATAATCTAAAAGTTTACTTAGTTGAGTGTTGGACAATTATGGAGAAAAAAACAGTGAAGCATTCTCTCGCAGAACTCTCCTATAAATATTGCATTCAGTAGCTAAGGCTTTAGAATATGTTTCTCATTGTCTTTTAAAATGCCTGTGACACTGGGTTTTCTTTCCTTCTTTCTTTCTCCCTTTCTTTCTTGCTTGCTTTTTTTCTTTCTTCTTGGTAAGACAGATGATGATTTCTAAGAGGCACATGCATTAGCCTTTTTCCTGGTTTTCCAACAATTGTTAAAAAGATACGGGCACCAAGCTTTTCGCTTTTCTTTCTTTCTTTTTTTTTTTTTTTTTGGTTTGGTTTTTTAAAATTTTTTGTTTGTTTGTTTATGTGTTGAGCTGCTTGTTATTTAAAGTGTTGAGGACTAGCGCCTAGTGAAGTGAATCAGATCAGGGCAGATCCAGTGGTAAAGGGAGGAAATGAACTTTCAGACACTTATTAATATGTGCGTAAGGTCAGACAACGGAGTTGAGAGGATGTTTGAGAAAGCCTCAAACTCCAAATAGGTTTACTAAAAAAAAAAGTTACCAAGCAAACCTTACCACTATGTATATATGTTTAATATTTGTCCTTTGAAATGCAGAAATAGTTTCAATGTTTTCTTTGTCTATTTTTCTTTTTTTTTTTTTAAATGCTACCCAGGGAAATATTTTCATATCATTTTTAAGTGGCCTGCCTCAATGTATATTTATTTCTTTTAAAGCAAACAGGTTCTGGAAACTGTTTTTCTGTAGCTTTAAATGAGTAGGTGAACAAAATCTATATGGGATGTAATTTTTTTTTTGTTCAGTCTCTTTAAAAATACTTTGTTTTGGTACATTTGGATGTGCTTGTGGGGAAAAATAAAAACGCAGAGATCCTTATATATTTATGTTAAAGTAATATTTTATTATCTACATAAAACAGAAATGCACAATACCTTCATAGTTTCTTCTAATTATTGAAATATCGTTATTTTATTTTTAAAGATAGCACAGATTTGCATAGTTCTTAAGATCTGGAGGGAGAAGACCCCAGTACTTATACTGAGATGAGTTCTGTGTAAAAGCACCGCCGTTCCTTTCTATTTCATGGAATTTTTGGAATAAATTTGATGCCTATACCGAGAGGTTCCACGCTTATAACTTTGAGGGTGGTGAAGGAGAGCCTCGGGAGCTGTGTTCATTGTGTCTCTCGGCCGATGAACCACAGCCGTGTGTGTTTTGGAGCATTGATTTCTGTGCGGGCAGGGCTGTCCTGCCTTTGATGCTGCTGGGGAGAGCTCAAGTTTTTTGCATGCTCTGGCGGAAGGCACGGGGGAGAAGAGGTTCGACTCTTCTCGGTCCCTTTTTATAATTTAACATCTGACTCCTTAAAAAAAAAAAAGAGAGAGAGAGAGAAAGAAAAAAAGCAAAACAAAAAGGCGGGGCTTATTGATGGGAGTACCGTTTGGAGGAGGAAGGGAGAGCGCGGTGCCCAGCGGGGCTGCGCTCCCCCGGGCCGGGCCGGGCCGGGCCGGGCCAGGCGGCGGCCCCGGTGTCGCGTTCGGTGTCGGCGGCGCCGTGCGGTGACGGGCGGGTCGGTTCGGCCGCAGGGTCCCGGCCGGGGCCCCGCGGGGCTGGCGCTGACAGGCGACATCGAGTGCGCGGTGTTCCCACGCGTGTTCGGGTCCTTGGCTGGCTCGGGTTCCTGAGCGCGATACCCTGCTCTGCTCCCCCCTCCCCTCCTTCGCGATAGTTTCCAGGCTTATTAGATTTAATCATCTTTTCTAACTTCTAGTCAATATTACACTCATCCCGAACAGATTCAGCTAAATGATCTTATCAATAGTTTCGAAGAGAAGTGACAGAAAGAAGAAGTGTTTTGTGACCGCAGACGTGCTGACGGGTAAAATGTTGAAGCTGGGTATGGATTTAGAAGTCCTTGGTCAATAGCCCGCGGAACGGGCTGCGGAAAGCGAGCAGCCTCTGCCCTCTGCAGGACACTCGGGTGGGCGCCCAGGGAATATTTCGCCTTTGGCGGCGGGCCCCGCTCCCGGGGAGCGCTCCCGTCTCGGGCGGGCAGGAGGCGATGGCGCGGACGGTGCCGGTGCCGGGGCAGGCCGGACGCGGGGATGGCGGCTCCGCCGGTGGCGGTGGCGCGGCTGCCGCTGCTCGGGGCAGGCCCGGCCGAGGTCCCGGCGCTGCTCCTCCGGGGCTCTTTGCCCGGAGACAGGCTGACCTTACGGGAGAGACTTCGCTCGTCCTTCCGGACTGGTTGTAGGAAGGCCGGCTGGCTCGGGGGTCATTCTTTTTGTCGCTTTCGATCTCTCTTTTAAGAGAAAGGAGAGGGGGAAATGGAGCAGCCATAGGATGCTCCTTCCTCAGATGGATGTCAGGGTGTGCGGCGGCTCCTCGGGCTCCCTCGCTCTCATTTCCAGGCAGGGACACTCTGTCGTAGGTCAGATGTCAACAACAAAAGCCCTGTTTCCCTCAGTTCGCTCTCTCTCTGGTGGAGGCCGAAATTGGGAGGCGAGAGGAGAGTGTATATCCTCTGTCACCCCCAGTGTCCCCAGCCCCGCGGGGGCCAGAGGCAGCAGTCGGCGCTGCCCGGCCCGGGGAGCTCCCGCCGCCGCCCAGCTGCGCCGTCTTTCCTGATAGTGGGCAGTGGGGCCGGGGTTTGGAAAGAGAGAAGCGGAGGAAGGCGAAATCATCCTACAAATCCCCCCGGCTGGCCGGGATGGTGTCGGGCCAGGCGTCACTCTCGGGCTGGGCAGCTGTGAGAGCCCCGCTGGGGGCAGAGGCCGCGCTCTCTCCGTCGGGCTTTGCTGGCGGCAGTTCGGGGCTCCCCGTGTCCCTTCTCCAGGGCCCCGGCTCCCGAGCGCTCCTCTGGCCGTGGCCGGGCCGCGGGGACAGCGAGGGACGGTCCCGGCTCCCTGCGCCCTCCCGGCCCGCGGTCCCGGCCCTGGCCCCGGCCTGGGGCTGCTCCGGCCCTCCGTGATCCGATGGGGGAAAGCCCTGCAAATCCTGCAAACCCTGCAAACCCTGCAAACCCTGCTAACCCTGCTAACCCCGCAAACCCTGCTAACCCTGCAAACCCTGCTAACCCTGCAAACCCTGTCCCCGGGCTGCCAACCACTGCCTGCCGGGTTGTCCCAGGCCGCGCTGTTGGAGGTTTGGTGGCTCTTTGTTGCTGTGCCGTCGGTGAGCGGGACGGAGAGGTGACCCGGCCGGGGAAGGCAGGCGATGGCCTCCGCTGGGCGATGAGGCCCAGGGGAGAACGATCACCGCGGGGCTTGGTCCGGTTTAACTCTGGCCGCAGATGCAGCTCGGGGGAAGGTGGCGGGCGTGGGGGACCCCAGGCCGAGCCTGGGCAGCGCCTTGCGGAGCAGGGAGTGGGGGTGAGGAAAGAAGGAAACTGCCCGCGGCTTTTTGGCTGTGCACGGGGCAGCGACGGCTTTCTGCGGCGTCCGGAACCGAGCCCGGGCGCTGGGGTCTGTCCTGGGAATTGTGGCTCTCCCGCCGCCCCTGTCCTGCGGGCGGGTGTCTGTTTGTTGTGCGTTTCGGAAGGGACGCGACCTGGGCTGCCTCTCTGGCTTTAAATCTCGATGTGGAAAATATAAAAATCCAAGTTTTCAGAGTTGCAGACGCTAAGTTGGCTCTCTGTGAGCATGGCCGGGTGCCGTCGGGGATGTAGGAAGGCGTTCTGCAGAAGGGAGTTTGCCCTGGCTCGGATGGGCGACGCTGGGGAGCGGGCGTTTCTCCGGGGAGAATTAGTTAGAGCAAAGCCAAAGCGCGCTTCAGCAGAAATGGTAAAACAGAAAGCAAAGGCTTGTCTTCAGACCCGACTTCTCATCAAACTATAAACCAAACAAGTGGGCTCTCCGGCAGGCGAGTCCCAGTGCAGTGCGTGGATTCTCACGCCGCAGTCGGCCTCGGCCCGTGGCCTGGCCCCAGCTGTGGGTCTCTTCCTTCGAAGCGTTTATCTCTCCCTGCAAACTCCCTGTAAATACCACAGAAACTGGGCCAAGTGCCCCGGGCATGCCGGGGTTTCACGCAGGGCCCTCGGGCCGGGAAGGCCGCCCGTGCCGGAGCGGAGCCTCTTCCTGCCCCGCACCCCGGCCCGCAGCGGCCCGGGCAGCGCCGCCAGCCCCGAGCATCCCGCGGGGACCCTGCGCTCCCGTCGGCGGGCAGAGAGAGAGGGGTGGGGCAGGGACAGCGGCAGCAGGGCGGCCGAAGCTGTGCCCCCGTTACCGGGAGCAGCGGCTCGGGGGCTGGGCAGGGGGCGCCGGGACCCCTTGGCCCCAAGGAGGCCGCGGGTCTGGCCCGTGTCCGCCCGGCCCCGTCCGTGCGCTGCCGGGCCGGAGCAGGAGCTCTGCCTCCCTCGGCCAGGGGGATGCGGGGCTGGGGCCGCCCGGGAGCCCCATCGCGGCTCCGGCAGGGCCGGGGGGTTCGGGCCGGCCCAGCCCCGAGCTCCGGTCCCGTCCGGCTGCAGCTCCCCCGGCCCGCTCGCCAGGTCCCGCCGGGCCGGGCTGGGCCGTGCCGCGCCCTGTGTCCCTGGGCCTGTCGGCACCGATATCGTTTGTAAGGATTAAAAAGAGAGCAGGCCCGTAGAAAGTTGGCGTTTCTCTCTCCCCCTCCTCCTCGCACGGCGGTAAATCCTGGCAGGCTGAGGCCGCTTGTAAAAGCGATGACGGGACCGCCCTCCCCCTCCTCTTCCCCGTCCCGTCCCGGGAGCTGTGAGAGGCGCTCGTCTAAAAGTTCGGACTTGTTTTTAGCCAGCCTGACTCATTCATTAATTCTCCTTCCCTCCTTGATTCATTCATGTCTACAGTCATTCATTGCCAAGTCCATGGAGGCATCAGCTCCTTGGTCAGTAGGGGAGACGTACAAACAAGGATGGTGCTATTTATTTCCCTCTGCCTGTGGATTTCTAAGACGTTCAAGCAGGCACAATCATTAAACTAATTTGTATTTGATTGTTTGGGCGGACGGGGGTGAATTTTATTGCACTAAGCATTCAAGCACGCACGCATCGCTGATTACCAGTATACATTAAATAAAGTTGTTTGTACACATTGTCTTACCACATATAGGCAGTCTTATTATTCTAATTACTCTAATTAGTGCATTGAAATGTTTTCTACTTGATTTGAGGAGACAGTGATTAGTTCTATTACTTCTTTTAACTCTTATTTCATGGAAAACTGTTGATGCATGTTCCAATTACCTTGTTTTTCTCTTTAATATAGCGTGGGCCAAAATTATTATGAAATGATATTGTTAGCGGGTAGAAACATCCATCTATTTTCCCTTCCTAAAAGAACTTTCATTTTTTTGTATCCACCACCACCAGATAGAACACCCCCAAAGTGTTCACGAGTAATTACTTCTAGCCAAAGCAGCACGTTTCTTCTTTACTATTTCTTCTGCTAGTGCTTTAGTACTTTGTGGTTGTAGCATTAACCTTTATAATTTTTTTCCTAAAAAGGAAAAAAAAAAGAGTCTGACATATACTTCACGCAAAGCGATTTCATAAGTTTTAAATTAAGGTTACTATTAATTGATAGGATCAGTTCATCAAACATGTTACTTCGATAGGGAATTGTAATTAAAACCTTAATCCCGTTTGAGACTTAGTTTTATCTTGAACACTTTCTTGAGGGATTTTCCCCCCCTTTTCCTCGGCGGTCGCCGCTTGAAGCACGGTGGGGGTACAGAGTGGAACCCAGACCCCACCAGGGGCAGGGAGGTTATTTCGTTATCGAAATACCCGTCTTCACTATTGAGCCAATTGAGGTTTTGTGTCGAATTTTGGGATGTGTGCGTGTTGGCCTTTTGTGTTGATGTGGCGGCCACTTAAACCCAGACGGTGACAAAGCGGGCGGCGGGGATGGAATCTCGCCTTCCTTTCACGTTACGGACAGGGAGACTGGCTATTTCTCGGTCACAAAATACTGCCCTTTTTTTTTGTTAGCTTTCCTCCCCTCCTCTTTAGGTTAGTTTGTTAAATAAATAGGAAGGGATGGGGGGAAAATAAAGAAGGGGTGGGGGAAGGAAAAAAAGGAAGAAACGCAAACCATCCCTTAAATTCTTGGAAGTCCAGGTCTGGAGGGAAATCTATGGAGTTACATAGGTAAATATTGGGCCTAGGCTGCTTATACTTTTAATATTTAAACTGGGATTATGGTGGATCTAAAGACGCCTTCCTAACCTTTGCCAATTGCCTGCGCGAGGAGAAATCCCGCAAGATGCACAAAGGGGCGAGACGGCTTCCACCGCCTCTGAGGAGCGACCCCGCCGCCGGTGTGGCTGGGGAGCGGCTTTCCCCAGGGTCGGGCTGGCGGGGCACGGGCAGCGCTGGGGTTTGGGGGCTGTTTGAAGGCGGGGGTCCCGTTCCTGCTTCCCGCGGAGCAGCGTCTGGCCCCGCTCACCGGGCCGGGCTCAGCGCCGGCAGCGTCCCGGGCCGGGGAAAGGCGCCACGGGCCGGGACGGGACTGGGGCTGGGAACGGGGCCGGGGTTGGGGCCGGGATTGGGGCTGGGAACGGGGCCGGGATTGGGGCTGGGAACGGGGCCGGGACTGGGGCTGGGAACGGGGCCGGGGTTGGGGCTGGGAACGGGGCCGGGATTGGGGCTGGGATTGGGGTTGGGAACGGGGCGGGGTTGGGGCTGGGAACGGGGCCGGGATTGGGGCTGGGATTGGGGCTGGGAACGGGGCCGGGGTTGGGGCTGGGAACGGGACCGGGATTGGGGCTGGGATTGGGGCCGGGATTGGGGCTGGGAATGGGACCGGGATTGGGGCTGGGAATGGGGCCGGGATTGGAGCTGGGACCGGGATTGGGTCCGGGATTGGGGCTGGGAATGGGACGGGGATTGGGGCTGGGATCGGGGCCGGGAGCGGGATTGGGGCCGCGCGTGGAGCGCGGGCGCCCCCCAGCGGCCGCCGCCGCCGCGGGGGCTCCCCCGGGAAGGGCCGGGACGCATCCCGCATCCCGCGTCCTGCATCTTGCATCCCGCATCCCGAATCCCCCAGCCCGCACCCCGCATCCTACATCCCGCACCCCTCATCCCCATGCTGCATCCTGCATCCCGCATCCTGCATCCTGCATCCTGCATCCCGCATCTTGCACCCCGCACCCCGCATCCCCACATCCCGCACCCCGCATCCCCCATCCCACACTCCGCATCCCCCATGCTGCATCCTGCATCCCCATTCCGCATCTCCCATCCCCCATCCCTCATCCCGCGTTCTCCCATCCCGCATCCCCCATCCCCCATCCCGCATCCTGCGTCCTCCCATCCCGCATCCCCCATTCCACACTCCGCATCCTGCATCCCCATCCTGCATCCCGCATCCCCCTCCCCGCTCCCAGGCCCTGCGCTCTCCCTGAGAGCAAGGACGGCGGGGCTGGCCTCAGGGACACCCGTCGGAGAAGTCGCTGGAGCCCATGGTGCCTCTGGGAGGGGGATGACAAAGTCGTGAGTACACTTGTTGTCTTTTCTTCCTTTTTTTCTTTTTATTTTTTGGTGACTTGGTTTTGGTTTGTTTGGGGGGGTTTTTTGTTTTTTCATTTGTTTTATGTTTTGGGTTTTTTTTTTTGTGTGTTGTTTTTTGTTGTTGTTTTTAAAATATACACACAGAAACATATAAATGCCATGTTAGAAATGTTGCTGGTCCTGTGGTCTGGAAGGGACTTTAAAAAAACCCAAAAAAACTACCACTCAGGAAATCCATGGTTTATTTGTAAGCCCCCAAAAACTGGGAGAGATGCCATTTGCCACCTCTCCTTCCTCTGGGGAGCTGCGCAGTCCCTCAGACTGGCAATCCCTCTTCCAGCTCAGGCATGCTGGATAACAGGACCAAGCTCTGCCATTTCCCCGTGGCACAGCAGCAGACCCATGGCTGGTCCCGTGGAGGGGACACCCGTGGGGCTCGGCTGCTCTGACCACGCTGCTGTGTGAGCGTGGTGTCGCTGCTGCTGCTGCTGCCCTCAGGCTCGCAGGGAGGTGCAGCCCAGCGCATCCAGGCACCCTGCAGCCTCCCGGAGCTGTTCCTGCCCCGCACATCCAGGCATCCCCCAGGAGCTGTTCCTGCCCCGCACATCCAGGCACCCTGCAGCCTCCCGGAGCTGTTCCTGCCCTGCACATCCCCAGCAAGCAAGGGCACAGCCGGGGCAGCAGGACCGGGGCAGGTCCCAGGGCCCTGAGCACAGCTCTGCCAGCACCTTCCCTTCTTCTGGGAAGGCAGGGGGCTCAAACCCCACCATCTCACCAAATGGCTTCTGTTCTTGCTGAAGGTAAACCACCCCACATGCCAGACCGGTGTCACCAAACATCTCCAAAAAAACCACAACAACCCCAAAACTCTCCTCCATCAGGTGAACCCCCCAGGATCAGAGATCTGGGGATAGCCCTGGTTTCCTGCAGAGCCTTTCTCATGGTGTCTGTGTGCTCTCTTTTTACAGCAGCCTCTCCAGGCCATCTGAGATATGTCAGGAGCTGGGCTCTCTATGTTGGGCCCACACCTTGTGGCAGCATGGGCTGGTACGACCACACAGGTTTACATCTTGTGTTTATTTCAGTGCTGCTGGTTTGTAACTACCACTTGCCATGCTGTGTATGTAGGTGCTGAAAATGTTAAAATATTGTGAATATCAAGAACCCAAGACGTTCAGACATTCTGCTGCAGCAGACTTCATTGCACTGAAAACTGATAAGTGACATATCACGATCTCAGAGTCTCTTGTTAACTCAACAAGCAAATTGAGCTGAAACAAAACAAAACAAAACACCCAAGACAGATTAAGTTTTAGAAAGAAACAAGCATTCTGCACAGAGCTAATCACACTACAGGCAGCCAATACTGTAGCACTGAGCAGACATGGGAGAAAATAACCTGTTTTCCAGCTGAACATCAATGCTGGACTTGTTCAGCTAACAGAAAGGAGATGCTGTGGGTACAGCAGGAATTGGAAAGGTAAGCTGTGGCTACATCTTCAAGTACAGACCAAGTCTGTGTCCATCCTACCTGTGGAGATAACTCTGTTCACAGTAGGCAAAATCCATAAGGTCCAGCCTCCAACAGGAACAGCTGGCTTTGTCCCAGGGACCCTTCCTAAACCAGCTGATAAGTAAGGATTGATTTATTTGCTAATAGGTCTGAGGAGCTGGAGAACATTGGCCTTTTGCATATTAATTTTGCATGCATGCTCAGTATATATATCATATATCATATATCATATATCATATATCATATATCATATATCGTATATAGTATATCATATATCGTATATCGTATATCGTATATCGTATATCATATATCATATATAGTATATCATATATCATATATCATAGATCATATAATATCATATCATATCCCAAACCAGCAATTTTAAATTTTGGGCAGAATTGAGGCCTTTAGCTTAAAGCAGTCCCTCATTAATCATGCATGTCTGCCTCTTTGGATTGGGCAAGAGAGAGGACACACAGCCCAGCCTGCCCACCTGCCTTGTGCAGCCAGCCAAGAGAGGTGAGTGCTCCAGAGGACCTGCAGAGAGGCTCTCAGTCCCTTTGGCTTTGCTCCTGCCTCCCCTCCAGCTGACCATTCAGAAAAACGCCCAACCACAGCAGGGGCCAGGCACTTGAGGTTTCATATCCACAGATTCGATTTCACTCCTCTTCACTTCCCACAGGCTCTGCCCACAAGGCTGAGATCAATCTCGCTCTCCCCTGCCTGGCCAGCACTGTGGCTCCTGCCCTCCTGCCTCCACATCCCCAGTGAGGGGGCAGGAGGGGCTCACCCCGAGCACACACACACAGCCCAGCAGCTAAGCCTCAGCTGCACCTGCAGTGAATTCCCCTTGGCCTGGATCCAAGGCTTCCCACATTCCAGCACTGCTCTCTGCCAGACTGGGACCTGACTCTCACCAGAGGAATAAGGCTAGCTGCAGGAGGCTCCTGCTGGCCCCAAACACACAGCCCACATGGCCAAGGCAGGGGAAAGCCCACCATTTACATGTGCTGAATGACTTCTAGTGAAGGTAAAATTCAGCAGCAAGCAGAGAGTCTGGGTAAGGACACGCGGTGGAGTTTGCAGGAGACCTCAGAGGCAGTGGCTGCAGCAGCTGTGAGTGCTGTAAAACACGAATAACAGCCTCATTGAAATGTTACAATTCCAACCTGTTACCCAATACAGAACAGCATCCCAAGGGAACATGGACCATTTTCTCATATCTGTTTTGAGACAAGATACAGCATTGCTATTTCTCGGCCAGAGGGAACAGCCTCTGCCTTCCCTGGGTAGATCCTGCTGTTGTGTGTGAACAGAGCCACAACAGATATGAATCATTCAGCAGCAGACAGAAAGATGCAAGAAGCTGGAATTCCCTCACTCTTCCAAATTTAAGCTCATTATTTTAGGAGGCTTCTGGGGAAAAGTGTTTTTTGTAAGGAGACAGTGCTGTGCTGAGGAAAAAGATACGCTAGGGAGCAAGGTAGAACATGTACTTCCTTGCAAAGAGACAGGAGACTGTATTGTTCATTTAGTCTCCTACAATATTTAAGGGAACTGAAAGATGTAAAAACTGCCCAAGGACTGTATATTTAGGAAAAGGCAATAAGAGGGGTTGTAACCTCACCCCCTCACAAAGGACTTTTTCCTATCAGGGCACAGACAGCACTGAATCATTAGCTGGACATCCTTAATCTGTGCCTCTTTAAGAATATCTGCCACTTTGAGCAGAGGAGACACAGATGTGAAAGCCTCTGCACCTTTTGGAGAGCAGCAGAACACCCATCGATCAATACTTTAACTTGAAAGCTGCCATAATTCTCTGAAAATACTGAATTATTTAAAAGTATAGATATAAAAAAAAATCAGAGCAGCATTGTAGATCTCTCAGTTTGATCAGTGCCCACAATATTTTGATTTTAAAAATTCTTTCTCTTAGGCAATTCAAAGATAGTGTTTTACTCTTGCATAACATTTTTCTCCATGAGTGTCATTAGTAACAGATACAGTAAACACTACCTGGTGACACACAAATGGAAAATGAATCAGAACTGCTTCAAAACTCTTCCCCAGGTCCAGCAGCAGCCACAGCATGGATAAAAACAGCCCAGGGTGCCTGAGGGCTATGTCCCACCATTTTTCTTCCCTTCCACAATCATTTTAAAAAGAGAAGCATCTTACACTCAGTACTAGGTAGAGGCTCTAGAAAAGGTATCTGCTGGGGGAATGAAAGTTCCCCATACTTGATACAAGGCACTGTATCAAGTCTAACAATGAATGTTATGGGGGGGGGGGTGGAACTAGACATATGTTGAAAATAGCATGTCATCACCTTCAATGAACCCTCCCTGTGACAGATAATTTTGCAGACAAACCCTTTGCAATTACTAAGCAGAAGCAATGGCAAAAACACAATGAAGATTTCTCTAAACAGAGATACCACACAGTAAGTTCTCTGAAGTTTATCCTAAACACAGTAATTTTCTTTTAGGTTCTTCTATGGTAGGCCTTCTGTGCTACAGTAATGTTAACATTTATTATTAGACACTGGTACTGGAAAAGATAACCTAAGTAGATTGCCAGTCACGTCTTTCACATTCCGTGCAGTTTTTAAATACAGACAATTTAATGCTTATTATATATATATTTTAAAATATTTTGCCTGTGGTGCACTTTGAGCCCTGAGCTTGTAGCCAGTTAACAAGGCTAAATCTAAGGATGATTCATCCTTTTCACAAAGAAATTATGGAGACTGCATCACTGGCCTCCAGCTGCATTTAGAGACATGCTGGCCTGAAGTTTGAACTGAAATTGTTTGTGCATTTGCATCCAGAGGGGTGGGCATGACCTTGCTACAAAAATGCTGCTGCATTTATTTTAACTTCTGAAGATACCTGTCAGTTCAAAACTGCCTGGTCACAGCATCAGGGCATTTTGATTTCTAGCTCTAAAAAACATGGGAGGGAAAGCATTATGTTAAAATCTGTTTGTGATAATAAATGCCTACATTGTATATGATAACATTTGATTTTACCAGTGAATAAACAATTGCAGCATGCATGGTATCAGATCTGCAGTGTTCTGTTTGAATTTCAGGCAAGATTGCCAATTGCATTGCAGAGTAACAGAGATAAGTTTGCATTTTTAATGTTTTCACAGAGCACTAAACTTTCCTCACTCTGTCTAGACATAAAGCAGGTAAAAGTATGGGCATGGAGAACACATAACTCCTTAAGCTGCCCAAATAATAATGCACATCTGTCAAACAATAATGCAAAGAAGTGTATTACCGGCTATCAGGCATCAAAGTCTGCAAATCCTGACATATTTTGAAATCTGGCTTTATCTGTGTAGGTTTTCAAACTGTTTGCATTACCAGAAGTGCCCCACAGAGGAAAGACAAGACACCTGACAGTTCAGATTTTTGTGTGGATTTTCAATACTGTGAAAGAGGCATAATGAGAAACAGGGACACCAGAAATGATTCCTGAAACTGTACTTTAGCAGGCATCAAAAATCAGCTTTGTTTTGTCCAAATGCACAGAAGCCAGGTCCAGCCTTGTTCATACACTTCTGGATAAGTGTAAGCACCAGCAGCTCTAAGTTGATGCTAGAAGACAGTTTTAGCACATTTGAAATTAAACTGGCCTGAGGCAAAGCTGTGATACAAAAGCAGAACCCTTCAGGAGGTGCTGGAGATTAAAAGTCTTATTAAGAGTTTCTTTAGAGATGTTAGAAAACTCAAAGCTCTGTATCTGGTTGAGTTAATTGCCTTGAACAATTAACACTATCAGGAGAACCTAACACTCAAAAAAATTTGTCTAGAAGAAAATGGGCACTGATTAAACCAACATCAACTTTGGAACCTATAAAACCACTTTAGATAACTCATCAAAAGGAGGACAAACTCCTGGCAAAGCAGTTGCTCATTTTCAATTCAACATTTGGGTTGATCTGGACAAGTAGAGTCCAGCTGATCACCTGTCCCCCTCTGGTGCCCATATTCAAAGCTGCAGAGGCCTTAATGTTTTTGCTAAATTCAGAATTTATCATGTTACTTAAGCTCCACTTTTAAAAGCAACTGTACCAGTGCGAACATAATTAAAGGGATTAAGAAATACCTTATGGTAACATAATTTGCACTAGACTAGGAAATTATTCTTGAAAGAAAGTCAACAATTATATTTTTCTTGGAGGTCTCTCTTGGTACATTGTAATCTCCATATTCTGCTTTATATCCCATCTGTCTACATACATCTGTTGTCTCTTGCTCTGTACCACAAACTGTTTCAGGCAGTGAAGCATCTATTTTGTGTAACACACCTAATTCCATGTGCTTCCATTGGACTAGAGGAAGCTAACCATTAAACAATAATACACTTTTCTAATAATAATTTTTTTAAAAAGCTAAGTTACAAATTAATATCAAAAAACAACTTATTTCAAAATGAACAGTGATAAAAATATAACCAAACTGTTCCTCAGAATGCATCATATTGTGTTGTATTTTATTGGTTTTTAAAAGGAATGCACAAAAGGTCAATGAATGTAGACAAATAATTTATATTTTATTTATTCATTATTTTATGTACACTTGGCATTTTGCAACACAGTCAAAGGGAAACAAATTAAGTGCAAAGCAAGATAAATATTATAGGTTGAATATATTTTAAACACATTTCTGTCATGTCTGAATTAGCAGACACTGACAACTCAGGGAGAACATTAATTTCAAATTCTTTATACTGGCAGTAATGGAGTAAACTGCACAACACAGTATTATGGTATTTTAAATGATCCAACACAGCAGAAGAAAACAGGCTTAATTTCCTACACAGAAATCATTGTTTAACTTTTAAAGATAAGAAGATTTTATCTTTGAATTAGCAATATAAGGCATTAGATGATTTCTCCATAATAAATGAAATCCTTCACGAATACAGGGCTAACATCTCTGTTTTGTGTGTATGTGTGTATACAAGTCAACCCATACTTCATACCCCAAACGCATCAGTCAAATGAGGAGGAGCCAGGGATCCGTGCCAGAGCTGTGGCTGCAAATGCAGACACAGGTAAAACCTTTGGTTCTACACACAGAAAGAAAGAAGATACAGTAGCCAAATCTGAAAAGAAGGAATACACCAATAGCATTATCTTCCACTTACTCTCAGTCAAGCAGAACACAGATTAGAAGAAAAACCTTGTTTTGAAATGCAATCAAATACTTGACTAAGTATAAAAGAAAAGCATGAGTCTCAGAGAGGAATATGAAAAATAAATGTAGATGTTAAGATAAACACCTCTAGTATACAGAGGACAAAACTAAAAGTGGATCAGCTAATTACTGAATAGGAACACAGAAAACAGATTTGGGATCTAAGACTGCCCATCCAGAAAGAGCTCCTGGAATACTGACTGTATTTAGGACTGCAAAGGGGTGGATGTTAGCTTCATGGGCCAATGCAGCTTAAGATCAGGAAAACAGTCCTGAAAAAAACACATCAGAGAAGTGCTGCCCGTCCCTCCAGCTTAGATTTGCTAACCACTGCCTTCACCATATTTTAGACATGCTCTTATAAGCCTTTCTAATCAAAAACTTCCAGCGTCTGTTTGGAAGGAAGGATCTTTTTTGGGGGATTTATTGAAGCCGTTTAGGACCTGAACATTCTCATATGTTCACAGTAGCATTTTATACTTTAGGGCTTGAGTCACCACCATGAGGTGCAAATAAACAACCTCACTTTGGACATTTTTGTGGCACAGCACTGAGATGAACTATGTAAAAATTTAGAAGCTTTGAATCACAATCAAAAGTGGCTATCCTCATTTATGCTAATTTGAATTAAAGCATTTGCACAACCAACATGCTCCCACCTGCTGCTTGTTATTCTTAATTGAAGCTAAATGCCCCCTTCCTTCTGCTTGCTTTAATAGCCAAATTGAGAGGATAAAAAAAACCCCCAAACAACCAAAAGGACAACTACTAGAAAACAAGCAGTTTTCTAGTTTTAACTGAGATATTTTATAGGGAGCAATCAGATCCAGTTCAACTAACAGAGCAATGAAAGTGGCGGCCTTTGGTGGAAGCAAGTCAAGCTAGGGGACTAATAGAGAGCACCAAGGGGTAAGCAACCTCTTACTCTGAATCCACTGATGCTAGCTTCCAACAGAAATTGTATTGGGTCTACACAGACCTCTGCTTCTCCAAAGGTCAATTGAAGACCTCAATTGAAGACTAATCTGATCTGAATTACCCTACAGAAGAACCCATCTACTCAGTGACAGGACCCTAGGAGAATAGTGTCCTAACTTTAGTATCTACTCTAGATATTTAAAATTCAATGATATAAATACCCTCCAGCTACAGAAAATGTGCTTAGAGGCAATTATCCCTTTTGTCCTTCTCAACTTGTTATTACAAAAAGGCATAACTTGCTTCTGGTGCTTACAGGAATAGCATGCACAGCACAGGTATTTACAGATAGTGTCTGGAACTATTCCCTCTATTGCTGCTCTTCCACCTTTACAGAAATTAGTTTCTTTAAAAGGTAATGCCATAGGAGTTTCTCGTTACATTACTCAAACCCCTATTGCAGCAGAAAATGGAGTGTACTATTAAATCATAAATACAATGCAAGTGTTTTGTTGCTGGTTATGTGATGGGGGCAGGGAGAGAGACCTATTATGTTTAAATGAATCCAGGTGCTGGATTTAGGCATTTAAATGTGAAAGTCTGGAGATGCCCTTCCTTCTCATCTGCACATGTGAATAAATGCGAGCAGGAAATTTCCCCAGGCAATTCACACACCTCACTTCCAGAGCTAGGCCAACCTCCACAACCCTCAACTCCACCATCTGCCTGGCAAGGACATGAATGCAAAATGCCACAAGATGCTGAAGAGCTGCAGTGGCTTAATGTTCATTAACAAAATCCAGAAAGATCACCATCACACAGATTTCACCATGACAGCTGAAGGGCACCTGTAATTGTCTGTATGCCAAAGTTAAATCAGAAAGTGCAAGGTCTCCCTGTGAACACATCAATCCCTGGTTATTTTAATTTACTTTTAGTAACTATTCTAAAATAACTTCAAGCATAGACTAGCCATTAGATTCCAAATCCTAACCAAGCCAGCTATCTTCTTTGTTCGTTTCAGAACACTGGGTATGTGCAAAAATCTGTGGCACTGCCCTAAAGAAAAATCTAGAGACCAAGATGTGATAAAAGGGAACCCACTTCTGATGGTGAGCAGAGACAACTCCTGACAATGGTAAAATAGTAAACATTCAAAAGATGGGAACTCACCACAATTATACACAGTACCTCCCTAAAACACTGAAACATCTCACTGTTTTGTAAACTTGGTCCTCTTTTTCACCTGAATTTGAACATATGTTCAAACGTGTCATGTTTGACACTATGAACAGGTAACTGCTATCCTCAGTTTCCAACAAAGTAAGCAGGAATAACTGTCACCTAAACCATGGCAATCCCTATTCAGTGCAAGGTCTACATAAACAAATATTAAAGATATACAAACTAAACCATTCCTAGTGTATTATAGACAACTCAGTTTCTACCCAGAAACTACTGCCAGTACCCAAGAATAGGGTTATTTTTCTTAGTCCTTGGTGTAACTTCAAGGCTTTGGAGTGACAATCACACTCCCATAAAACAGTTGTGTGTTTTGTACGTTACAGATCTGCATGTTGAAAACGTTATCACAATTTTATTCCAGTTAAGTTGCATCTAGATTTTCCTGCTAACTTAAACAGAGAGATACATTACTTCTCCCAAAATAACAAAAAAAGGAAATGTAGAAGATTCTTGGGTTTGTTCTCAACATGCCAAATTCCTTATGACAGGTATTCCTTCTTTTCCCCTCTTGCTACCTTCTTCAGCAATCAGTACAATGAAGCAAATAAACCAACCACAGGCATATTTCAGATGATTGAACAAAGAAGAAATGAGGCTGGAAAGGGACCTCTGGAGATCATCTAGTCCAGCCTCCACCAGCTCAAGCAGTCACTGCCCAGGATGATGAGTATCTCCAAGGATGGAGACTCCCCAGGCTCTCTAAGCAACTGTGCCACAGAATGTGTCATCTTGTGTTTCAGTTTGTGCACAGTGCCTCTTGTCCTGTTCATGGGCATCACTGAGAAGAATCTGGCTCCCTCTTCTTCATTCTTTCCCTCCATGAAGTATTCCAATACATTGATCAGATTTCCCTTGAACCTTCTCCAGAGACTTTACCATTTTTACCCCCAAACTGCAGTTTGTCCTCAGAAAAGGACCCATTGCAAAAAATCTGAGCAATTGTCTTTCATGTATCTGTGTGTACATGTGTGAAATAACAAAAAACATGAATTCACAGTGGTAGGCAAAGAAAAAAATATTTTTATGTAGTTGATAAAAACGAAACAGAGACATTCTGACTTACTGCACAAACATGTACATGAAAGGTCAATATTAAGAGCATCTAAATGGTAAATCTTGATTTAGAAGTATGAGCATGTGATACTATGTGGAAAGCTGTGTTTCTGGGAAAGGTAGAGCTGAAGAGCTGATCTAGAGCAAGGCACTTATTTTCCTCACATCTATAAATAGCTCTGGCTACCCTTCCATGAGTTTCCCAATAAATCTGAATAAGTTCCCTTTTTTCTTTCCTCAACTTTCTTGACATTTATATTTCTTCAGAATCTAGGGAAAATGAGTTTTCAAATAGTTGAGGGTATTTTTATTCTTTTATTATTAAAAAAGGTGAACAAAACATGCAACAGAAAAACTTCATTCCCCACAATGGATGCCCTTCAGTTTAGGACATCTGTCCTAACTCTGTGCCATTTACCAACCTTAAATGAAAACAAGACAAGGAAAAACCAGAGCTATGTAATTCAAACAAAAGTATTTAGTCCATTAGTTGTAAAGGAAAATCTCACCACTGCCTCCCATTACAGAGGCTGAATCTTCTTAATGAGACTCTTCCTGCTGATGCATTTCTCTGGAGCTCCTGAGGATCTGTAACATGCAGCACTCATTTCTCAGCCCTTCCAAATGTCACTTATCACAACTTGTCCTGTGCTGGTAACTTTTATTAAAGAGCACCTTCTTGCACTTCATTGTCAAGTCAGATATCTAAAAATCACAGAAATCATCATCTCAGTAAAGGACTAATGCCTTCATTTGGGAAAAAACGCTGGCTGCATCTGACATAGCAAGTGCAGGTGCATTAAACCAGGGATTTCTAGCCCAGTAATTTCCAAAGCTACAACTTACAGAATCATTGTTAAAGAGCAATGAACATGTAAATCATCTATATAAAGTCATTCTCATAGTCCTCACAATAAAATGCTACATTTTATTTAGTTTTTGTAAATTTAGCAGTCCTGCTGATGTGACATGGGAAATATATCCCAAAAGATGCAATAAGTACACACAGTAAGAACCAGGACTCAGCACACAATTTTTGCAAATGCACAGTGGGTGACATTTCTGATGACAGTAGAGCAGTTAAACTACTCAGTCTTAATTATAGCAATATGAAAGATTATCAAAATAGTGGCAATACATTAATTATGCTTGCCTGTTCAAGCATTTACAGAACTATACATACAGCCAGTTAGGTATATGAGATTTTGGAAAAGGAAAAGAGGATGCATTTCCAAACACCCAAACCCAAAAGCCAAATAAACTGATAACATAAAACAAATTATATACCACAGGTATATGCAAGGGGCAGAAGCAGATCCTGGCATTAAGAAAACTCCTCAAGGGTTCCTCCTCAGAATTTCTGGGGATTTTTGGTTCTCTCTGGATGGAATTTGGAGGGTTTGAAGGCTTAAGGATGGATGTTGTTTCAGTCTTGTTTTTCAAGACAGATAGTACAGCACTGGATGGAATTAATCTCAGTTTAGTATCTAACCTGAGCTAAATCACAGCTTCCACAGTCTCCAGAGAGGCTCTCCAGAACATGATTCATTCTACTTTCCTGAAATGTCTGCCTTAGGAGATTAATAACTCTCTAGAGGTGCCCAGATTCCTCCCTTGAAGTAGATGTCTAACTTTCAGAGAACTACACTCAGGGAGATGAATTTTACTCACTGTGTACCATGATTCCTGGACATCTTATGTCTGGGGAGCTTAGCATAAGAGCTCTAAGGAAACACAAAGGTTTTGGGAGGTTTTATTGTTTTTTCACTGGTGGTTTTTTGTCTGAAACTTGGGCCTCCAAGTACATGGGGGATTATAAGGCCCAAACTCCCATGCAAAATTGTTCTATACAAGTCATGCTCACTAATGGACTTAATCAGGTGTATAATTTAAAGAACAGAAACCCCATCCATTTCATAGAGCTATGCAGCCACACAGCTCAAAATTATGAACACAAGTAAGTACACTACTGAATTAAAGCCTTAAAGAGTTTAGAAGATACTTTAAATGGTAAAGTTATCATACTAGTTTTTGTGGTTTATTGTTTATTTTATTGTTAAATAACCCAAGGAATTACATCTTTACCAACAGGCGATCCCACATCAATTTCATACAGGGGGTCTGGAAGACCCCTTTAGCTTAAAAACAGGAGCAGTTCAGAGTACACCCCTTTTTTTGGACATGTTAGCCATTTTTTTTAACATTTGTTGCCAAAGCATATCTTTTACAAAGCTTCAGAAAGACAGATAAACAAACAACAGGATTAAAAAAAGGAATATCCTTAACAGCAGAATTTAGATAACATGACTGAGGTACAGACTAGTGATGGAGATGAGACCCAATTCAAGAGTAATTAAACTCCTCCAGTGAAGGAATTGACAGCATTCATTTTGGATTAAATTAAACTAGAACATAAGTTTCCCTCTATGTGACTGCTTTGCAAGGAGACAGTCCACAGTAGTTATCAGGCTTTGCATTCACTCTTCATACCCTGTAACCCCTTTCACGAGCAGACAAACCAAAAGGCACTTTGGCAAAGCAACACTGGAAATTCAGCACATCTGTCCAGGCTTTTCCTGCTGCATGGTAGAGATGAACTCAGTCTCCAGGTAGAGTAAAGCAATAGTTGAAAGCAGAACTGCTATGAAACACCCTTTTTCTATTACACTCACTTTACAAAAGTAATTCCTACATGAAAAACTCTGAGATTTATACATATATGTTTATGTATGTACACATATCCAAAATAATTCATATAAACACATGAACGTGTGTATATATATAATTTATGCATACATATACATAAATAAATAGACACACTTAAGTATAAGATAGCAGAGCTAAAGAGACAGTGGCCTATTCTTGCTTCTCTGTGACATACAGGGAAGGTCTAAAAGCAATTTGTTTTCTTTATCCTACAAGTATTACAAATGTCAAATCTGGTCTAACTTTGTTTTGCTGGAAGACTTCTTGGACTTATAAGGCCATAGCTAAAAAAGCTTCTTACTCTCTGATTGAAGGTTGAAGACTACAACTATAGATGGAAGTCATTCCCAATCACTTCTCTGCTCTTTGAATTAATTATACGTCAGTAATAGCCAAATTTTAAACAATCCAAATAAAAAGTCAACTTCAATTTATATTCCAAGTGACAATAGAGAATTCCTGAAAAAAACATTTTCCAACAGAACATGCAACATAAGAAAGAAAAAATCTTCCAGTGCTAACAAAATTTCAATTTAAACCTTCTTTACCTAAAAAGCAACAGAGAATGAAATTCTTTACACGTATGTGATTACAAAAACACTTATTTGATTCAGTGATGAGAAAAACTCTATTATCTACCAAGTTTACCAGTTTGAAGGCACAATGGCTATCACTTCATCCACATCCCACTCTGTTTACAGTGAAAAACAAAACAGATCTCTATAGAAGAAAAAGGAGATAAACACAGAACAACCCCTGAGAAGTGAAATTTTACAACAAATACATTTGTTTTGAACTCTGTTCTTTGTAAACTCCCATTATCTGTACCTGTGTTCTCATGTAACTAGAATAATAATGTTTAATAATTACAATGAAAAATATAGACTAAAAAAAGTTACAAGTTCACAGAAAAACAAATGAACCCAAACATGATTGAGAGAAATGAGGTCTCACAGAGAATCATACAAAAGCTGTCATCTTTCAGTACGGAAAAAAAAGTAAATCAATTTAAAGTTCTCTGACAATGTTCAGATTTCTAAAGAAGAAAAAAAATGGAATGGCATAAACTAGTTGGAAATCCCTTAGTGCCATCTGTGTAGAGGGAAAAAATTAAAAAGCCAACTGTGCATGCCCTTCTTTGGATCTGGAATTCCCGAGAGATTCAGCAAAATTTAAAAATCTGAAGAACTAGGTCTTTCAATAAAATCAGATAAATGTTCTGTAGCTGTTTCATGACATGGTTTATAATGTATTGGCACCAGCACAAAGAGTTCAAAGCAGTCATTCAGGAGTCACAGAGATTGTCAGATTTTTAACGATTTGCAGCAGTCCTCTAGTAGCAGTTGGTTATTTACTGCAAGAACTGAAGTGTTCTTTGTCACTGATCTTCAGTACAATACTGTACTTCTCGCAGACAAAGTATTCTTCTTCTTATTCCAGTAGGTAGTAAGTGCCATCAATACAAGAATAACAGAATCAGTATCAAAAGACAGCCTATATTTTATGGTCCATATGCATCAACAATGGCTAAAAAGGTAAAATTCTAAACCAAAGCTGTACAGAGCAACATATTCTAGCAGTGGTATTCAAGGGGAAAAAAAAAGAAAAGCTTCATCCAAGAAAGTGCAAAAGGAAGAAACTTCCAGAAATTGTCCATCAACACAGTTTTCCTTCTTCAGAGTTTAAGCAGTCTTAAAGAGAGTGCAATAGTACTTTGAGCTACTCTCCTCTTGGAAAAACCAAACAAAAACCCAAACAAAAAAAAATCCAGTAATAAGGTTTGGTAATTATGAAATCATCAAATTGTATTGCCCTTGTTTCAAACCCATTCTATTTTCATTGCTGTTTGACTGAACGAGGATGCTTGTTTTTACACCTGACAGGAGATTTGATGCCAGTGAAAGGACAGTTGCTAACACATTAGCCTAAGTTCTACTTTTCATGGTACTCTGCACAATAACCAGACATATCACAAATAAAGTCTTGACCATGACAGAAATTTGAAAAGAAAACTACCCCAGAGTTTTCTACACATCACCAGTTACAACATTAAGTACTTGGCTTAAACTTTGTATCTCAATACCAAGAAGCAGCTGTCAATTTTATCTTTCATTTCTGCTCTAAGTTCAGGTGGTCCAGGTTCTTTCTTGCATTTATCTGTTGTGCTGCTTAGGCTGGACTGTGAAACATCACTACATCTATTTCAGGTGAAGAAAGGGAGAAAACTCTATCAGATACAATTCACTGCCAAAACTCAAAGAAGACAAAGAGCTTTTTCTATCTGTTCTTATACACACTTAAACTGGTTTTCAAATAACTAATTATAGGCCAGATGATAAAATCTTATGTTGCAGGTCAAACTAGAATGCTACAATATCTGTGTATGTATATACAAATACATATGGATACATTTATATATACACACACAAACACATGAAAAGGAAGCACCCATATTTTCCTTACTGATAAATATTGAACTTCTGCTTTCACCTGGATATTAACATAGTGTATTGTGTATAACACCCTGTGAAGGGACATTGAAGAAGACATTCATTTGCTTCTCATTAAAGCCAGACATATGGCTAGTATTTAAAAACATGCAGTGCCACCAATTAACAGAGCAAAATAATTCTTAGGTACAATATCAACTTAAAGAAACATAATACATTTAAATGTATTTTACCCATCTGTGTAGATAATTAATAGTTTCCACTATTTTATAGCAGATTTATATTCTCCTTAAAAAAAAATCAGCGCAAATTTACAGGAAAACAACTCTGTCAAACGAGTTCCACAGCAGCATATGTAGGGAGTCACTGGGTGAAACTCTTTTTTATGAACACATTAGGAAAGTTGGCATTCAGTTCTAGCACAACTCTATTATCGATCTGTGAACAGAAGGACACGTCGAGTAAAGAAAGATCTTTACAAGACTCCAGCAATTTTCTTAAAGATGCAGGGCTCACCATCCTCGTTCCTGTGCAAAAACAAAACAAAACAGAATTGTAAAGTTACCAAGAAAAGTGCAGGATTTTAAGCTGTTACTATCATGCCATGAAAAAATGCTACTACAACACAACTTTTATCCAGATTATTTAAATGAGTTTTCAAATTAAAAGCTTCTTAGATAGCACATAGACCTTTTACCTTTAAAAAGCCTAATGTATTTTCTTTAACTGCTTAAGTCACTGTCATTTCCTATTGGGGGGCAACTTTACAACTTCAAGGGGTATCTCTTACTGGAGAAGCCAGGCACCCAGAGCCACAAGCCCTCCCAGGGACCAATGCTGGGCTCAGGCAGCAGCATGGAAGGCCATGGCCATGCTCTCCTGTTGAGCACACAGACCATCAGCACAGCAGATGAGCGACTACTCCAATTCCAAAGGCATCAGCAAGGCTCCCAGGGCTCAGAGCAAGTGTGGGTATTACACACATGCAGGGGCAGTTATTCAAGAGACTGCTGATCATACATATATGTATGTATAAAACATACATAAACCCTGCCAGAAACAAGACCACAGTGACTGAACTCCCAAGTGTCACACAGGGTCAGAGTGTCACACATAGGATTCAGTCAGAAATAAATAAATAAATCTACATTTATAAGCACAAATCCACACATCCATTACAGCTGATGGACATGCAGACAGTCCAGCCCATGGTGCTTAGCACCTGGGCCATCTGACTGGGCTCTGGGGTGTGAGTCAGCTGTCTGAGGTGCTCAGTGCCCCTTGGGGACCTTACACCACGCAGGACATGCACACACAGCTGGCACACAGGACACTGGACCCAGAGGAGGAGAATCATGCCTTACAGGAAAGGCTGGAAGCCTGGCTGGGTACTCTGGGCAAATGAACAGAGCCTGGGTGTCTACAGTGAGCTAAACTGCTCACCAAGCTTTCCCTCTACAGAGTTTATGTATCCAACACTACTGCAGAAAACTGTAGGCAGACTTGAACTCACACAGCTCCATCTTCATCTAACTAGCACCCCAAAAAGCCATCTAGTTCAGGATCTTGTCTAGTGCCAGGGCCAATTATGTTCCCTACACTCCTTACCTCCCCTGCAAAAAAAGCAGCAGATTTTTTTAAAGCAGATTTTCACTGGTGAATCTTGTCAATTGCCAAAAATTATAATTTTAGGGTTACTAAAGCTATCTTTCATGAATTCTACTACTTTTTTGAATTTCTTCATATTTACAGCCCCTTCACAAGTTCCACAGTTTAACTACGTAATGTCAAAAAAAAAGGGGAAAAAACAAACAAAAAACTCCAGCCTATTAGCTGCAATAATTAAGGTGCAATTAAAGAAGCATGAGATCATTCCCAATTCAGTATTTCTAAATCATGCATACTCCCATGCACATCTCTTCTGTTCCCTCAAGGCCATCTGTTTTCTAGACTCTCTTGCATCTCAAAATGACCCCTGTTGTGTTGTTTCTGCACTAATTTTGTACTTTTGAAACTGGATGACCACAATAATACAGTGCACTGAGCACAGTCAGTAATTGTATAGTAAGTCTTGTGGTGTTTTTTCCATCTCATGTCTAAATAACCCAAATTTTCTCTATTCCCATTAGAATGATGCTGGGCAATGAGCTGATGTTTTCCAAAAATTGTTCACAGGATCTCTTTCCTACAAAATAGAAGCTAATATAAATCCAGTCCCCTATATATATAGTTGATGTTATTTTGCCTTATGTGACTACTTTGTACTTGATTCAATGTTTTCTTCCTGCTTTATCACCTGTTTAATAAGTATCACAAGATCATTCTGCCGTTCTTCAGTGTTAAATTCCTCAGTTTAAGATTTTAAGATTTTTCCATCCTGAATACCTGTGTGTTACCCTCTGGCATTATTCACCCCTCTGCCTGGATTACTTATAAGCAGATCAGAACAGACCCTTGGTGACATAACTTCACTGTGAAAAGAGATGATACATTCTTGTCCTCTGAAACACTCATAAACCAGGAAAAGACAGCTGAATTACAAAAGCAGCACAACCTTGGCTGAAGTGTGTGAAAATCCAATCTTCTATGGATTGGAGTAGAGCTCACATTCACCAAGAACTTCAAGGAAGTTTAAAGGATGAGAGGCAAAGCCAATACTACCCTTGCTGGGATGCAGCTCTTCATCTAAATATGGTAATGTCCTCGTATGCCCACTGACCGACCTTCCCATGGCTGCCACTGGTTTACACAGAGAAAAAGATGATTTTACTGTTTTGTAGCTCCTAATCCAAGCCCTTTACAGAAGGCTGTGCCATGTTTGTAACCCTGCATTACTCTAGCACTGAGGATGATTTAAGAGACAGATCACACACCAGAAATAAGATTTCCAGAGCCCTGTATTTGAGCTCATTTAGAATCACATGGCATAAATACCATTTAGTCCTAACAATTTATTATTGTTCAATGTATTGATTTGTTCAAAAGCTTTCTGTATTGGCATTCCAATTTAAGGCAGCTTTCCAGGCTAATCTCCTGGAAAGAATGGCTCTGATGTAGCAGCCTGCTTGATCCCCTGTGCCATGAACACCAAGGGACACAACAGCTCTCCTGCAATAGCCTTGTACTGGGGGGAGCCTTCACACCTGGGCTGTCTACTGAGCCCAGCCACTCCTGTGAGCTTGTAACACAGCAGAAATACAGTATCTTTCACCTCTAGCCCCCTCTAGCCAGGGGTTCCTTAGTACTTCATCCTGCCTTACTGTGATTTTGTTTCACTTCCTAGATTCATCTTCCTGTTTTCATTCTCTGAATGGGATTCAATTTCAGAGAGACTCTGGATGGTTTCATTAGTCTCCAGTACTGTTCTGCATAAGCAAGGAGGCATCTGAATGTGGTCTCCAATTATCCTATGTCAGGCTCTCAGATTAGCTGTTTTGAGGCATTACTGAACATCACCCAAGGACAGTCTTTGCTATCATGCCCCCAGATTTTATCTCCTCTACAGAGACTAAGCTTGTCATTATCACTGTGATTTTAAACTCCCTTACATTATATAATCACCATCATCAGAACTGCCTGGTGGTTCATGCAACAGTCCCTGAAGATTTACACAGCAATTCTGTACCATGCTTTATTTCTTCACTTCATTTGACCACACACTTTACCACAGTATCACTGTTCTACCATAAGGACCTGCTCTACCATTCCAAATGCAACTCTAGGAGCAACACACTATGCTACTTATCTTTTTTTCCACCAAGCCTTAAAATTGCTACTACATCAGCACCTTCATCTAAACCCAGCCTCATTTATGCATCACAGCTTTTATGCTTCAAGATCCAAACGTGTATTTCTACAAAAATTCTAGATTTAGATGCCTAGCCACAGATTTTTTGTGTAGGATGTTCTTCATTCCTTCCTACCTGAACTTTGATAGTTCTCCTATCATTTCATCCCAGACTTTTAATAGATTTGCAACTAAGTAGGTCATCCTAAATTGCATGTTTTATTGCACCTGGGCTTATTCCCCTCCTCAGAATTAAAATTTTATGTTAGGAAATACCTTTTTCTACAAGTAATCCAGTTGGGGTTTGGTTATTCACACCACAGGATAAATGCACATCATCTGTAGTCTTACTTTTATTTATACAATGTACAGTTAGTTATGTATGTATCCTAAAAGCCCATTCAAAAGCATTTCAGAATTTTAATACAGCACATTTTCCTTTGTTTTTGAAAGACTGGCAATGTAGCCTGCTAGTTAATTACTTACATAGAGCATTTTTCTTCTAGAGTTTGGAGGCTTTTGGACCTTTATGATTTACTATAACTTCTCCTCCATAGACTAATCAGCCACTTTTCAGAATACATACAAAACCAAAGCATTAAAATCTGCTATTTAATTTTGTTGCTCAGTCAATTCTCTGTTACCACACTTGTAAAAGGCACCTCTGAGTGCCTTTTTGCTCGAACAATTATGCTTATTAGCTGTAAATAATTTAATTGATATCCATCATATATCAAAGCCTCAAACTCTATAGCTGTTTAGGAGACCTGCGCAGGACAGCTATAAAAACTGCAGAACCCAAATTTTTAAAGCAAGAGACATTACTACACACCAAATAATATTTCAGAGTACCAACTCTTGAAAATAACTAGCACTCTTCCCTCAAATATTCTTACTTTTCTTACCTTTATTTCCCTAGACCAGCCAAACTAGCCTTTTATTCTTTACATTTTATCCAATCTACTGCACACAACTCAAATTCAAAATTTTAATGTGCTACACATTTTCATGTTTGAATTGACTAACTACATGTTGATGTTCTCAAGATAAAGCTGAAAACTTTGACAGCTGGCAAGGGGGCAGTTGGGTTTTCTGTTGCTCAGGAAGGTGTGGGAGGTGTTGGAATGTAGCTAGGAATACATGAATTTTGTGGTAACGAGGGTGTCTACTTTTCATTACTCTTTTTGTGCAGGACAGAGCAGTTGGACCTTCTGGGGAGCGAGGTTAATACCATTTACTCTTCACCCCTGACAGCAGCTGAGAACCCCACAGGAAGAAAACTCAGCAGCTGATGTGATGTGCAAGAAACGCTTTTGACACTGTCAATTCAGGTTGCCATCTGACTTGTCACATTGCTCAATGCTGATCACAGTTTGAAGACTGGTTTCTTAACTACTGGTCTAGAGGTGTCCACTTAACTTTTGATAGCACTGGCTGATGTACTGCGTCACTGCAGAACCGTCAGATGATCAGAGCTGGATCATTCTGACAGAGGGTGGAAACATGCCATGTCACTCAGCAAAAAAGATGTGGGCTGAGAAGGAAATGATACTTGTAAGCAGGCAGTTCAGGATGTAGTGGGTAAAAGAAAGCTCAGAACTGAAAGTTCAAGAGAAGCACATCCTCATGCATTCAGTGACACACACCACGCTTCCTCTTCCAAACTTACGATACAGCAGATATGGACAAGCGCATGATTTTTTTTTTAACAGAAATTTACTTTCTATGTTTTACACAGCACAAACACAGCCTGACATCCAACAATGCTTTACATGGACCAGTAAGTATACAGAGTCCTTGAAAACTAGCAGTTTTCATCTTTCACAGAGTCCTCTGACTCTCTAACAAGGAAATTACCAAACAATTATGGTAAAGGACAGATGGGTAGCAAGCCTCAGGACCTATCACCTTCAAACAGCATCCAGGCTACATATAATGTACATTCTTCATCCCTTACAGTTCAACAAGATTTCTTTCAGAGGCTTAGACTACTCTACCCCTGAAGCTATTGTGATGATAAATAACCCATAACTGAAACAAGAAGTTTTCTCTGTCAAGTTTATAAGTTCTAACAACTAAAGAGAGACACTAATATAGTATCTTGAACACTGGTGATTGCAGTGAAGGAAAGACATTCTGACCCTTACTTAGCTAAGTGTTTGTATGCAGGAAAAAACCTCGCTTTTACACAGCTTTGTTGAAGCAAAAGAAGTTCCCTTACAGCACACAGTGCTAACCCAGCAGCAATACCTCTACACCCTTCACAATGCACATGCAAGCCAGACGTTTCTTTACCTGGGAGATGACAAAGGATATAATGAGAGCACCTCTCATTCCTTCACATCACAGAGAAGACCCACTGTTCAAGGTTACTCTTGCAAAGCTGAGCTCTGACCTCTTACAGCTTCAGCCCTGTTGTCACACTTCTACTGAAGGACAAAAACATACTACACATTCATGCAGCTTAAAGTAACAGGGTGGCCCTGTATCACATGCCCAAAGCAAGAGCACATTCAGAGATTTGTGACTTCCTTGGTACTCCTGCACAGCGAGAGACTCACTCCTCAGTTCCGACAACAGAGACTTCTCACTGACATGGCAACACCTGGCAACTCTACCTCCAGATGACACAGTGTGGTTCTACTTGACAGCTCTTTCTTGTAACCACAGACTGCAGTGGTTACTACATTCAGACAAAAAAAATTAACACAGTTTCCTCGCTGTTGCCAAAAGAGCAGGGTAAGTCCTTCCCATACATAGTGAATATCACATTGTACTGACTTGTTTACAGCAGAGGACAACCTTTTTTTCACCCTACCAAGTATTTCTCTGCAGGAAGAAAGAAATAATTTTTTGCAGATTATTAATTTTGCAGGAAATTCAACTGGATATCCCCTAGAGGAGATTTATGTGAACACACCATGCAATCTCACAGGAAATATTTGACTACAAATCCATCTGACTCAGAAATATTGGTAAGCACCAGGGAACAGAAGAAACTCCTTTTCCACTTTCACGTTACTTTTCAAAAAAAATCATTAGGATGTCCAACTGAATTAAAATCTGAATTCAAACAATAAAGAAATGTGGCAGCAAGCCTTCCCTGCTGTCAGACAGGCAACAGCAGAAACAGACTATCCATGAGTTCAACACAGCCATACTATTCTCTGGGGAGCCCCTGGTGCAGAAAGGAGGTCTGAGCACTTTGTGGGCAGACACGAGGCCATGGCAACAGAAGCACACGCAAGTGGGTGGTCAGGGGCAGCCAAGTGCTTCTTACAGACTTATTTCCCTACACCATTTGGAAACTTCTCGTGTCTGAGCAGGGCAGTGTGCCCCTGATAATTTAGCTGCAGAGCAGATTCTCTTAAAGATACACAAAGCACAGTAGCCTTGGGGGGCATAAACATATCTACAGCTTGAACTCGGTGGAGTTAAGGTTTTTTCTGTTCATATGTCTTTCCCACATTGGTCCAAAGGCAACTCTCTCAGTCAAAAGTGAGTAAAACTCTTCATCATTACTGAAGAGTGTACTGGAATGTCAATCTGAAGCCATATGGTAAATACTTTGAAATTATAAATGCTGATAAGAATAAATCCTTAAACTAGCTTGGAAAATTATCCATGTTGATGCTCTCAGTTCTGTGCAGTATCCCTCTCAACCTAAATGTAATATTTTCATTACAATTATTAAACATTAGAAGTATACAGAGCAACTACTTTATTCCCTTTCATTTAAATATTCCTTTTTCAGCTATCCTGTGAAACTAAGTTGGTAAAACCATGAAGAATTTTCTCCCACACTGATGTCACAAACATCTCTGCTGTCCTACATTATTATAAAAAGAAAACCTCATATGCCACCATAAAAGAATAAATTCAGCATCACACAAAACTACACTTCTCAAAGTCCTTACTCAAGAGTTCAAAGTATATTTACTTTAGATCTCTAAAAATATTTTCAACTATGGAAACTGCAGAGGATTAGAAATTTCAGATTTGCTATGCTTTTTGACCCCCCATCACTTCCTTCCCACCTTACTAGAAAGTCTATTTAGGTTTTGTTTTTAATTACCCTTTCATCTTTAATAACTCAAATTCACTTACCAATAAAAGCGATGAATAAATTCAGTATTGCATAGTACATAACATATATTAAATAATATATAACAAATATTTATTGCACAAAAGCAAAATGTTTATTGATCACAGACTCATGCTATAAATATACTTTGTCACACTTCAAAGAAATAAAAACACAAACAAAAGTAGAAAGAATTATAAGAAATTTCATCTTCTGATAATCAAAAGAGAAAGGCTTCAGTTAAAAAAGCTGATGGTCATGAAAATAAAAGTCAGTGGAAAAAAATTTTGCACTTAAATTCCAGTTTAAGGAATTTATACTCAGCAGTCAAATTACACAGCTGGTATAAATCTACTGGCTTCTGAGTCAGAAATCATGCAGTGAGCTAAACATCTCTCCTTTTTTCACATGCAAAACCATAATTTTAAGAAATAATTATTTAACAAATATGTCTGGAAGACAGTTTGGTACTAAGGACTCCTTTTTAGCTGAAAGGCTTTAAAGACACCGTAAAACAAATCCAACACTCCCCCTTCTCTCACCCAGTATATCCAGCTGCCGTAGGTGCGTGCAGTTGGCAGCGAGCTCCTCGATGTCGGTGTCACACACAGACCTGTTGGCCGTGAGGAAGAGCTTCTGCAGGTTGGGCAGTTTGCGTGCAAGGTTTGTGAAGCAGCCTGTGCTGCTCTGGAGCGTAGGACACCAACCAAGGTCAAGCTCTTCCAAAAGCTGGCAGCCCGAAGCCAACTCCGCGATCCCGCTTTCTGTTATGTTTTTACATCTCCACAAATCCAGACTGCGAAGCTTTTTGCATTTTGCTCCCATCATGCTTGCTATAAGGTCATAGTCTTCAATCTGCAAGGAAAGCAGACGCTCCGTCATGTGCAGCATCCTTCCAGACATACAGAGGTGTTTCAAGGTTTGCTTCCTAACACACACAACGCATCTGGCTCAAGCATTTGTCATTTCTAAAAATCGTTCATTGCATGGTACAGTGAGATATACTTTTATAAAAGACAAAAATAAAATTGAATTCTTATAAACCCCAGACTCAGCTGCTTTTAAATTCACTTAATACAGAGGATCAAACCGCAGCAAAAGTTGTTTCTTTGAAGAAACTTTTTTTGCACAGTTGTTTTCCCCTTTAAAGATGATTATAGCAGCTTTTATGACCACAGGAAGTGCAACTACTGAAGAATTATTGAAGTACTCATTTCCATTTTAAGTTGATCAGTTGCTGCATCTCCTTATGAAAGTCTTATTAATTACTTGTTAAGTGATTACACGTATAGAGAATGTCCAAAAACTTAGAAAAAGGCTGAAGAACTCTGAGAAAGCCTACAAGCCATTTTAGGCCAACTTAGCTTTACTTTAGTACATAACCCTTACAGATATGACCAAGCTGCATCATCTTGGACCTTCCAAAAGAGTAGAGTCTTGTATAAACCTCACATTTAACACAGCTTTGTGAAACAAACCCAGATTGGTTCCAAAGCGAGTGCACAGACACACACACACACAGACACACACAGACACAGACAGACACACACACACACAATCCCCCCACACTCTGAATGGTCCAAGCACTCACCATGACGCAGCTGCCCAGGCTGAGGTGCTGCAGCTCCGAGCAGAAGTTCAAGATACTGAGCAGGGCTGTTTGCTGCCACGGGGGAACACATCAGAAGGAAATACAGAAAGTGAAACAAAGAGAAGAGGTCAATTAGACATTAAAGGCTGTCACCACATTTCTTGAAATACAGCTCAAAACTCTTTTACAGGTGCCTCAAATGCCACTTAATGAGTCTCTGGGTACTTTACCCATTGATTGGCTTACAGACATGGTAATCGTTACAAACCTTTATGCAAGTCACTGTGGCTGGGGCTGTGTGCTGCCCTGAAGACACCCACACCCCACTGACCTATCTGCTCATGTCCCCCTGGAGAGCTGGTGAAAAGTGCAGCAAGATCAAATAACAGGCAAGGCCAGGCTGCAAACACAGAGGGCTGGCCACACACCAGGAGAAGAGGGCAGGCTCTGACATTCTCCCATCAGCTGCAGCCTGATGGAGCTGCCAATAGAGCTGCACAGCACCAGGGCTGGGCTGGGGACTTCAATGTCAAAGGCGGCTCCGTGCTGACAAGGATGCTGACAGCCACTGAGCACTTGTCACTACTGTCGCGCTGACTGAAACAGATACAATGGGTATTTTACACTCCTGTTCCTGCCATTTAAGGTTGCCATTCTTTGCAGAAAGTACTGCACGTTGCTCAACCTGAAACTGACTGCAACATCAGATGCACCTTACAAAAGTGCACAGCTGGTCTGTTCCACAAAGGAAACTTTTACAGATTTTTTACCTGTGTTTCTAAGATACAAAAAAGATCCTTCTGCATTGTCTGTAGACATATTTTGTTTTGTATTTGGAAATGCTCACAGTGTGAAAAAAAAACAAAAGAATCTGGGATTCACATCACAAATACCTGCACATCATAATTAAAACATCACTTCATTAGGACTTTGTGATCTATATGAGCTTTAAAACAGGACTAGACCTCACAGCCTAGTTAACAACAAGAATATGAGCATTTCTACAGGATATACAACAGTTTGTAATAGAAAAAAATCCAAGCAATATACAAGTGACAAAGTAATCTACTGCTATTAAGTGTAATTACAACAAGAACACTAATCAACAATGTTTGTATGCAGGGGTAGTATAATTTATAGTTTCTTAAATATAAATTTTCTTGTTTTCAGAAAGTTTATCTTAAAATGCTTTAGTTAATTTCCTCCATTACATTCCAATGGAACTTGGCAGAAAGATGATCCTTTGCCATATCACCAAGAAGAAACATCTGATTCCTGGAAAGACTGGCAGACACAGAAGAGGGACATAGCATGGGGCATTCACAGAGACATTTCAGACATTTAATTTAGGTGTCTCCAAGGAGCAATTATAAATACCCAACACTTGACATGCTGAATCTTGATTCCAGCTTGGCCTTCTAAGATTTGATTTCCCAAAGGCAGCCTAAAAGTAGATGTTAAGAATAAGCCTTCCTCACATTTATCTTCGTAGATGTCCTACAAAGTCACTGTCCCCTGCTTGCTTGACTTTCATTCACTTTTTAAAGGAAAAGGTAGCTAGGGAATGGAATGCAAGCATTAAAAAGTCATTATTCAAGAGGTTATTAATAATATTTTAAGGTTGGTAAATGTGTAAATATCGAATTCATTTTAAATTGAGCAGTTAATAAGCAAATGGCTCATTTGGATCATGAAAGAGGAATAAACAAATAACTCAAAGAGAATGAGACACAATCTTTCCTATTCAACTCAGTGAAAGCTATGAGCTTCAGAACCTACTCAGATGCACAAATTAAAAGCAAAATCTCCAAACCCCTGTCTCCAAGAATATTTGAGCCAAACAAATCAGCCTCTAACTGCACACAGAGCTCCAAACAAGGCTTCTGCAGGTATTCAGATGTCTCCACAGGAAAGCTGAATATATTGCTGCATTCTACCAAGTCTTTCAGTAATGTTTTCCAGATTGGAATTTAAACACTGGCCTGAAAGGATGGGAAACAGCAATCCCTTTCCTCACTTGACACAAACAGTACAAAAGTGAACAGTGACTCTGAACAGCTGGTAGGATGTGAGATCAATTCCATGCCTCTTCTGAGAGGGGTGAAATAGAGAGGAAGACTAGTATTCATAGTTATCTTGATAGATAATTGAGCTCCATGTGTTAACTTCAACAGGAATGTCATGGATCTCTCAGAGTACCTTTTTAGTCCCTCTCTTTTTCAAGACAGTCCTTCCTGTACTGCCATGCACTGAGGCTACATTTTCAAAGGTCTTTTCACAATCTATTACTTCAAACTATTATTTAAAAAACAAAAACAACTTTAGAAAAAAAGCACTAGAAATCTGAGTAATAGAAGGGAGCTTGGTAGAACACCATGTCATACCATCACAAATCATGCCAAGTCAAGCCCAAGAGTAAACAACCACATACTCAACATTCATCTCACTGGCTATATTAATTCCTCTTCTAGGGCTCACACATGCCCACACACAGCAAACCAGATTTCCTTCAGACACAGTGTCTGTTCTTCTGTAACTGAGGTGGGCTTTGCATATGTCATGCAAGAAGAAAAAACCCTTTGTGCATGCCTAGCTGTGTCTCAGTCAGTTGAGAATCCAGGTGGCAAAAGACATGAAAATAGCAGGAGAGAATGGCAGCTCTCAGAATCCATATGCACCCCACATAGGAGGATGATCATTGTAATAACCTGTCTGTGTCAAGCCATCTGTCAGTACCACAACATGAGCGACACCACTCCTACTGCAGCGAAGGAGAACAGCCAGGCAGTCGCCCCATCCTGGAGCTCTAACAGGCCAACCTTCCAACGTCAGAGCACTTCACAAGAGGAGCCTGAACCTGGAGTCTAACTTCACTCTCTTGGCCAAGCAGAGACATTCAAATCAAAGACTATCCATCTAACAACATTCTTCAGCCTGGCAGCCAAGACATTTATAGTTTGGAGATTTCTTGAGTTTTCCCTGAAACAAAGGCAAAGTTTAGCTTTGTACCTGCTCCCTTTTAAAGGGATTGAGAGAGAGTGGATGATTATAAAAACCCACAAAAAACCACTCTAGAAACGAACTTTAGATAAGATTTACTTTTGTTAAATGGAATCATGGCATCAGTGGTCTAAATTTCTTTTGCCATCCAAGCAAAACAAAACCTACCAAAATAATAAATGTTTAAAAGATGCCACAGACAACAGAAAAAGTTCAAAGTGAGTGAATAAAATGGTCTGCTCTATCCTCCATTCCCAGGAAAGAGGTTTTTAGATGAGGAAAACAGAGTGAAGAAGTTGTTTTCAGAGAGAAGACAGAAGTGATGTCAAACTGATTGGAAGGATATGACAGTGCTGCTAAACACAACCTTACAGAGCATATTTCAGAAATATTTTAAGGCATAATAGTTAGTCATAAACCTCAGAAAAGGGGAAGATGGCCTGAAGCTTCTCTGAAATCTTTATATACAGGTACAACAAATGTCTCTCAGAAAGGACATCAACACAGGTGATCCTGGCTTGACCAGGAGATGAGATTACCATTTGAAATCCTACTTTTCTCCAAGACAGGCGACAGGTCTGTCCAAACATCAGTCCTCCACTCTGTAATACACACCTGGATACACACAATAATACTTACTGGGACACAGTTCTGTGCTGTGTATACTTTCATATAAACAGGTGGTATTGGACTGAATTGCCTCCTGTCTTTGTAAAGGCCTTGGCCATCACACAAGGTCTGACTTTGATGTTGTAAAAGTACTGCTGGTTTCAACAGACACCCCCAGCACAAAAACCAAACACTGGTGCTAGAGCAATACACTTGGCAAGACTGACTCTTGCTTGGCTTTTTCAGTTTGTTTTTTCATTCATGATCCAGCAGAAAGCACAAATCATTTCTGATGTTAGTATGATAAAGAAAGCATCCAACAAATAGCCTGAGCTCAATGTCTGTTCAAACAGAAAACCCTTCTGTCTGTGACTCACCTGTGAAAGATGCACTTAGAACATTTAACTATTTACTCATTGCAGTTTCACTGTCAAGTAGTTAGAGATTAAAAAATATAAAAAGGATTAAAAAATACAAATGATGCACTATAATATGGCTACCACATAACAACTCCACTACCATGCTACAAGGCATAAGTGCACCACAGTGTGACTCTGGAAGATTAAAGGAAGAGCTTAAGAAAAACAACATTTTGCTTTGGGTTAGAGAAGAAATAGTCTGCAGCTTTTAATTAACTTTCTATAGACAAATCTTGTAAGATGCTTTTAAATTTGTAACTGTTTTACTGGAGACAAACAACAGGTTGTTTCTTCTCCTTCTCAGAAGAACCATGTCTGACATAAATTGGGAATTCTTCCAGTCCCTCAATAAAACAAGAGTCTAAGTCTTTTAAAATACTTTTATTCTTCTGCAATTGTTTCTTCAAATTTTTCAGTGACGTTATTGCTAAGACAAAGGAATCTAAAAATTATCTTTAGATAATTAAAGACTGCTTCCTCCCTTCCCTTGCTTGCTATGTTTTTAATCAGAGTTACTAATTCTCCAGTTGATCTTTTTGTTGAAGAAAAAATTGAATTATATAGGATTTAATTTTGTATTTTTAACATTAAAAATCCAAGTTTCTAGTAGAAAATATTTCCCTCAATTGCCAAACCCACAATCCTGCCTCAATGAGGAGGGGTAAATGTGGTAAAGAGGAGGTAACTCTGCAGGGTGCTCTAAGTAATCTGTCTTCCTAAAACTATCAAAGTCAATGACTTTTCAATGAATTCCTTGAAATTCTTGGAACCTGAGATACTGAAAGAAAGAAGAACTGGAGAACTGTGAAGGCCAAGCCAATGAAATCTGTGTCTCTCTCAAGCCGACCGATCACATCCATAATTCTCAGAAGCTGATTCTTTAGTAGAAAAATCAAAATATTCTTAGAACTGCACAGAAAGGCTCCTGTGTTCATGATCTGAGCAGGAGCTTCCCAAGCAGAAGTTTTTGTTCCCAAAAGGTTTAAATTTACAGCAAGGGATGCTGGAATTGGCTGACTCACCCAGAGAAACACACAACTGTGGGAACAGATTAGCCCAAAACATCTCTAACTTCAGCATACACACCATAAGTGCTACTTACTGTAGTTAAATTAAAATTTATTTTCAAATAGTTGATGTATCAGTCCACCTTAAGCCAGTGAAATAGCATTCCATAGCTACCACACCCATAAAAGTTCTGGCATACTAGAACCAACTGCAGTAAAAAACCCAACCAACCAAACAAGGAAGTCCTCAAAAGAAACCAATTCTATTTCAATCTGACTGCCAGTACTGCTATAGATATTTGTAATTACAAACAGCCCCCCCATACAAATGTAAAATACAATCTTGTTAAGACTGTCAAAAGTAATTAAAAATCTACAGAAATTCACAATTCTTATTTTTTCCTCCCTTTGGCATTATATAGCACTAAAAGAAAGCCAAAACTCAACTGTTTGGGTGAGGGGATTTTCTTGGCACAGTCTGTGAAAGAACTAAGTCAGAAATTACTTGGCATCTGCTGTTCTACCACAACGATTAAAAACCTCATTGGATGCAAAGCCAGAATTCTGTAAACTTCTGTTGAACCATGCCTTTTGGAAGGTACAACAGGGCAAACCAATATTGCCTGTAAGGAAAAAAATGGTCTACTTCAGGAATTTCCAGGTATTGTACCTCTGCATCTAAAAATCTACAATCATGCTGCAGTAGTCCCCAAAAGCAAATTGTTTTAACAGAAAGGAGAATGTAATACATTAATAATGTAGAAAACCAAATGTAGGATAATGCTGAAACACAATTTTCATCTAAATCTGCTCCAACAAAGAAATTGTACAATATGATTTTCCCTCCCATTTTCCCCCACACCTGCAGTATTTCAAAGCATCAAGATAATTTCAGTTCCAGACTTCTTCGTCTATGATATTTCAAAACAATTATGCTAAAGATACAAGGTACTGTGAGTGGTTTATAGAGAGCAGATGCATACTAATAAACATGTGAGAGTCAGTGGTTTAAACAGATAAAAAACTACAAAATTAATTTTAGATAATTACAAAGCACTAGCCTTAGTTTTCAGAAAAAGTTTTCATACCTGCTAGTTGCCCAGAAAGCACTCATTTTCAGACTGCTTCTGAGGTTTTGAGTTCTGAGCATAAATACCTATTCTCAGGAGCTTATTTTTTACAGAATAAAACTCACATCTGGGGATAGTACACAAACATTCAATAATACATGAAATACATAATACACTATTTCTTCAAACTGTACTTGCATCTAGAGGTCTACAGAGCTATTCAAGTTGTTCACTGTCTATTGGTCTATTTTTCACCATATGTTAATTTTCAGCTAAATAAAATATTACAGAAAATGTCAGGGAATCATATGTTACATTAGAACTAAATGGTGGCCAAATTTGTTTAATGCGTAAGTCCTTCAGTTCCCTGAAATATTTAAAGAGGAAACAAATAGAAGAGGTCACCTCACCCTTTGCAATGGTGTTTGTGTGGCCTTTTGGAAGAACAAGATGATGCCCATGTAGTCCCAGAGAGAGAGAGATATCCCCTGCAAGTATCCAATCATTTTGTGGCCAGAAATTATTATACCTCTTAAACAACGTTGAACAATCCTTTCCTCAAATTTTCCAGATAAAAAAAGGTTGAGCTTTGTTACAAACTGAACTTCCAGCAACCTAGAAAAGCATATTAAGTTATGTACAGTATTCCATGTCCTTACACACACCCTTATGTAGAGTATCCTATACAGTATCACACGTCAGAGAATCTCAGTCTTCTTTGTATCTATCCTCATGCCACAGCTACAGAATTAATAAGTCGCTACTACACAAATTGTATTGACAGAAGAAGGGTAGCATCCAGAAACCTTCCAACTGGCCACAGTCAGACATCAGGAACACAAAGCTCCCAGGTTAAATTCCCAATTAGTGTCATCAGCACTATGAGAATCACAGAAGAGCTAAGCATGGGAAGGAACTCCTGGAAACTGTTTAGCTCAGAGCACCTGGACCCAGCTCAGCTGGCATCTCCAAACTGACTGAAAAATGCTGGCAAGAGATGTAGGACCCAGTCCCTTTCCAGGATGAGGCCCCCACCCTGTACTTATATACCACAATCACAAGGGTAATGCGTAATGCCCTCTGCCATTAATGCAGACAATTTTCTTTTATAGATTCCAAATAAACATGTCAGCAAATCATTTTCCTCCATACTAGCAGCTGGCATTAGAACAGGAATTCTATTCTCCCCAAGTATCCATCAGCTATCACCTTGGAAGATACAACATGGAAAGAAACATGATGAAAAGGGAGACAGTTGAAGTGTATTCATTAAAAATCTGCTGTCCATATCTCCCTAATGCACATGGATTATAGGACCATTTCTGAGATATCATTTTTGAGACAGTGATAAAACTTCCGTCTCCAAAACTTTATGACATGTTTAAAAACACTGATGCAACATGGACATTCCTAAGTGTGAGGTAAGAGAAGAACAAGGTGGAATGAGCCTTATTAATGAGTGCAGGTGTAGCCTCTCAAAAGTCACAACAACCTGGCTCTTCAGAAACAGACCCAGTATCATTTGCAAGAATGATCAGAATATACAGGGAATCAGAATATACAGGGACACCTTTTTGTTCTCTACAGCTACTTGGCAGTGCCAGGGGCACAGCAGGGACTGGGACACAGCAACACAGCAATTACTGAATTAATTCAATGAAAGTAATAGTCTCTGCAGTTAAGTAAATTACTGTATTTTGATTTTGCTGTATTTGGTCAAATTATGTCCTCCCTTATGTCTGCAAATCTGTTTTACACCTTCATTCTTCCCCCCCACTTCACATTACAGGCTCAGACAACCAAATTCCACACTGTGAGCCTGACATGAAATCAAAAAGCACCATCAAGGCCCTGTATCCCACAATTGTCACTGACTCAACTTGATTCCAAGAATCCACATTCCAGCCTTTCACCCTTTTTTTCCCCCCACTATTTGCTTGCAGCTCTTCATCCTAAAGATTCATACCCAAGCCAATGGAACTTTGCCAAATTGAAAACCCTTTAAACAATAGCTCTCAAAAGTATGATGTGACCCATAATAGGGTATTTCTGAAAACACTGTAGGACATTTTTATGGCAGCATTAACTGTTATATTGCTCACAGTATAAGAAAATAAGAGTTATTACATTTACTGCTATGATTCTTCTGCTTCCTTTTGGTATCCAAGATTTCCAGTGTCCTCTCTTGCAGCTACCCAAGTTCCAAATTTGCTTTTGGTCAAAATTATCAGAGATAAAAATCTATAAATACAACACTTCCTTTAAAATGTGTGAAAAACAAAGTCCTTTGTCCATTGTAATTAGATTTGAATTTAGTTCATTTTGTATCTCAAATATAATTGCAATACCAACTTTACTTTTTTTTTCTTTACACATTAGAAAGATTTCAGAATATCATGCAATATGAAATATATAATCTTACATTAAAATTTACACCCATCAGTAAGAAGACTGACAAGTTCTTCTACTGTAATTTTGGCTTTGGTTTCCTTAAAATACTTTTTTGGATGCATGATTTATATGGACTAAATACTTCACAATAAACATTCAATTAAGAAAATATTCCTGTTTAAGGATAAAGATGTGCATTGCCAAGTACTGTATACAATAATACATTGTTCATTGTATTCTTCAAAAGTATAAAGGCCAACAAGTGCTTTAGTCATGCTCTGAATACACTCTGAACAAACACTAAGGAATTATGTATCAGTAAATACTAATTCCACCAGCACAAAAATCCCACAGGTATAACAGTGGTGTTGAGCACAAAGAAATTACATTTATAAAAAGTTGAGATCAGTTTCTCAAAGCAAGATACAAATTACTCAAGCATATACATAATCAAAGAACCTTTAAGAACCTTTATTAATTAATTTAAAACACTGGAAAAATGAGCCACATTTGGTGGGGAGGAGGATAGCCATGCAGGATACTTTTTTCACTAATTGAAAAGTTACTGAAAGTCACTGGACTTGCCTTCTTCTAACAGAAATGTTTGAAATCATTCAAAGGTATTGGAAGCTTCAATTCAGAGGTTAGAAAAAAATTCTATACACAAAACCTCACACTCAATATATCAAGGAAATAACATTACAGATGGCCTTAAGAATCAGCAGGGTTAAGACCAAAGACTGCAACATTCTCCAATGTTGTAGACAGCAACGTTCCAAAGCAGCAGTACACTAAGTAGCAAAACACCAGCCCTGCTCATTTCACTAAAAACATACACTTAAAAACTCCAGCTTTGATTGCACAAACAATGACAAAATTTTTAAATACAAAACCTATTCAAAGAAAACAGCTAAAGAAGAAACTGTAATTACAATTGCTCAGACAACATAACTTTATTAATTTCATTAACTTTCCATTGTCCTAAAAATCTCTGCACCTAAAAAAAATCATTAATAGTAGTCAGTGCTTCAGCAGAGCGTTTCCTTAGAATTTATCTATTAGTGTCACTGTAATCATATACATGGGAAAAGTACAACAAATACTTTAAATTTAGATGTTGAAAGAACTTTTTTCCTCTTTTTTAGTATTAAAAGTCAAAATAGTAAAGGAAAAGGCTACAGCAGGACTTAGACTGCAAGAAAATCCTGGATCTGGGCAGGTACTTGGGAGTGTGTATGGGAGAAATACCATTTATTTTATTAAAATGTTAATTCTGTATTTTTTATCAAGCATAATAATGCAAAACCAGAAACAGCATTATTACATACTGGCAAATAGGATGGAGAATCTTCATCTCTTCCTATGTTATTTAATCACATCCAAATCCACAACCAAAAGAAAAAACTGTACTGTTTACCCAGATGTGCTCTAACACATGAAATTTTTGTAGTTTATTTTGGTCATTGCTTGGTTTAGGAAAAAAGCAAGCCCCTGAATTATTTAGGAAAACAGTCTAAATGAAATGAACAGATTTTTCTTTTGGTTTCTTCTTGGATTTTGAAACAGAACTTTAACAGAGCACTGTATCAGCTCTGTTCTTATCACCTTCTTATTTTCTCATAATAAACACATACTTGCTATCAGTTTGCATTTTTTTCTTAGTGGATTCACAGCCTCAGATTCTTTTCACTGAGCAGATCCAGTTGGCAACAATACAATGCCAAGTTCTTGGTTAATCATTAGCATTGTTCCTCTGTTTGCTCCTCAGAAGCTCCAACAATGAAGACAGCAGTAGAAATTTCACAAAAATCAAGAATACTAACAGCTCTTTGACAAGTTTTAGAGAAGTCTCAATCACTTGACAGCATGCTTGATCAATCTATCCTTTTTTGCATATTGCCATCACTTACTAACAAGATTTCTGTACCAGCTGAAAAGTACAGAAGGAATGGCAGTCTATTCTGTACACATAACCAAAGGTTTGCACTAAGAGAAGCTCATATTGAGAAAGATAATGTTATTTCTACAAATCTGACTTTTGTAGTTCTAATGCTCTAATTCAAGTCCTATGCCACATCTTCATTCTTTCCCTTTTATTTTTTGACCTGTGATGTACAATGTATATTGTTAAGTGGCTTCATATTAACAAGTGACACCCAAACATCGTCTCAAATTTGCCTATTTAAATTTCCAGATATTTCTCTTCCACTGTTTATTAGGTACAGTGCCTTTTGTTCAAACATACATATAAAACGGAAGCACAATCTTGTATAAACTTGATCATGAATGAATGTTCTTGTCAGCTACAAGCTGCATGTCCATACACATGAAAGGGAGAAGTGAATCTTCACAATGTAAGGGCTTCAAAGTCAGGAAATATTTACCCACACTCAGTTTAATTTCAAGCTCTGCTCAGCAAAGCAATAGCAGAGGAATGAGTTACCATTCACCTACATTGCATCTGCTGCACTATTACAAGCACGAAGTCTCAAACTTCAGAAGATACCTGAGTAGAATCAAGAAGATTCTGATCAATCAACAGTAAAACTAAAAAAATTATACAATCACTACCTCTGATACAGTGATCTTTCCTGGATCTGAAAAAGCTTTGTAAATTTGAGCCAAGAGCCAAAGAGCCAAGAGCTTTGTAAATTTGAGCCAAGAGCCAAAAGTGAAATAAAGAGATTTATCCAAAATTAACAAAAAGACTAGTATTGTAGAAACAGAACAGATACATCCAAGGCACCAATACAGCTCTATTCAAGAAATGCAGGGCTCACCAGTTTTCTTTGTGAAAATAGTAATTGCTTGAAGAAAATATTAATTTCTTGAAGAAAATAAGAATTGCTTCAATACAGAGAGCAGCCACCACAAAGCCATGGTGACTGCATGCCCCACAGTGAGCACCACTCACACCAGGTAGATCACCCTTCAATCCAACTACCTTGTGTTACCCACTCCATTGCAGACACCTGGCTGGAACTTGGGCACAAACAAACTTAGGATTCACCAAATAAAGAACAACAAGACCCAACTAACTCTAACATGTGTGTCAGGTGTGAACTGCTTCTGAATGCAATATTGTAGTCTTAACTCCAGATGTCTCTTGCACATCTAGCTGACAGAACCTACTGCTCCAGCTTCATTCCCTTCATCACACCACAGATTAACTCCCCACACAATCCAGAGTCACAGCCTGACTTCTGTGCACCAAAAGCACAAACACAAGTAACGTTCACAACCAAACCCTTCTTAAAATGTTTAATCTGGAATTAGAAGCCAGGACAAAAGCCTGCAGAGACATGGGATTGCCTGCATTCTGGCACAGCTTTTGCAACACAAAAGTAGAACAGCTTCCTGGTAAACCACGGTGGCAAGGTTGTAACACCTGAGTAATGTAGCTACTGAGAGAGAATGGAATTTTTCTGATTCAAACTGCTAAGTTTATAAGGATACAATATTTGTAAAATGTAGCAAACCACAACAGACTTCTCAGCTACTTGTGGCACACAAATCCATTCTATCTTAGAGAGGAAATGCGTCGCAGCAAGCAGTAACAACTCTGATTTGGGCAAGTAATTGTACAAAGAGGTAATTTTTAGACTGTAAATGAGAAGTTTCATAAAAAACTTGTGTTCCATGTCTCAATTAGTGCTAATATCCAAGGACTGTAGGAATCTAGAAATTAGCAAATCATTTGAAAGGAGAGAACGCTGAGAATTAAAGGAAGTTACTAAACATGGTAATTTTACAAATATATTTGCCAATACAGTTTGACTAGAGTACACTTCAAAATACAAGAAAAGCTTTAAATTTGTAATTTTACCACATTGCTCAAAACAGGTGGTGAAAAGTCACCAACCTACCATGAGAGCTAAAACACACAGGCCAAGAGCTATTCTGAAAATAAAAAAACACCCTAAGGTTTTTGAAACTACCTTTGGATTTTCTGAGTTTAGCTCTGAATTGACACTCAAAATACTAATTTACTACTTCATTATTGGGAAAAAACCAAACCCCAAACCAGCTTTATCAGGACTGAAATACTTATTGCAAAGGCTGAAAATAGCTGTTCCTACCTCCACTTTCGTTCTGTAGAGAATGAGACGCTTTAGGCTGCCCACTTTGGCTATGTGGTTGAAAGCCTGAGGTGGTATTTTATCACATGATGAGAGATTTAATTCCTGAAGATTTGGACACATTTCAGTGATGACCTCCAAGCATGTTTCATTGAGGAAATGGCCACAAGACAACTCAAGACGTACTAGCTCAGAGCCACAGACTTTCAGGAACCTGTAAAAGAAGCCCATGTTTTAAGGGAAAAATTAACACTCTTTCAGGTGAGAGTCTGAGTACTGTCAAAATCTTAACCATGTAAACCAGGAAATAATTCCTTTCAACAAAGAAAAGACAATGGTCTCGATAATTCTGTTTTGGTTTAGGAAGTGAGAACATGCTTTGTTACTAACTCTGAGATAATGGAGCAAAGTAAAACACTGATCATGTTTGAAATGTTTTAAAACAGTTGAAGCCAATTTTGACAATGGCCTACAAGTTTACACCAATAATTTCATATTTATCTCAGGAGGATCAGCAAATATAAAAATTAGGTTATAAATGGATGAACTATTCAGAATTGTTTTAAGACTTCCAGGAAAAAAAAAATCTCATTCTTTTCATTAACAAGTCAGAATCAACACTTGCTAGCAATTCTAGAACACAAATTCCTGAGGAATATATGGAATATATGACTTTCATTGGAATTATAAAAAATTAATATATCATATGAGAAAAGACCCAAAATGTAGAAACTTTGATGGTCTCTATATTTTGCTTTCCTGTCAGAGATCTTGTGTCAGAATCTCAAGCTCTTTTATCTCTAATCTGAGCTTTAACCAAAATGACATAAACTTAGTCCCTTTTCATTTCAAAGAATAACCTTCAAACCATAAATTAACCACTAGGCTTGTAAGCTTGATATTTAAGAAGATTAAAAAGCCCCCACAATTGCCATGCTTATATTTTGATAGTTCCTCCAGTAGAAAAACTAGTGTCTTAAACTACACGTTGTAATGAGTTTCCCATGCTATTTCCTAGAATAATGGATCTACTTGTGAAAAAGTATGAATTAGTTGCTCTAAATAAATATTCTGATCTGCTCTCTTACCAGTTCTATCCTACAAAAACATTCAGGCAGACAAAGCAGCTTCAGGTTCTGACACTTCCACCATGAAGTCAGTATTACTTCTTGGGTTTAACTGATGGAATAAACATGCCAGACAGACAAGGCTCCTGCTTGCATAAAAACCTATTGCTGCAAGGAAAGAGTTATCAGCTTTCCCAAGCATTTGTTCATGCTGAAGCTTAGTAAAGAAATTGCTGCTGGTCTCAGAAGAAGACACATTCAGGGAGGCATTCCTTAATGACACCCAAGCCCAAGACTTGAAGTCCATCTTTCAAGATCCAAGTTTTCAAGCTGCTTCCTTTCCTTGTTTTTTCATTACTCACTCGTACTTGCTGTTCATTATCACCTTTCTTTATTCCTTTCACCTTGCATATTACATGGCCTTAGTGTGATTATATAGACCCTATGTAATACAGGGGGAAAAGGAGATTCCAGGGTGGCATCTCCATCCCCGGATGTTTCCAAGAGTCACCTGAAACCTTGACTGACCTGATCTAGCGCTGGGGACACTGGCACTTCAAGTGGGAGCTTGGAGTAGACGACCTTCAGAGGTCCCTAACATCCAACATTTCTATGAGCCTAAGCAAACAGAAACAAAGAGAGGGTCTGAGACACTCAGAAAGGGGAGACATAAGCCCCAGAGCCACAGGAGTTCTGCCATGGACGGTCTGCAAGTCTGCTCCTCCATTGTTTTTTTCTAACTCTGCAATCTCTATTTAGGCTCTATTTTAGCTTTTAAAGTCAGAGTTTAATAAAACACCAAGCAGTTTCCGTACTGGACACAGTGAATTCACAGAGACTGGTAAGCCTTCCTGTGGGAATGTCAGAGCTGAAATGACATGACAATTCACAACAATTAACATCAGGTATTTAAACATTAAAGTGCTATTTTAGACTAGCAATAGAGTTCGACACTATTATGGAGAAATGCAGGATGGAAATCCCCTGGAAATCAGAGTAGAGATATATGGACACATTGCTGATTACCAATTAGCCAATTCCTCTATTTAATGAGTGCTTTAACAATACATTCACACAGCTTCTTTCATCAACAAATTATCAGGTTTGTTTGAATGATGGTATTTTCCATAAAACTTTGTCAGTCACCACTTATTATACCTCTAGCTTTTAATTTGTTAACAAATAAATATTTTATGAATGACTCCATTACAATAATGGATGTTAGTTTAACTGCCATATAATTTAACAGGGTTTGGCTGTTATAAATGTTAGTAGAGATCAATGCTTTTCTCCTTCTAGGACTATTAAAAGTTAACATTACCAGGTCAGGGAAACACTCAGTTATGCCCCCAGACATGGAGAAGAACTCCAAGCTCACCAGCTGGAGGAATTATTATCCTCATAACATTTTATTTAAACTCATTACATTTGAAACACACAGGCAGAGACCAAACACAGTGACAGCAACAAACACTGCCCTTCATGGCTTTGCTGCCTTGCTGGAAAAGGTTATTTAGGAGACATGAAACAGAAACAAAAGGGGAATAAGGTACATGCAGCAGCAGGGTACAAGAATGAGTGGACATGCATGTAGGAAAGAGAGGAACAGAAGGAGGAATCTGAGGAAGTCAACAAGCAGCACAGGGCAGAGAACACTGGGCAGAAGTGCACAGTTCTGTGGGGACACCTGATCTTTGTTTGAATTAAACAGACTGCTCAGGATAGAGGTTTTTGCTGCTGTCTTTCCACATGGATCTCCACGCAGAGCCATATGGCAAGGTTCTCATACTTTCAAAACAAATGTGGCATGGTCTTCATACTTCTGAGACTTAACAGCCTCTGAGTGACTGGATTGATTTAGCTGATCTGAAAACAAACAACACCCAAAAAAGCACCTTCCACCCAAATCAAAATTTCTTCAACATTTCTTCACATACTTCTCCTTTAATCACTGAGGATTGACTGGTTCCTGTTCTCAGTCTCTCCTCTGTTCTGCAGTCATCCATCCCTTTAGTTTTGTTTTTATTATCAATATTTTATACACACCATTTCTGAAGTGATTTCTCTTCATCCCTTCATGTTTGCTATAAAATATGACTGAACAACCTAGGATAATGTTCACATTTCTTTTGCTAGACAGTGCATTGGGCCTTTCCCTTGAAGTTTATCCTCATGTTAGACAGCAGCATTTCAGGCCTTGTGGTTGTTCAGTTTTGCTTCTTTCTGGTTTTTGGAGCGTGGAGAGGGGCCCTCTTTTGTTGTTTGTTGTTTTTTTTCCCAGAGGGGAGGGGATTGTTGTTTTTCATTAAAAAAGGAATCCCACTTTCCATCACCTTCTGCCTACTCTCAAGAACTGCTGCTTATTTTCAATCCCTCAAGCTTTTGGGAAGTAAGCTCTAGTGAAGTTTTCCTGAAAGATCAGATATATCTATTAGCAGGCAGGATGATATTTGCTCATGGTTAAACCCATCATGATCATAGGGTCACTTAGCCCACTAACAATTTCCAGTCTTGTAATTCATGTGTACATCATAAACATATCTCATGATCCAAAATTAAAATCCAAGGTACAAGAGATAGTACTCTTCATTAAAGAATGGAAGACCTCCCAAACAAAATTCTTAAAATACCTTTAGACATGTGCTTATGCAGGTACTGAACATATCACATTTCCTCCAATGCTTTCTGGTGGATCTAGAACCTATAATTAACTCTTAGTTTAATGTTCCTCATTTACTCTATATTCCCCAGTTCAAAATAACTGAAAATTCTACAAGAAGTAGGGATCACAGTCCTGTTCTCTTTCATTTACTCATCCTTCCTAAATGCAATTAGCTACATAGTTTTACATTCCTTTAGTGCAATTAACACAACAGTTTTCTATTATGCTGATTTTACCAAATCTTTATTCAATTAAAATCTTCACTACTGATTTTATACTCATTGGCATATATTTGAATTTGGTATTCAAGAAAGAGGGTGGAAAAGGGAAGCAACTTCTATTTGTGAATAACACAGGGTTGGACAGAATTCTTTTTCTTTAGCACTTTCCCTTGTAACGTTACCTTACATTAGCATCCATATAAGGGATGTTACCTCTGTTACTTGACAGATATAATACTTCCCCATTTGCCTCCTCCTAGGTCTTCCTCCTAGAATCAGTATTTCATAAAACAGCCATTTCTGTCTACTTCAAGCCAACCATATGCTCCCTCCAGCTACTCGGGTCTCCTGTTTCCAGAGCCTGTCACCAGACAAGCAAAATGTCAAAACTCACCTGGATTTTATTCTTCCTCATTTCACTTCCAAGATCTTGAGAACCCCTCTTTCTTACTTAGTTCTATCTGTATGATTACTTGCACAAGCTCACAGAGCATTATTTCTGCCTTACAATTACAGTTTTACATTTAATAAAATGGTTTGTAGAATTCCATTTTAATATAATTCTTAAAGATCTGTTCGTATATTTTTAAATTCACAGTGATGCTTTTCCTTTCAAGACTGCCATGTTACATGACAGCAGCAGCATTTAGCACAGGTAATTGTAACCAAAGTGTTAAGGCTGGTATGAGTGGAGAACAACTGGGTACACAGAGGTGTAGGAGAAGGCAAAAGAACAAATGGCATCCCAAGGGCTGGGACAGAGTTGTGTGTTGGTGGAAGTCAGATTAGCAGGTCACTGACACCCTTGAACACTTGTGCAGGCAGTTTCTCAGGGCACACAGAACAGGAGATGAAGGATAGGACCAGCACAGGATGGTGAGACCACATGCCAGACAAATTGATTTGGATACACATCTTGGTTCTCTTGGCACATGCAAGTATTCATGCTCAAGAGTGAGACTTTGTAAGGTAATTTGGTTTTAAAATTAAGTCACTTTCCCTTCCTCTAGCTATTCTAATTGGTACAATGTTATTTCCTACTCTAGCATGTATTATACTTCCTTTTTGGTAAGTAAATCCTAAAACATGGCATGTTAGTAAGTAGAATATCAAGTATCCGATCTTGTGCTTTTCTCAACACAGATAAACTATACCAAGAAAAACATGCAAAAAAATGTTGTAACTTACTCTCAGCCAACCCAAGTTTTACTAAAAACCTCTGGAAATTAAAGCAAGAGACAGATCTGATTGTTAAATTGAGAATCCCTGTGAACTCACACATTGCTCCCATTTTCTGTGACTGTTTGGTGCATATTTCAGTAATTTCTCTGACCCTCCTACTAGTTTGACTTCTAGCAAAGCCTCACCAAATTAAATATTGTCAGAACACACTTCTACTAAAGACAATGAAAGCCTTCAATTGTCAACAACAACAAAACTGTTAAAGAAATATTCCTGGATGTGCTTTTCATGCAAATACTGCATCACTAACCTGAAAATAAAACACTATTAATTCATTTTCACAGTGTAAAATGTCAGATGTAAATAAAAATCCTAATTCCTCAGATATTTAAAGCAAAAGAGTTTAAACAAGTTAATGACATTACCAGTAAGCCAAGGAAATCTGAATGCAGAACTCAGTTTGTAAACTGTCATTGTCCTTGAGCTGTTTAAACCCCAGAGCATTAATTCAGCATCTCAATATTTACTACTCCTCCAATCAACTCCCCTCACTTTTCTTATATAGGTCCTACCCTCCCACACTGATATTTCCCCCTGGCATGAAGAGATGCACCAGACCTCTAAAGCCAAGAGAAATGCACAGCTGCTTATGTAATGCTTGCTGTGAAATCTTTGCTTATTCTCTGTCATTTTACATTCCAAGCTCCTGAGACTGCTCATATACTCCTTTCACTTTTTTGTACACTTTTAGTTCAATCTAATATAAAGTTTAGTTAATTTATATTATATGCTGAAATGAAAAATTTATGATAGTAATTTTTAGCCCTAAGGAGTAGATGTTATCAATAAGTTAAAATACCTTCAGCTTTGCCTCAGGATGTTCATATGCCTGAAGCATTCTGTCTTCTCATGATAATACAGTATTTGCTCCAGTCACATTCCCTAAAATTGCTTTTAACTTCTTTTCACTCTAACACATTTCTGAAGAAAATATGTATTTTCAATCATTTCTTAGTATTTTCAATCATTTCATGCATATATGAACATTGCAAAATGACAAATTTATACAAGCTACTACTTATAAGACTGTCGTAAGAAACAACAGATAAAAACATTTTTGAAAGATATTTTCCAAAATAAGATTTAAGCAAGAATAGCATTTAAACATACCCTGACTTGTAGAAATCATAACTTAAACTGTACAACTGTAAGAATTAAAGCAACTCTACCAGTTTTGAATTCAACACTGACAACTGTAATTCCAAATGCTGAGAAAAATGCAAAAATATACGTATCCTGGTTTTGGACAAAAGGGAACATTATTAAAAGCAAATCTTGTTCTAATGAGTCTCCTCTATTAGTAGATACTTTCATAGCAAATAAGCAGCAAATTTTCCTCTCCTAGAGGTCAGCAAATTTGACAAACGTGCTGATGAAGACCATCAAAAGAAAAACTTAGGCTGGGGATTTCACTAGAAAAGGCTTTTACAGAAGAAAAGATTGCAAAATCATTTCTATAACAGAAAAAAGTTTAAAACCAGACCTAGTTACAGTGGAGAAATTTTGTTCCACAAGGAAAATGATAAGCACAGTTTAGACATGCAAATTATTTAACTTATAACTTTGCTTCTAAAATTTATGATTGAATTGCACCTCCCATTCCGACACTGCATCCATCTCTTCCAAGAAACACTTTTTCCTAAAGCTAAGTTCAGAATTGCAACAATGTCAAATTTTTATTCCCATTTGTTACAAATAAATATAATTCCTTATAAGAAATAGAAACTTACAGATTTAATTTACTTACAGAGTATTAACATACAAATAATGAATATTTATTATCTAAAAGCACTGTATGCATGTACATGTTGCTAGTAATTCAGCACTGAAGAAAAAAAATTAGTAATAGTAATTTTCAACTAAGTAGAAGTCAGAAATACCAGTTTCTGACTGGTAAAGTTTATAAGTCTCTGAATCTGGCAATAATTTCTTAAAATACTACGAAGACTTTTCGCAGTACAGTATACTAAAAAAAACAATAAATCACGGAAATGAAAAAAGTTGCCACAAAGATTCACATATGTTAAGTTTTCAAAAGACAGACTTAATAGCTAAGCATCAGAAAGCAGGCACTTCATGATTTCAGAGTTGAATTCTCAATTAAAGCTTGCATATTTATCCTCTGCATAAAGTATCTAACACAAAATCCAAATTTAGGAGAAAGTTTTGTACCCAATTCAACTAACTGATGTATATTTTCTTTCCCTACCAATAAGCAAAAAAGAGGCACAGGATTCTTGGATTATACTGGAGGGTCTGGAAAAACAGAAGAGACATTCCCATTTTGTCATCTTGACAAAATATTTCTTCAAAATATTTTACTTCCTCAGGTAAGGAACTTAGGCACGAAAGGAAAGAAAATGTCTGCATACTTGAGTTAACCTTTTTATTCAGAAAACAAATGAGAGTTAAGAGAACGTTTTCAGATCTATTAAACATTTTTGTTTCTTATCAGTCAATTTCTGCTTTCACCTGCCATTGCTGATTACCCCTTCGTTGCAGCAACAACTTTTGCTTAAATGAAATGCATTGATAGAAGTTGTTTAACTAATGCAAATGAGCAAAGAAGCAAGAAATGATATCTTAAGAAAGCAGAGAACATGGCTGTTACAGAGAGAAGAATCCCTGCAAATTTGCTATTTTAATGACCTACACCACAGTCATATTTTCAGCTCATTGGAATTTGCACATGCAACCCCCCTGTTTTCCAACAGGGCTAATGTTTTAAATCACTTTTATGAAAATATTTGCATTTACATTGGACTCCAGTGATTACTTGGCTCATACCATGTGAGCATGCAATCAGTTTATTACTGCAGCCATTCTAATACTGTCCTACTGATGACTCATCTGTACAAAGAACAACCACAAACATTTTCCTTGCGAGAGGGATTTTTGATAGCTCAGTTCTAGCAGAGTGGTTCAGAAGCCCAGAAGAAAGCAAAACACTGCTCCCCCTGGAAGAAGCCTTTCAGTCACAAGCAGCTTGGAACATGCAGATTCTTCAGACTGCTATGGACTTCTGCTGCTATATTTAGTATCTCCTACTGTTTCAGCTGTTCCTTTTTTCTACATCATAACATTCACACCCTTTACAGTAAATCCAATACATTTTTTGCCTTTTAATAAAGTTTCAAATACTTAGTGAAACTACCGTGCAGCAGCTCTGCAAACAGAGCTTGTCAAAACATTTCTGTACATTTGACACTGACCTGCTAAATCCAGAAACAGAGATGGCTCCCCTGTTTCCAGTCCAAGATAAATTCAGCCACTGGATGAGTGTGCAGCGAGACTGTAGGTGCTCCAGGGATGTGTCATTAATCCTTGCCCAGTAAGGTTGTAAACTGAGATGAATGTACTGCAGAGGGTCACAGCAATGTTGATACAGTAGCTTACAAGTTTGTGCTAGTCTACACAGGTCTGGCACTGTAAGGTGACTCAAAATCAACTGGATGAGCTATATTAAAAAACAGGGAAGAAAAAGTCACAGATGGTCATATAGCACTTAAAACATTAAGGGAAAGCTGCAAAGGAGTAAGAAAATTTGTTCTAACTTCAAGGAAAGTAAAACCTTTTACTTGAAAGTAACTTCTCAAATAAATCAATTAACTATTAAATAGAACTGCACTGCCTTCTCAATTTGACAACATGCTAAACAAGAAAGGAAAAAGCAGATCAGCATATGAAAGTGACAGGAAGTTTTCAAATCAAAAATTTCTTTACCCATGCTAATTTAAACAGTGATACATACGTAAACACTATGTTTATATATTTCCTTTCACTAAGTCTGCTCTTTCATTGAGCAGAACACAGAACTGGCATCCTCCTTCTTCTCTGTGTTTGGTTTTTAAGATGGGAGATATTTGCAAAGTACATGGAAAAACTGTATCACGTCCCAGTTTCCCCACACCCTAAACCAATTTCAGATTTATTCCTCTTCTCACTGCTTTAAAAATCAGTGTTTTGTCTTCTATCTTATATCCTCTCCTCTGGACTATGCAACCGGGTAAAAAATTCAACATAATCAGATCTCCTTTTACGATCTCTCCCTTGCTGTAATACTTTGAGAGCATTTTTGTTCTACACCAGAGTAAAATCTGAACAGCAAAACCCCTTTTTAACTGCATCAGTTGAATCATCTCAGCTTCAGAATAATCACCAGCCTTTCTGACTAGCATCACTGTAACAATTTTTGTAATAACTTATGTCACATTCAGGAACTAAGAAATATCCCTCCTCTCTGTTTTCCTTTCCAAGGAATGATCAACACAGACACAAATACTCTCTTTAGGAAATAAAAACGCCCGACAAAATAAAGAAATCCCCTTTAGCTTAGGAACTGAGAGAAAATGCACTTGAAAAGCGAAATCTAAAAATTAATGTTTACTTTACCAGAGCTGTCTCTAGCAGATGTAAGTATCTGCACTCAAGTTATATAACTTAAACTGACTGTTATCAAGCAGAGTGGGAAAGAGTAACTCACAGAAATGAATCAGAGTAAATGAAAAAACTACAACTCACAAATCAACTCTAAAGGAAGAGAATCCTGTCCCTTCAAAATACCAACGTTTCATTTTAACATCTTAGAAGGATTCATAAGACAAATCCGCCAAAAATCAGAATAAAATCTGTGACGTAAAATGAAAATGGAGCTTTTAGTGAGATCCAAACAGATTGTACTTCCAATGCATCACTTTATTATGCAGCTACTTTCCACCTCCCCTCCTCCCCCCTTCATTTTTGGAACAACAAAACAATTCAACTTCCTGCAAAATGGAAAATGTTACTTCCTACTCAGCTCCAGATTTAGTATTTAGATTTCCAACAAGATCTACGTATCTTAAAACATTTTAGCTTAACTCCAATGCAAAAATACAGTGTTTGATATACTCCAGTTTCTTTCATACTTGGTTTCAAGTCTTTCATCTTCTCTTCTCCTTGCATGTCCCTTTCCCTAAAAACAGCCCAGACTTTTGTCTCTGCAACTCAGATTGATGCAGAGAACCAGCAGAGATATTTCAATGTAACAGCATATATAAAAATATATACATGCACATTTAATAACTGCAGTTACGTTAAAATCAGCAAAGTTTGCACCAAACTGACATTTAGGAACCTGTTGACATTTTGAAACCTAAAATATCCAAAATAACTAGGATCTAACAAAGACATAATCCCAAGTTAATACCTTGATTTTTGCAAACTTTCAGCTAATCCACACTATGTAAGTCAGCTAAATATCTATTTTATTAATGCCTTTTTCCTCAGATTTTTCTGCCATAGTTTCTAGAGCTGAAATGTCAGCAGAGGCTGCACAATTAGCAGAATTTATGTCTACAATTAATGTGACATAGTATCTGATAAAAGCAAAGTAATACAAACTTCATTCAGTGAGAAAAAAGCTATTTTGTAACTTCTGAGCAATACAGAGAATGGTGAATGAAACTATAAATGACTGAACAATGTCCATTTACACTAACTGATTACTTCAATGAGTATTTTGTAACACACAGAGTGTCTTTCCACACCTGAGATGAAATTGCCCCCATTTCAATCAAAAAAATCTATCTTTATTTTTTACTGAATTTGCGCTACTTCATAATATACGGAATGAAAACACACCATGAAATGTCACTCCTAGGTTATTATGTTATAAAGTGTTTTTTTCCTGGCTTTTGATTAAACAAAAATAACAGGTTCAAAACGTACAGGCTAATAACCATTAATCACCATTAGCCTGGAGTCTGGTGTCTGTCAGGAACACACTTTCTGTGTCTGTGTACCCTAGCATAAAGTACAATTTGATATCATAATGAGTTTGTGACATGATGTGCTGAACTGTGCTACGCTGTGTTCGTGGTGATTCCAAGAATGCTACAGAAATGAGTATCTGCTTTGAAAGCTAATCTCATAATGTAGTTTCTCACAGACAGTTTTTACTGTGATTTTTTTTCACGGTTTTTACTGTGAAAAATTATGACAATCATTATTATTTCACACTTTCTTATAAATCAATCAGTAAAAATAAAGTTTATTGGAAAAAGAACAGAAAGAAAAGCAAATATAATTTCTACAACCCTGATTGTCTTTTTAGGCTATGATGGACTAAGAATACAAGAGTACTTCCTCTCCCATTTCCAGGGAAAATAAGGCACATGCTAGCTTTAAACTAGGTGTATTTTTTGAACTACCAAATAAAAAATATTGTTAAAAAAAAAATTTGCTTCTTACCTACTACAAAGTTTGCCTATAAGCCCACACAGAATTTCCACTACCCAGTACAGAGGGTATAACTTTGCTTACTGAACCAGAAGTTTCTCTGACTTTTTAAGTTTTGTTGAAAAACAGCAAGCAACAACCATTTGTACTTATAAAATACTTTCTCCTGGTAGAGCACAATAACACCCAACTTGGTTTTGTCAGAAAAGAATGTCTGGATGCTGGTCAAACCTACAGTACTCACGCTTTCTACAAATTTCCTTTTTCAGTTCTTCCAGATGAAGATGAAATGGTTTTCCAATAAAAAAAATACACTGGCCTATGCAAACCACTCATTCAGAAACAGACAAATGAACAACCTGCAATTTTTTGACTCTTGCAGATAGAGCTGCTACAGCTTAGAATCCATTTAATTAGAACTGATATTAAAACATGGTCACGTAAAGGACAAAGGATATGCGCACAAAGAGACAAAGAGAGAAGACATGAAGAAGGTGGTATTTTAGGGCTTTTGACATTTCTCAGCATAGTGTAAGAAAACACACATCCCTGGTTCCACACAGTACGACTCGCACCAGCAAACACACACACATTTTTTAGTGCATGTGAACACCAGCAGACATGAATAGCTCATAAAGCTTGTTGGCAGCTTTTGGGAAACTCGGCTTCAAGGAATGACAAAGATGTAATTTATATCTTTGTATACCAAAATTTTTACCAAAAAATATTTTGGACTGGAGTCTTCTGACTCTCCTCTCTGGAGAAAAATAAACTGAGTTTTTAGTAGCCAGCACATCTTGGTGAGTCTCAAATGCACAACATGGATGCTATGCAGGTATTCCTCAGCTTTCCCAAAAGCTTTGAATTTGGTCAGGCCTTCAGACTTCAAGTATTCCTGCAAAGCCAACTCAGACTAAGGCCTTACTCCTTCCACCTGGCAAGCAGAATAAGATGGTCAATGATCTGGGAGGGGAGACCAGGGCATGAAGTCTCTCCTCTAAAATCCTTCCTCAATTTTAGGGTAGTTCTGGAGAAGAGATCACAGACAGTACAAGTACTTCACAGCTAATTAACAGCTGCTTAACACCATCCAGGGTTAGGGAAGGAAAATTCTCTCACTAGGTCATCTAAAAATTTACAGTTTCTTCTGCAGAAGTCTGTGCCCCAGGAAGCTGAGCGGTTTTTTGGGGTTTTGGGGTTTTGGGGTTTTTTTGGTTTTTTTTTTAGACAGGAGCAATTCTAAAATACCTTTGGAGTTTATACAGCAGCAAACCATTCCTATTGCCATTCTGAGGAACAACATATCCTATGAATGATAGTCTATGGAAGTTTCAGAAATACAAAGGCAAAAAAACAATAAAAGGCTGGAGGAACTGCTGCCTACTTTGCAAAACCCACTCAGCTTGTATATTTTGTGAAGTACAGAGGATAGTATGAAAAAGCTTCAAACAGCTCAAATAAGGAACAGGCACATTTATGAAAACTTAGGGCAGTTGCACATTGACAATCAATACAGACCTACAGAAAAGGTGCAATTTTTCATGCAATGCCTCAATCAAAACCAGAAGGAGTCAGCAATTGCCTTACTTCACCCACAGTTTGAACACTTCCCCTAAAAAGCTGACATTTGTCAGTCTTAAACAGAGCATGCAGAGTACTGCTTCCATATCCAATGTGATAAAAATTGTCCGACCACCAAGTACAACATTTTTGTTGCTCCAATGCCCAACCCTTCCAGCTGGACTAGAAAGTAGGAGACTGGGATTTTTGCTGTCACAAAACCAGCACAGAAATAGTCTTTTATGGTTTTCTGACAAATATTCCACCCATATTTTCAGTTTCTTTAAACCAAGGCAGAAGGAAAAAGATGTTCTTGGTATCGACAGACCATATAAATCTATTCATGAAAAATATGCTAAAAAATGCATAAAAGAGGAAGCTGGTAGACAAAAAGAAGAGCAGAAAAACAAAATAAGGTATACGGAGACAGAAGTTCATAGGTGCAACAAGACTACAAAAATACTTCCTAAATTAAAATTTTAATATGTGTAATCAAGCAGTATGGTTTGATTCAATGATCTTGGAGGTCTTTTGCAACCTTCATGATCCTATGATCATGTGGGAAAGAAAAGAGATTGATCAATCTCTCTGATATTTTAGTGTATTACAAATCAATTTATCCAGCCTTCTCAATCAAGAAAAATTCCTACATTTAAATGAAGATTTATCTGCAGTTAATTTCCTTGAATTACTAAAACCAACATGTTTTCAAACTTTCATACAATTATGCAAAGTACTTTCTTTACTTCAGTACTGCCATGCAAGCATCAACAGTAAAATGTATTAAACACCATGTGTACTCTGGGGAAAAAAACAAACAACCAAACACTACAAGAGCTAACTCATGATAAAATTAGTTTCCTTATTTATTATTCCACTGCATCAACAAAAAAAAAAGAACCTCAAACCAAACTCAAGAGGCTTGGTTTCAAGAGAAGTTTCAAGAGAAGACAGTAAGAGTTGTTACATTCTCTTCTCTTTACAAGCACAGCAAACTTCTGCAGGCCACTAGGGTGGATGGTCACCCAAGCACGGCCTTCATTTGTCAGACTGGGGTACTTAGAGTCAAAAGATGTGCTAAGACTGAAATACTATTTGATTAGATGAGGCATTTCTGCAAGCACCCTCCAATCCATGGCAGCACACCTCACCCTCCCTTTCAAAAGCGAGTCTGGTTCAAGCCACAAGCTCTCTGAGCATTTGCTGAGCTACCACTGAATGAAGGAACAGCTGCTGCTCTGCCAGACTGCAGCAGGAACAATCCTGCCTCTGCCCGAGTCTGACCAGCAAGTAAAGGCTCCTTTCCACCATGTGCCAACAGTTCATTTCAGGAGAGGTGATGATAATTGTTTCATCTCTCAATTCAGGGTACCAGCCTTCATAAACAGCTGTACCCCCCTGAGAATTGCCTGGCCTGCACATGGTATTCAGCAATCATACTCCACAATTTCATTATACTGGAAATCAGAGGTAAGAAAATACTCATCGACACACTCTGAGCAACCATTGCTCTGCCAGGGGAGCTGAAAGGAGTTTGTTCACAACTGTTTTCTGTGTTAATGACAGAATAAAAAGTAGCAAGCATAAAAAGAAGACAGTGTGTTGAAGTTCAGCTATAACATATTTTACCTGCACCACAATTCAAAACTTAGCTGGATGGGAAAAGCTCATTTAATAATAATATTAAAATATTATGGCACTTTCAAGAACAAAGCTCTCTAAGTTTTGTAAGAGAGAGAAAACAGGAAAAAGAACTTTTAGCCTATTGCAAACTCTTTCCACTTCCAGATGTTGACTGAATCTTTTCATATCTCTTCTATTTTCTTTGTCAAGCACGAGGACTAAAAACCTACTGGAAAACTGCTAAAAGCTTTTAAGTTCAAGAGCTGGAAATTCAAGGCTACAGTATCTGGTGTAAAAACTGTGTGAGTGCAAAGATCCTTGAGAAGTAAGAGTGCAGTAACTATGAAAATACTTAACATCCACCCATGGAAGCAGACAGACTTACAGAACTCAGGCATACCTATACAGTAAATGCAGGAGATTCACAAGGAATGCAAGGAACTGGGAAAAAACAACAATCCTGACCAATACTCTGTAAAGCACATTTGCACCCTTAACAATCAAGACAATGATTGAGGGTAAACATGCTTTTCTTACCTCATAAGGCAGCTTATCAAAATATCCATTAGTTGGCCATTCCCTGAGGGTAACAATGCTGAACTGTTTATTAAGGGCATCCATTCCACAGGCAAATTTTTCTTCATCCTCATCTTCATCTATATCATTCATATCAATCATGGAAGTCTTAAGTGAAAGCACAGGCCTCTCTTTCACACCATGTAGTACCACTGCATCCAATTCAGTGTAATAGTCCAGAAGGGAGCTGTTCACCTCCAGTCGGATCAAGTTTGTGGGGAAGTTTATCTGCTTGATACAAGGTGTGAACTGCCGAGCCTGAGGACCATTCACCTTTGTAGGTGCCTCAGACCAAAGTATTTCCCATCTGGGAAAAAAAAAAACAAACACACATACAGTACAGGAATTAAAATCAAGTTACTAAAGCAATTCCTGAGCACAGTAAGAGGGCAACATCATCTGTCAGAAGTATTTAACAAGCAAGAAAAAGGCTGAAAAATGATTTATGATACTTACATTTTCCCAAGATTTGATAAATACCCTATGGATGAATTTAATTCCTGGTAAACTCACACTAATTCATGACCTTAGCATATTTTCTCCACTGAATAACAAAACAAGCTATAGAGTCACAGTCAGTCACTTGTGTTAGTGTTATCTGTGACCAAGTTTATCTAGCAACTCACAGGTAAGGTAATGAAACAAATGGATTGCTGATGTCTTCACAATGATGGCATGTCAGTGTAAGTACAAAAGCAACACTCTTGCCTGTAACCCAAAGAGAGTCATCTGACCTCTTATTTCCTACAAAATAAAAGAAAAAGATCCCCACCACTCAGACTATTTAATATCAAACCTGTCCAAATTACAGTATTACAAATTAGTAAAAAAATTTAAATTTTACTGTGCTTATCTGCCTAGGCAAGCAAAATGTTCCTTTTATGAGTAATTCAGTGACATATTAGCAAAGAAAGTAGAAACTTCAAGTCATTTTTGAAAGAGTCCTTTGCAAAAGATGCCAGCATTTTTAAACTGCTGACTGGAAAGCCTTTCCCCTCTTTGGTCCAGTGAGAGACAAAAGAAGTTCAAAAGAACTACCACACATAGCATGGTACATACCTTACTTCAATACACAGACCCCAGATCTCCTCCACCAAGTGACAGGGAAACCTGCTGCCAACTGAGTAACCTGGAGGAACCAAGTCTTACATTGCTTGGATCTTCAGCACTCCCAAGCCCCAACTTCAAGGATTTCTCTCAGACTTCTTGTCCTATTACATGAATCTCAGAAGCACTCTAGATAGAGTTCTTACTTCAGTACTGGCTCCCCAGTACCTCAGCATCTTGGCTTCCCCTACCAGACACCACTACTTTGAACTTACACAGAAACAAATGCTTTAACTTTTTCCATCATAACAGAAAGTGAAAAAAATGCAGGGATTTTCATTAAAACACTGCACACAGCATAAGTAAGGTTAAGAAGTTTGATATTTGGAAAAAAAAAAAAAAGGAAAAAGGGAAAATCAAGAAAATTAATCCACATTGGCCATAACTTCCATTTCACAATGAACATTTTCAGGTATGCACAGATAAATTTTCCTATCCTACATCATGCTGCTCTCCAAGTACCTTATAATAGAATGAGAGACTTGCAGAACTCTTATGTCCAAAGGACAACAACCCCAAAACCGAAATGAACTAAAACCAAACGTAAAGAGTTTTGAGCATCTGGTACATCAAAGTACTAACACAGGAGAGTGGACAGCTCTACCCTAAAATTAAGAGTTTTCATAAGAGAGACATAGTATTAAGAAAAGATTTCACTAATTTACAAAATGAATGTCTATTCACGGCAAAGGAACAGGTGTGGTCCCACTGTCACATCCTCTCACACAGGTCGATTCTCTAAGCAAATACTCAGTGCTGGCAAGGCACATGACCTTCCTTGAACACACCCAGACCACCATCTGACATTTTGCTTAGACACTTCCATGTACCCACTCAAAGTATCCTTGGGGAAACTCAAAGGCTATTTTTTCACTAATCTAACACACATTGGACCATCAACTTCTAGCAGAATGTGTCTGTTATTGACTTCTCCTTTTGGACCCTGGAGAGAGGATTATCTAGCAGCAGCAGAGCTCTTAAAAAAAATAATGTATCTGAAGATCTGGGCTCATCAAATTGCAGTGCAATAACCAGCTCCAGCAGGCAGTAGCTAGTTTCCAGTCTTTGTAATAAACTAGAGAAAATGGAAGACACGTAGCATGATTTCACAATCTTGTGAAGCTCCATATTGCATACCAAATGCTGATGAACAATAAAACCAGTGACAATTTTCCACTGTCCTTGTCATCCTGTTTACTTCTCATCAACAGCCCACCAATCTAACTTCAAAGAAGTTAGCTCTTGTTTATCTGGAAAAACTCAAGTTTATCAGGTTGATTTGATGATGCTCTCTGCCTTGCTGGCACCACAAACAAGAGCAGGCAATAGCAGCTGCTCTGAGTCAGGGCTGGCAAATCTTTCCCATGTGTAGGCATGGTAAATCCTTCCCATGCTCTTACCCCATTACTACAAATGGAAGTGATCTCTTCCTCTGGGATCACCACTGTGACACTTAAACAGACTGCACATAATCAGAATGGGAGTGAAGAATTCACATGGGGATCAAAAAAGTCTGAATTTCCAAGAGGCTTCAGAAAGAATTTCATTCTTCTGTTCTGGAACATTCTTTTCTTAGGATAATCCACCTAAAAATCTTTCATAAGAAAAGCATTTTGACAGTCAGTCCTGGTTTGAGGATATGTATCACAATCAGTTTCCCTAGGAAGGTCACCTGCATCTGTTTCAAGCTTACAATGTTCAATAAGCTATTTAACCCAAAACAAAGAGAAACTGAATCCCAATAAATACCTTTAAAGAAGTCAAAGGATTTCTGCCTGCCCCACACCCTGAGTTAATTAAGCAGCTCTCAAAAATCAAGCAGAATCAAATGAATTGAGATAGTACATTGTCCTCCAGTCTTGCAGATATTCAGTAACAGCTGATCAAAGATGTCACACTGAGAATGCTTTGATTAGGTTTCATCAGAAACCACTGTGCTAGAAAGCCTCAGTGTTTCCAGCAAGGAGTGCCAGGCAAAGCCTGAACAAGAGTCAGCAACATCTGTATTTTCTCTAGTAACTGAAGAAAAGGAGGACATTAAGTGAGTTTCCCCATTCAGCCATAGACTCACTTTTCCCATTATATTTTTCTCTGTCCCATGGAGACAGACAGGAACTCAATTTTCTCTGATACTAAAGACTCCATACATCTATGTGGTTAAGAAAAAAAAAAATTCCATCCTTCTTCCTTTACCATGAAGAAAAATACTGTCTAGCGATTTCTAGGCTGAGAATCATACTTGGAAGGTCTGTGTCAAATGATAGCATAGATTTAAAGCTTGACTAATTTTTTGTTGACCTAATGTTGTTGGGAAGGTTTTTAATGGTTAAGATGATGCCTGAGCAGACCTGGTTACTTCTGAAGAAATATATGTAATAAGAGAGAGTCTTTGAAAAGGGGTCTTCTAGGAAAAGTAATCAGATTTCTCTCCTGCAGTACAAGATTAACCTTTGCTTGCAGTTGCTGAGGTTTCTTGTATTGTCAAATCGAGATAGGTGTAGAAAGTTAAAAAAGCACTACAAGCAATCCAGTAAATGCCTCAAGAAACTAATAGCTGAGCTAAAGTTAAAAACTAATAGCTGAGTTAAAAGCCAATAGAAGGGAGAGTTCCAGATAGATGAACAAGGAGAACACGAGGAATCTCAGAGAATATAACCACTCCTTTGATGAAAATGCAACTTGCGCAACAATTATAATCACATGCTGCTCTTAGCCAAGCAACTGCACAGCAGAAATCTGTAGATTACCTAGGAGAAAACATCTCCTGCCTGCAAACATACCAGGGATGCTTCAGCACACTGTTTTAAACCAACCTAGAAAGTGTACCCCTGACCTCAGCTGTGAGCTCATAAACACAAAAGGCAGGGGAGTCTGGGAAGATCATGAGCACAATTTAAGAATCATTCAGATTAGGCTGATAAGCAGAGTTCAAAGCAGTCTAATTATTATGAGAAAATACAAAGCAAATTTTCATTTCTACCAAGAGTTCAATTCTGAAATACCAGAGACAGCAGACAGGACTCCAAGCATGGTCAGGACACTTAAAACAGCAAAAGGTACTTCAAGTAACTGCTCTGTCTACATGAGCTTTTTAGGAGCTTCTCAAAAATGACTGTATTCCATGAACTCAGAATTCATTTTTCTATGACAGGCATCGAAACAAGAAAAAGCTGTTTGCCTGAAGATGTCAAAACAAGTTTTAAGTACGGATGCAAATGTCCAGAACTTGTGTGTTACACATAGGTGAGATACAGGCCCGAAGGTTCCTTATCACACTCTAATGTGTTGATGGTATCAGCAGAGTTTTGGGTGTTTTCATCTGAGATTCTCAGTGAAAGAACCATCTGAATGCCACTCTCTACATGATATTTTACATTCAGTACACTGCCTTTCTGGTTTCACTCCCTTTTTTTAAAGGGGGAGGGGGAGGCAGAGAAAGAGGTTCCATAAAACATTTTGATCCCTGTCCAGGCTGCTTAAATACAATAAATTTCCCACTGGAAGGAGAAGGAGCCTTTTTTTTTTGTCCATCTTCATTAGCTTGCTGCTCTGGTTTGTAGCAGCTTCTGTCTCTACAGGCTTCAAGACTTTCAGAAACAAACTTTGCATACAGCAAACACAGTTAAGCTTGGAAATACTGAGCCATGCTCAATTTTCTAGTAAAATTCGAAATGACATGAAATTAAACAAATTAAATAGAAAATAAACAACAGGAATACACAAGGCAGAATGGAAGTGGTCCCAGACAAATGATTATGGTATCTCATCTGTGAGAAAAAACCTACTGTCACACCTTATCTGTAGCAAACAAGAAAAAAATAATCACAAGATAATCTCTAATTATTGAAGAAGCAATCACTGCATTGTAGGAAGGACATATGCTATGAAATATTACCCCAAGTACAGCCACAGATTCCAGACTTGTTAGGAATCTCTGATTTTGAGCTTTTATAAAAGAACATGACTGTACAGTATAACACATATATGACAGAAAAACAACAGTCAAATCAAATTTTAGAAGACCACAACAGGAGAATAGGGACCACTTTTTTGTTTCATATTACAAACTTAAAAACCTAAGTTATTTTTATAAAAGAAAAAGTTGAAAAAGTTCTGAAACAATTATTTTTGTCTTTCCCATTTACACAAAGACTCACAACAACTAACTATTAAGATTATCAAAATGTATCAAAAGGGCTAACACTGAAGAATCCACTAGGAAACCATCAACAGCAAGCCTTCTGAGTAAAAAAGGAGGAAAAAAACCCCATTTTTCTCATGATAGAGGCTAGCTATAATTTACCCATCAATCTAATACACTATGAAAAACAAAGAAAACACTCTTGGTTGGGTTCAGCTTATGCTGCATTTGTCCCCACCACGTGAGTGTAGAGCTCTGCCTCTTCCACTGGCTGAAGCTTGGTGACAACTCAGCATTGTCACCAAACCCTACAAACACAGAATGTGCACTACTGTACAAAGTCCCAGGGCCACACTAGTAAAATAATCACAACACAACACAATCAAAAATAGGGATTGATTTCTTCACCACATAAAATTGAGACTTTATGTTACAACATGTCCCTAATCTCAGACTATTATTTTTTTCTTGGGTTTTCTGCACTTGGTTAATTCACATAACAAATCTGTACATGGAATGTTAGTATAGTTTAAGGAATTACCTACACTTCTCACCAATCAAGATAGGAGAGGCACAAATGAAAAGCACAAAAGGTTTCCATGTGTTAGAACAGCAGTTCCTCTGACATTGATAATTTTTAAAAATTGTTTTATGTAGAGAAAAGTGATGTAATGCCTTTTGTGTTTGAGGCAGTGAAAGATAGGAGAGGACAGAGAATCCTCCAGCTGCTGGATGCCAGTTAAACCATAATGAAAAAAAAAGCCAAACTGTCATGTTCTAAGCATGAGGATTACCTGGAAACAATTGCAAACCCTCTGAGAAGTAAATGCTTATTCCCATCCCATGAAGATGTGACCCCACCTCCAAAGACACTGAATAAAGCTCACCTGAGACAGCATCATACAAAGCTGCAACAGCAGTGCTCAGTGCACCAGCAAGAAAGGAACATGACCAAAGAGCATGTTCTGAACATCTGAAGAGCTGTTCTTTCATGCAACTGAAGCATAAAGTGAGTAATACATTGGCCAAGTATGCAGGTGTTAGCCATTTTTTAACAAAAATATGTAAAATTCTCTTGAGCAAGAGCTGTGATACACTAGCTCCTCATAAAGAGACTTGCAGCCTCGAAGCTTTTGTACTCAGCAAAGTTTTGACTTCACTGACAGTTTGGCCTTCTTTGTATATCAAGTAGGAGCTGGTGAAAGAGAACTTTCCTAATGACCTGCCCTTTCCACACTGGTGTTCAAAAACATGTACAGTGTCAGCTGATAAAACAAAGCAGCACACAAAAGTTTCATTGGTAATAACCCAAGTATCAAAAAACAAAGTATCAAAATAGTCAGAAGAGGAAAACAAGGTTCTAAGTGCCTTTTGAGTAAGTAGGTCATGGCCTTTTTTAACAGAAGAAAATAGTATGGCAATGCTTCAAGACCAAAACATCAGTCAAACAAGGAATCACCTGAGATTACAGCAGCATTCCATCTTCAAAAAAAAAGAATTCTTAGTTGATATTTCAGAGAATTTTTGGAGGTAAAAACAAGAGATCAAGAACAGAAGCAGAAAACAGACTGCGCTCTTGCAACTCTTCAGATTCCTCTTACAAAGGTGAGCAAATGAACAGAGAAAAAATATTGTGTCCCTGATGTGGAGAAAGGGCTCCTTCATCTTCCCTTCATGACACCAAACATAAGACATGGCCTTCTTTAGAAAAAAAGAGACAAACCAAATGCTCAGCTCCAAACACACAAATCCTGCAGAGCAAAGGTAAGCAAACAGAAAAAAAGCATCCCTCTAACACTTCTCTAGCATCAAGACTAACAATTATTGAAGAGGCAGCACAGACTACTCCTTCCAAGCATGCCTGAGACAACCTTTTTCCAACCAGAAATGTTAACCTATGCAGGCAGGACAGGGGGCATTCTTGCCTACAAATTAAAAAGCAAAATCCTACAGAAACTTTATCTTTCATTTTGAAGAAGAGCATTTGAGCTCTCACTCTGACCACACCTCAAGAGAAGTCATAAAGCCCATACCCCAAAGTTACCCCAAAGTTTTATATTAGTATTTTCACTTCCATCTCCCTTTAGCTCTCTGTGCAATTTTCTATATCTCTTGTTTTGTGTACCGAATTAAACAGGTCCTTCAATTAACTATTTTTGAGCTTTCCTCCAATCTGTGCTTCACCATAAAGAAATAAGATCTACATCACAAAACAAAAAAGTAAAATGGAAGTTCACAGAGTAATTGCCCAGAAGTCATTTCACATTAGGTTCTGAATTTGAAAGTCTAAAGCTGCCTTCACCACATACCATTCTGTAAATAAGTTCTGTATTACAGTGCCAAAAGCACTCATACTTCTAAAGTTAGGTGGCCTATTATTATTACTTTGACCTATCACTGTTCCTTGAATTCAGATGTTTACTTTAGAGCTATACAACATATCATATTCTCATTAGATCTGTAAAACAAGCAACTTCACTTAGCCACAGCAGATGACAGAAGCATACAAAATATATTAACTGGGAATTTTGAATATAAACCATGACACCTGATTTTCCAAGGGTTTTTGAATGATCATCAATGGCCCAGTATTAGAAAGCAAGGGATAATAAGTTAGACCTAAAAATATACTTTTTAGTGGCATCTGTAAAAGGTAAGTCAGTAAAAAAATCACCCAACATCCACATTAGCACTACTTATACCACCAAAGTGTGTGTTTCATAATAATATCGTATTTGCTGGCATAGTAATCTTTACAGGACACATTTTGTTAAGTATTCCTTCTATCAGCTCTCCCTTCCTTTATATCTTTGGTATTATTTAATCTCTTTTTGATAAGGAATACTTCAATTGCACATACTGACAGCTTTTCCCAATGTTTTTCCCCACTACATGGTTTGACCTGTTCACTTGCTCCTTCCATTCCTATTTCCTCACCTCCTCACTAAGAGCTTCTCACCTCACACACAATGTTTTTCTTTACTATCTTACCATTCCCCAGATTACCACACCCCTGATATCCTGCAACTGGAATTTCATCAAGACTTCCTAACATAAGGAAAAACAACAGGATCAAATCTGCTTCTTTTAGATGAAGTGAGTATAAAAACAAGTTGAGCTCACCACCCTTTGACCAGACCAAAAATAAAGATCAGACAAATGGTATCACCTTTTGTCTGACTGTTCTGTGCTTCTGGTTTCAGCTTCATTTCCATATGAATAGTTACAGTGCCTAATTATACTATACATTCAGTCTAAAGCATGCAGAGAAGAAAGAGTCCATGGCTACTTGAAGCAGGATGTTACAGCAGCCATGACTCCTCAACCTCTTTTACACAATTTCCTCTTGCTACTGAAGGAAGAGCTCAGACCTACCACTACAGAAGTAGTGTTTTATACAGATGTAGTAATTATTGCCCATAAAAATTCCAACATCAAAACTATCATTACACAAATTAAAGTTGATATTAGGACATGCATTAATTCCAAAAAAAGTCTACATCTCTGAAGCTGCTATCAAAACAAGAACACCACAGTTTTAAAAACATGAAGAAATAAAGAAAATTTTTAAAAGCTGATAAATATTAGGAAGCAAAGTTCACTAAACAGTCCTATTTGTACCACTTAACATTTTACAGGAAAGCATCAAGAAGAAAAAAATTACCTTACTTCAGCTGGTGGATTTTGTGAGTAAGGATTTGCAGAGCATGCCAAAATCCTGACTACAGCTCCAGGATGATAGGTTTCCAGAATGTGCACTGCAGTGGGATAAACTGGTTCTTCAAAAGCAAGTTCCACATAGTCCTGGCTACAGAAGGTGGATGGAGTCCTCTTGAAAGGCAGCCGGGCGCTCGGGCAGCGATCCCACCAGGTGCCGTAAGTTCGAAAGACCGCAGTCTGGGTAAAGTCACCAGAACTAGGGTACACGTTGGGAATCCCTGCTAAATTCCACATGGTATAGGACATGCTGTTCTCACTGCCATAGTGAGAGCTGAAATCCAGCACTTCTTTGGCATACTGAACTATCTCAACGTTGATGGGCAAGGCGCGGGTGTTGGATTCAATGGCCCTCCGACTGTTCATCTCTCCTCTCGTCGCTGTCCTCGCCCGGCGCCGAAGGCACATGTAGTAAAACATGCTCAGGACTGTTAGCATGGGAAACACTGGTGGCATCTAGAGAGGTCTTAGGAAGATGCAAAAAGTCAGGAGTCCTTTGTAAGTTGCATTAACTGCCTGTGGTGTTTTGGAAAAGAGCTGATAAAACAGAATGAATAAACACAGTGAGTAGACACAGAATTCTTAGAAAGCAAACTGTGCCGTTTTGAATATCGTCTTAAACAAAGTACTGCTACTAAAATATTAATAAATTATTGTATTTTATTGTAAGACAATTGTTTAGTTGGAAGCTACTAAGTGTGGCTTCCCATTTACTTTTTACCTTACTTGACATTCATTTTTTGTTTAAAAAAAAGAGAAGATATGAAGAAATATCAGCCAAAACCAGCCCTCAAGCAACAAAAAAACTAATGGTCAAAATAAGCATTATCTTTAGGGATTTATTACAAGAAAAAAAAAATTCCAGTGACTCAGGGAAATGAACTCAAGTAAGAAATGAAATTTGGCCCATGCTGTAAACAACTGTGAAAGCATATCTGAAGATACACCTTCCCATTGTGAAGACACAGCTTCTTAAAACCACTGTGAATGGTTTTACTTTCTTAAAAGAAGAGTAAATGGCCTTAAGAGTGAAAAGAAGGAGCTTTTGGGCTGTTAATCTAAACTTAACCCACTGCTTCCTCTATCAGAGCACTAATCTGAAAGAAGAGTCACAAAAATACTGCCTTTACCATTTGAAGCTGTCCATGACAGCACACAGCAACAACAGAAGGGTCATCAGCCTCCCAAAGGATGCTCAGAATTCACTAACAACATCATCTTCCTTTAAACCATGCAACAAATGAGGTCTTCAAAAGAGTCCTGGCATCAGAAGCAGAAGTCCCCATAGAAAGCATTTTAATTCTGACAAGAGAAAATATTTTCATTAAAGTAGCAATTCAGTTAAACACAAAATGTACTAGATCTGCATACTTTAAAAACCCAACACAGAATATACTCTTAATTAAGAATATCGATGTGTTTTACACAGATGACACCAACACAATCAAATAAGCAGGTTTAGCAATTAGAAAAGGCTAAATTAGAGGTAAGCTACTTTACTAAGGTTTTCTGTTTACAACAGTGAAGAAGCATTTATAGCTGAATGTTCTCTACAGGACACAGGAGGGCTGTATCATATTCCCTACTAATAAGGATCCTCTTACATATGCTTGTCCCATATTGAGCAGCTGCTCCATACCTGCGTGATGTAAACTGTGAGTTTTACCAACACACAACAAAATGTGCCGTGTATTCTCCAATTTCCACTGGCACTACCCAACACACTCAGGCTATGAGTTCACAAACTTTCTCACAAACTGGCCTTCTCATTAACTTGTCCATCAGCTTTACTAAGAGAGAATAAGGAGCAATGCCTGTAACCCGTTAGAGGCCAAGCAGGGATGACTAAGCATGTCTCAAAATAGAATAAATGTTTCTTCAACAGCCCCTGCGGGAGTTGCCGCTTAGTTTACCACAGGATACACACTGTGGTAATCTCTGAACCAACAGATGTGACCCTTCTATTGCAGAAGACACCTCAAGTAACAACAAACACGATGCCTCACACTGCCAGGCAGACACGCCATGTATTTACTGTCTGCAGTGGGTACAAGTGAGACCCTACTGTAGCATTTTTGGGAGCATACGTTTAGAGTAGGGTAAATGACTAAACAAATGGAAGCTTTTTAAAGTCTCTACACAGATCTACAGTGTGTTTTTTAGGTCAGTTGCTAGTTCCCATACTCACAAACACACAGAGATGTACAAACAGCTCTCTTTGGAGTGAACATTTCCAGCAAGAAGGCACTTGTGGTAACAGATAAGGACAGGCTGCACTATTTGCCCATTTGACGCAGGACAGAAAGAAAGTTTACTAATGAAGTGCTCAATTCTCACTTTCTTGCTTCTACTATTATTGGCCTTTAGTTTAGTTTCACATGTTGATGTAGCTGTCAAGGACATGAATTACTCCTGATACTCAGTGCAGAAGGAAATGCATAAAACAATATGCAAGATTTACTTCAGGCTGCCCTGAAACACCAAGAACCAATAATGTCACATTTCCCACAAACAACCTAAGCCACCCTTCAGAAAAGACACTGGGAAAAAAAAGTAGCACATCCCTGAACCTTTCCTCCTTAAAAGAAAGGAAAAAAAAAAAAAAAAAAGAAAAAAGAAACAACTCCAAACTGAAAATAGTTATTATTTTATTTTTTCAAAGCAGAGATGCTTTGATGTAAGATGAAGTAAAGATTACAAATACATTCTCCTTCTGGATTTTCTCCCTCTTAAAAAAAAAGATCTATTTAAAGAATATGCCAACAGACATTAAACTTCAACAAATGTTCTGCTATCAAGCCCTGAAATCATGGCTAGATCAGCATATACACCACCTTCAAACTCGAAATTTTCATGATTAAGAAAAATACAGCATTACAGATCTCAATTTTAAGAATCATTCAGCTGTGGTACTCGAATATCAGTGGGAATCACTTATCTCACATATGCAACCTACACAACCTGACATCTGCACTGCAAACTCCAGCCTTCCTCTGGCCACAGCCTGCAGTTCTTGTGGCACTGTAAAACCCAGCTGTGCTCCTTATCTTAGCTTGTCCAAGAGCAGCAAAACCATCCAACAGTTCAGGGCTGTATGTCAGCCAGCTGGCCAGTTTAAGCCAGGTCTAAGAGAAGAAATAACTGAAATCATGCTGAAGATTTTCCATTAGCAATAATGTTAATTTGGGTCATTCTCCCTCTAGCAGCTTAATAATTTCATAAAACCAGTAAAAATTTGAAATCCTTGACATTGACACAACTTCTTCAGTTTTGGCAGGCATTGGTCAACAGGTCCAAAAGTAAATAAGTAGGAACTGAAAGCTTTCATGTAAACTTACTAGTCTAAACAACAGAAATGGAGACAATTAAGGAGTTAAAAACAGTATCAGATATAGTAGCTTATAACAGGAAAGACAAAACCACTGTAAAAGAAGGATTAAATAACCATTAGGACTACAATACAAATAGGAATTCTTCTTCTGGCACTTTAAAAGAACCATTAGGAATTGTGCGGCGTTAAAAAGACAAATGAAAAATTGCTCCAGAGGTTAAAGGATAATAAGCTAGTGAAAGAATTACATTAAATACACATCAGTAGGGCCAGATGATACAAAGAGATTTTTTTTCAGGAACTACCAGAAGTCAAGCTGATGTCTAATTAACAGGATTTAACTTTGCAAAAAAAGATAAAAATGCAGACTCAGGTCTACGCAAAGCATCACAATAAACAGCTCTGGAGCTCATGTACATGCAAAGTTTATGTCAAAAGCTCCCCCTTCCCTCAAATTGCTTGACTATTTTAAAGAGATCCACTTAGGCCCATGTAACTATGCCTTCTGATCTCTGGCTGGGTCTTTGGTCTGCTGTATATATTTTTTTTAATTTTTTTTTTTGTACAGGCATAATTATGCAAAACTAAAGCCTAATAAAGGGTTCTTATAAGGGTGTCTTTTTAGCCTCCTCCCAAGCAGCAGCCTTCTACATATTTTATTTCTTTTATATATATATTTTTTTTTTTCCTGTCAATACCATTAAATGGACTGAAATAGTGCTAAGAAATACCAGAACCAGTTTTCAGTCTGATGTCCCCAAACCATCTTGGTGAGTGCTGGCTTGAGGGGGGAGCAAGACTGCACAGGTCCCAAGCCAGACCAGCTCAAAGGACTCCCAAAATGTTATCTCTACTTTAACAGACAGAACTCCAGAAAACCACTTTGGACTAGACTTGGAATAAAACTTTTTTAAGCGATATTTTCTTTCAAAATACATTGGAGTCCATCACGTTATTTACAATATCTCCTACCCAGACTATTATGTAATTTATAACTATTTCAATTATATGGGCAAGCCTCCTTTTTCTAACCCTTCTTTTCTTCATGCTATACATACAGAAAGGCTTCTAAGACTGTAATTCACTATTTCCTTCTTCCAAGCACAGAAAACCTAGAGAAAGTAAAACATCTTACAGCTTCTGTACAGATCTCATGGGAAAAGGCACTAATTAAGTTAAAGCATTCCAAAGCACTAGACCTCTTCAGTCTACTTTGCCTCTTTTTACAGGGAATTTTTGTATACAAATCCATTTTCAAGCTTTGAAGCAACTCATCCAATTAATGACTCCTGTACTTGAAAAAACAGCATGAAGCTGAGTCAGGGCAGGTTTAGGTGGGTACGAGGAGAATGTTTTTCACTCAGAAGATGGCTGGGCACTGGAGCAGGCTCTCCAGAGAAGCGGCGACAGCACCAGTCCTGTCTGAGTTCAAGAAGCATTTGGACAATGCTGTCATGTCATTGTTGGACTGTCCTGGGCAGGGCCAGAAGTTGGACTCGATGATCCTGATGGTTCCCTTCCACCTCAGAATATTCTATGATTCTACCTGTTCATTTTGGTTAGCTTGGCAAATGCAACTCCTCAATAGCCACAATTTTATCCTATACAAGCAGAAACAGTACAGAGCTATTCACCAACCAGACTGCTGAGAAAAGGTGGGAAGTACACAGAAAAATACTTGAGATTTCAAAGGGCTGTGAAATGAAGGATTTCTGTGAAAACATAACAAGTAACAGATACTAGATTTAGGGGAAAAAAATGGCACATTTTATCCCTGAGCCATCCCTGGAAAAGCACATGATAGCAAAGAGTTTGTACTATTTCAAGAGAAGCAAATGTTGTACATGCTAGTCATGCATACACCAGGTTTGATTTTTAAAGTCAGTGAAGTAATAATTCCTGTTCACACCAGCTTTGCTAATCTCACATTTGGGAGCAGCGAGCAATTCTCCTTCATCTGACTATAAAAGAAACAGCAACATTGACAAATTTCAAAGAATGTATAAATGACAAAAACAAGGGCTCATATGATCTCTGAAGAAAGATTAATGCAATTTAATATGTGTGTCTTAGACAAAAGACAGTAAATGGGAAATCTCTTAATTATCTTTGTACACTAATGCACAGAGGGAATACTGGATCCTTACATTACAGTCTAAAACAGAGTACTTCTACCACAGGTTAGCATCTCTTGCTGTTAATTACCAAGATTATACCAACATCTACACTCAACTTGTTGAAACTAGAAGCTATTCTTAATTAAAAATTAATAAGCTATTACCAGTAGACTTTAAACTCAGGCCCCATTTGCTGCATTTCTTCCCATAATATATTCTGGCACTTAATAAGCCACTTCACACACACTTCTAACTAATAATTCTACTGTTTGAAAAAAATTGCAGTATATTGCAATTTTATCTATCTAAAATCTTACATTGTCTTCATGAGCACCAAAACAGGCAAAATCCAAGAATTTCTGGTTACTTCAGTGACTGCACTCCTGCTAGGACCAGACTCATGATGTGGTTCAGCACAGAGATACAATGGAGACAAAAGTTCCTTTGACACCTATTACACATACAAAGTGTCTTATGGAGGCGTGTCTTAACAGAAATTGTTTCTCAACATGAGTAAATCATCATGTAGCCTTTTCTATTGACACTCTAAAGTTACCAGCATTATGCCACTTCATTCTCACCAACAACCCTTCCAGCTGTGGTGAAACTCTCCCCTTCATGTAAAAAAAAAAAAAAAAAAAAAAAAAAAATTTAAATTCCCCACACATTTTAAAAAGATATTTGTGTGCACTTGTCTTATTTGCCTTTTCACTTTTCTCTTGAGATATTATACGGCCTCTCCATGCAGGCATACTCTGTACAGCATTTACTTGTTGGTCAGCTGCCTCCTCACTGCATGGATCACAGGTATTAGGCCATGCAGTTGGTACCTGCCACTGTCACAGAATTGATGAATCAATTGGGTTGGAAAAGGCCTCTGAGATCAACAAGTTCAACCTGTGACCTAAAAGCACCATGTCACCCAGACCATTGCACTAAGTGCCGTGTTTCCTTAAACAGCTCCAAGGACAGTGACTCCATCACCTCCCTGGGCAGCCCATTCCAGTGTCTAGCCACCTCTTTGGTGGACAAATTCTTCCTCATGGCAAACTTAAATCTCCCCTGGCACAGCTTAAGTCTGTGTTCTCTCGTCCTAATCATGTCCATTCACATCCAACTGATGTCCATTTGTCAGCCTGCACTGATAGCAAATAACAATCCACAAGAAGTGAAGCACCCCTAAGTACACACCTAAAAAATGAAATAAAATAGTATCGCTAGTTCAGCTCCTATCCTGCTTTCTGTCGTGTTGTGAAGCCGTGTAAGTGTGGAACACCGCAGGGACCGAGCAGCGGCGGCGGACCCGCAGGGGAGAGGAGCACAGCCCGTGCCAGCCCTGCCCGCTTTGTCTGGTCCCGGCACTGTTCCTCCCGTCCCCCCTGCTCCATCCCATCCCTACCCCTTCCCACTCCTGGGCTGCCCGCGCTCCCTTCCCCGGGGGAACAGCTCCTTTCCCCGGTGGGCAGCTCCCGCCGAGGCCTAGGGACAGCGGCGGGCAGGTGCGGACGGGACTGCCCGGTGCCGCCTCTGCCTTCCGCCTCCCCTCCCCGACAGCAGCACCGGCCCGGCCCGGCCCCGCCAGCCTGCCCTGGGCGGGCGGGCGGACGGGGAGCGCACACCCGCGGCCGCCCGCCCCCGCCGCGCAGGGCCGGTCCCGCACCGGGGCTGCTGCAGGGCCCGGCGCTGCGGCCCCCCCGCGCCCGCCCGGCAGCAGCACCACCACCGCCGCCACCCTACCCCGTCCGGAGGGCGGAGCTGCCCGGGCCGCCGGAGCCGCCGCCGCGCCGGGCGCCGCCGGAAGCAGCGCGCACGGAGGGCGGCGGGGGCGGGAACCGGGGGAAGCGGCGCGGCGGGGGCGGGGCCGGCGGCTGCGCCTGCCCGAGCCCCGGCGTGGGGCGGGCCCGTGCGGGCAGCGGCGCTGAGGGTTTGGCGTGGGACAGGGGAGTGCCGGAATGACCAGGGTTAGAAGGGCCCTTAAAGGTCATCTAGCCCCAGCCCCACTGCCATGCGCCGGGACCCCCAGCACTAGAACTGATTGCTCAAAGCTCCATCCAACCTGGCCTTGAGCAATGCCAGGGATGGGGCATCCACGGCTTCTCTGAACAACCTGTTCCAGTGTCTCACCGTTCTCACAGTTAAGAACTTCTTCTTGTCTAACATAAATTTCCCCTTTTTCAGTTTGTACTACCACAACAAGGACAGGTGCAGAGTCCCAGCAGCTTCCCTGTCAGCCCCTTCAGACACTGGAAGGTTGCCATGAGGTCTCCACAAAACCATCTCTTCTCCAGACTGAGCAGCCCCAACTTGCTCAGCATTCATAGGGGAGATGCTCTAGTCTGCACTTGCTTCAAAACTTTCATGTTGTCCTTACGCTGGGCACACCATAATTGTACACAGTACTACAGGTGGGATCTCACCAGAGCAGAGTAGAGGGGGAAAATCACCTCCCTGACCCTGCTGGCCACGCTGCTTTTGATGCAGCCCAGGACTCATTGGTTTTCTGGACTATGAGTGCGCACTGCTGGCTCGTGTTGAGTTTTTCATCAGCCATCACACCTAAGTCTGTCCCCACAGTGTGGCTCTCAGTCATTTCTCCACCCAACATGTAGGTGTGTCAGGGATTGCCACGATCCTGGTGCAGGACTTCACCCTTTGCTTTGTTGAACTTCATGAGATTCACACCAGCCCACCTCTCAAGTGTGTCAGGGTCCCTCTGGGGGACATCCCTTCCCTCCAGGCTGTTGAATTATTGGATGTTGTGCTTTGTGACTCAGGCCCACTCTGCTTTGTGCCTTGTTAGCTCTGCAGACATGAAGGCCATGGTGAGGTGGGTGCTATGAGCCACCCTCTCAGGATGAGCCCCGGCTTGGTTTCTCACAGAAAACCAGGCAGTGTGTCTTGCTCTAGCCCCAGGCCAGCTGGATTATGCTTTCAATGTCATGTTTGAGTTCCTAGCATGCCATAAGGGCAGCCCTATTTTTAATTGATCTTAAAAAGTACTTACTCCAGCACACTATGGTGCCTCTTGGGTTGCTACCTGGTGTATTGCAAAGGAAATGTCATATAATTTAATTTGGTGCTTTCTCTCCCAACTACCCCCCCTTCCAGTCAGAGCTTCTGCAATAATCACTGAAATTGCTGTTACTCCATCTGGTCTCCTCAGGTTTCCATCAAGGCTCCATGTTAGATGGTACCTGGGATAACTCAGTTGCCGTAGAAAATAAAGTTGGTGACTTTTACTAGGTGGTCAAACATAATTCTAAAAATCCAGAAAATATGCAAATAGTTGCTATGTAAGGTGCTTTTTGTATAATCCTTTAATATAAATTCTATGCATTTATAATAAATTTCAAATATAGAAATCTATAAGTTTAGTATAGAATGCATTTTGGTTGCTAACTGCAGTAGCAGACAAGCCACCACACAGTCCCGATTTCCACAAGGGACATGCCAGGATGACCAGCTTCCAGGTGATTTGTAGACCTGCATGCACCTGTGTGCACACATACAGAAATGCACATATACACACAGGTTTTATGTGCCTCAGACACCACTGTACTGTTTCAAAATAATGATTCAAGCCCCAGATTTTAAGGCACTGCTTCCATGGAAGAGGAAGCTAGACCCTTCATGTTTCAGTGACAACAATGTAGAGTGCCTTTTGACATCATTTATCCTCACCTCAATCCTACAGTCGCATGCAAGCTATAAGAGTATTTATAAAGGTGCTTTCAATAAACACCTTCCCAGGGAGCGTCCAACTCAAAGTTTGAATTTTTAATACAAAATAAAATTGGAAACAAGAATTTGAATAAGTTTGGTGAGTCAGAAAGTAGGTTAGGGATGAAAAGAAACTTTTGTAGTTTATTTTATTTATATTATTGCTTTCATTTTAGGTTTTGTACCTCTCATGCTATCCTCTCTTTTCAAATTAAGTGAAGAGAAAATACTTGGAACACACCATTTATCTAACCCATTTAATTGGTTAATTTAACAAATTATCTAACCCCTTCTATTAGCATTCAGTCCCCTAAGAAGAGGAATGCAAAAGTTTCTATTTCTGTCTATTGTCAGCTTTAAAGAGAAAGCAAGCAAGAGACATCTGTACAGAGTTCTGTGTGTGGCCAAATTGTTCCTATCCTTTGTTTTTGTGTTGTGTGGAGGTCGAATTCTGTATCAGTGCAAAACCTAGATGGATATGAAAAGTTTTTCTCTCAGTCCACTCATCTGCCAGCTCACAGAGGCTGGAACAGATTGCTCTTAAATTTAGCATTGTCAAAGTTCTGTGTTTGGTCTGGTCTGCTGGGCTTATTCTATAAATCACAGGGAGACCTGGATACCTCCAGGTGATCCAACATATCCCCTTCATTCCTATGATAGGTGCCTAAGGGACATGGAAGTTGTCACTGTTTGGAGGTACATCTCTCTCCACTTCAGATAGACCATCCTCAAGCTTTCAGACAGAAAATGTGTGAACACATCCTTAACAAGCTAGAGAAATTACTACACCAACTCCATCATTATTCACAGAGGCTGCCCAATGGCATGTAGCATTTTAAAACTGCAGGAAGACTAGTATGTATTGAAAGGGATAGAGGGCATTGGGTGACAGTGTCCTTTTTGTCTAGGCTGCTGTCTCAAAGTCATGCTATGTGCACTCAAGATGTGCTCCAAATTACTGTCAAATTGTCATTCCACAGCCTTTGCAAAAATCAATTGATGATCTGTTTTTATTCAACAGTTATCCACATCTGGAGCTGACAGATAATTTCCAGTGAGCTATGGCACATGAACACTTTATACATATTTCTATATCCACATCAGCAGTAAAACTAGGCATAGAATACATCCCAGAAATAATCCACTGTTGAATGGAAATACAGTGGTAAAGCAGTACAGGAAACCTTCTGTTTGAAACATAAGAGTGAGACTTGGCTTCTCTGTGTTAATCAAACTTTGTAATCACCAAATTAATGTTTTAACAGCATCCTGCTTCTTCTTCAGGTTTTTCTCTTTATTATAACCAGTGGTATGTCTTGCCCATTAGGGGAAATCTTAACTGAAGTCAGTAGGAATACTGTTATTTCAAAAATAGGTGTAGAGCATGGAAAGCTTGTAAGTGGCATGGATAAAGAGTTATGTCTGTGTATATGCCAAAACTACATAAAGGAGAGATATGATTGGTGACATTTCATGACTTTTGGCTCCCATGACAGGTGACTAGGCCTTGATTCCACAGTCAGGTACTTCAACTCATACCAAGGCACCATTGTGATAACCAATTAAAATGTCCAGAGAGAAACTTTCCACAGGAGGAGGTAAAGATACCACACACCAGCTATTGGTCTTTGGAGGTCAAAGGCTCATTTACATTCTACACTCACAAAAGGTGTCCAGATCCACTTTTCCAGGCAAAGTGGTTGTTGGAAAAGCACATGTAGCAGAGGGATTTATAGTGAGAACAAAGAATCTGCTGATGGAGCAGTGAGGCTTACCTGAGCCTTGTGCAAACACTTAGAAGACAACTCCCAGTGGATACAGGGTAACACTTTAGTTAAGTTTGCAAACAAGGGAGGTCTGTTTTGCTGCTTCTAACATATTTATTGAGAAAACGTTTTGTAAGTAAACAATTCATGCAGGAAACTAGCTGACTTTGAAGTCAGCAGGTCCTGCTCCCAGCAGGGAACTGATCTGAATTTTGTTACCACTTTGCAAAGCTTTGTATATTAAAGTGTTAAACTGAACCCTAAAAATAATGAAATCATTTTAATCAGTGAGTTATTTTTAATACAACAGACTTAGCCAAGTGCTAACTGCAAAGCAGCACTGAGTGCGTATGCATAACACCATTGCCACTGGTGTGAATTGTTCTTTCTGGCTTCCTCTGCATCCCCGGATATTAACCCAGCATGGGAAACATCTCACTGGCTTTTGGACCAGCATTACTGCTTTTTGATATGTGAAATTACATATATTCTTTGAAATGGAAGAGAAAGTATACTAAGTCAATGAGACTGAGTAAGTTCGTAGGTGTTCCCATGATCCAGGCCTAACAATTCTTTGGCTGATATGTTAGCTGGAACTCTTTTTTCAAAAGGAAATTTTTTTATTCCCTGTGGGGTTTTTTCCCATGTAACCATATTTTGTGTAGCATTCTCTCTTTCTCTGCTATATACTATGAAAATGCTGTATTGTGTAGTTGATCATATTTACTGCATTTTAGCTTTATTTTCTTGTATTTTATCAAAAGATAAAAGAGAAGAATGTGCCACAGTACAAGTATGTGCTTAAATTTTATATGCTATTAAACAACTGCTGTGTTTCATTTGTGTCTCTGCTGCTTGTTACTAGTTCTTGGTAGATCACATTGAATTTAGGCTATAGATTTATTGAGCAAGGGTGATGTCTTGCTTTGTCTCCCATAAAGTCCCTAGTATACATAATTTTATATATTTATATATTATGTGATAGTAACAGATTCAGCATTTAAACGGTTAACCACTGCCCTTGCTGTGTAAATACTCCACATGATATGTAATTAAGCTTTAAGAAAAAAGCATAAAGATTGAGAAAATGCTGATTTATCAAAATACAGTATTACCTGGACATATCATGGTTAAACATCTTTCTTCTTTCCTTTTTGTCTTCCTGCAGAAATATGAGCAGTATTCCTAAAGCCTGGAAAGGATGTGCTGACTGAAGTCTTTATGAGATTTTTAATGAGGATTAGGGAATCTGAGATAGCAAAATCTACTGTATACAAGGAGGTTGTTGTGCAAGAATCTTCAGACAAGTTTTAGACCAGAATCCTTTGTCAGCAGCAGTAGGATCCAGTAAGGATAATATGCTAATTTTAACCAGCAATAGGCTTCATATAGGGATCTAAAGAGACAGAGATAGATACAATCTTATTAAGCTTTTGTGTTGACACTGCACAGCTTGTTCCTGCATTCAACTGAAATTTAAGAGCAGGGCTGTAAAACCTATACAGCATTTTAGGAAGATATACAGTAACGTTGAAACCTGAATAACAATTGAAAGAATGAGTAGGAAATTCCCTTAGCCCTTGGGCTACCACCATTTTTCTCTTCCAGCACACAAGTAAATGCTCTAGGTGTCTATGCCATAAAAAATTTTCCCAGAGGCAATTCTGGCAAAGCACCTACTTTCTTCAAACCAGACTTGCTGCTTTAACCTTCTGAATGTCAAATTTCTAAAAGTAAGTGCTCCTGGTGCACTGCTGGCTGTTTCTACTCTAGGCTTTCCTTGCAGCCTGCCAGCAGTGCAGAGAGGTATCACAGGCAGGTACACTCAAGGAGTAGGGACAATTGATTCCTTCCTTATAACAAGAGAGCTGTAAGGTACATTTAAACAATGTCTCATTGTAATTTCACAATGGAAAGAAAGTTATAACAATTAGAAGGATAATTAGTGTTTTATCAGACATGATATTGACTGGTAGTAATTGTTAATCAGCTCAAGTATCATTTATCACGCCAGTAATTTTTCTTTAGAAATTTATCAGTGATTTAATATTTTAATGTATAATGGCTGTAAGAACTGTCTGGAAGCAAGGAGCAGATGATGGGTAGTTTTGAGATAGATGAGTAAAATGTCCACACTGCATTTTTCAGCACTAAAACCAGGGGAATAGATACAGCTGCAGTGCAGTACTTCAATGTTTGCACATCTGAGTCATATTGATCTCAACAGAGATATGTCATTAAGCCTCACAAAAAGACATTGTCATCCTCTCATCAAGCATCACACAACTATTTTAAACTCTCTACAATGCATTCATATGACCAGAGATATTTTTATAGGTCAGCTGTGTTCCATAGCTACAAAACAGTAGTTCGTCCACTGCCGCCACATTTCACAATAGCATGATCAGTCAAATCAGAACTTAGCAAAGCTGAAGAGTTACAGATGCTTGACAGTTAGATGATTCCACCAAAAAATCTTGAAAAACATTGAAAAGAAACCTGGAAAGCATTGAAAAGTACTGTAAAGTTCCTATTGCTGCTCAGATTGGATCAATGTTAGCATTGTTATCAGCAGCCCTGAGTGTAGAAGCTGGAGGTTCATTGCAATGTCTTAAGCTTCTGATATGGTACATCAGATGGGCAAAAGTTTTCTTTCAGAAAGAGCATGTGCATCCACAGATGCAGAAAAGCTGCTTTCAGCCATGTAAATATGCCAACAGTAAAACCATATGCTTATTTAGTATCTTTCTCCATTGTTAGGGATACTACATGTATGAAAAGTAAAATTGATGGATCAAAAGACAATATAAGAAAAGGTGTCTATAAAAGTTAAGGTTATGGTGCTTGATGTGTTTTATTAAAAAAAAAAAGAGAGACAAGGAAATATACAAAGCATTTTGAAAAGCTTATTTTGTGATGGAACGGTTCAAAATATATATTGGAATTCAGCATCCTATTTTGTTGCCTTCTTTTAAAACAAAATTTCTCCTGAATTTCAGTGAAGGAAAGTTTGGAAGGTTCAAATATTTGCAAGATTTAAAAAGTCATGGGAAATCTACCACAGCTTGGGCAGTTAATGACCTAATGACCTCCTGGTTAACCTAATGAATCCTCTTCAACAAGCAAGGGCACAAAAAAGGAAGTTATCTTCTCAAAGAGATAAGGTCAATTTGCCAGCAGAAATTATCCTCCTCTCAGAGTTGAGGATAAATGGTTTCCGGTTGTCCATCTGAGCTTGTCATTCAAGCATTTTTCAAAACTGTAGAGAAAACTAGGGGAATGGATTGAGAAAGAGGGCTCATCTTGCTAGGGCAGGTGTGTAAAGCTGGCAAGAAGTCTCTAGTTCTGATCTTTGTCCTTTTTGTCTTGAGCAGATAATGTGTAAGTAAAGAAAGTGACACTTCCCTAAATACATTAGCTTTTAGCAGCCAGTCTCAGGAAAGACTTAATGAGCTTCAGCTTTTAACTAGAAGCTTGTATCCACCTTCTTTCCCTGCTATACCAACAGCTAAAACATATGCTGTGTGTGTGTGCTTGTAAATTCCATATGTGCAGACGCACACAGGAAACACTCCTGATCTCTTTAATTTGTGCAAGTCCCTTAAGTGTGGATACGGTACAAATACAAAATAGCACAGTGCACAGCCAAATGTCTGACCCAAGCCTTCTCTGCTTAATAATGAACTTGCTACAGCAATAGAAACAACTGGACTAAGTTGCTTCTGAAGTATGCATGGGCACCATGTTGGCATTCAAATGACCAGAATATAAAAGCTGTGGGTGAGTCTGGGGTTTTTCCATTCTTGGCTAATAATTATACTGGAATTTTCCTTAGCAGGCTGGATACTCTATTTCCATCTTACAGCTGGTTAGAAACAAGCAAGCTGTTAGTTACAAGTAAATTGGGTCAGTTTATTTAGCTATCTCCTTCTGTTTTGCAACCTTCTAGCTTTTGAAATTGTCATATTTTCTTGCAATAATTTGGCTGGTTTCCCTAATTGATAAAGTATGTTCATGATCTAGATCATATTTATAAATAGAGTGCTAATGGGAGGCAATATCAAGCAACATGATGTCATCTTGGTACACAGGGGAATTGTAATGGGCAGAACACCTACATGTAAGTTCTCCATTAAACACTGCCAGGCAGAAATACAGGAAAATGGAAGTAAATTCTAGCTGATCCTAAACAAGAAGAACTAGGTATTATTTTAAAATAGTTCCTTTTCTGCATCCACACATCATGATTGCTTTGGAGAGGTCTTACAGCATAATGGGAGGTGCTGGTTCCTAGCTATAAAATTACCAGCACTGAGAAACTTCAAGACCACAGGTATGTTCAGGCTGAGTCAAACACAACAGAGTCACACACTGTTAAACCTGCATGGTCTCTGATTTTATCAGCTGTGGGTTGATTCCTGGTGTGTTAATGAAGACCTAGGCACAGTTTTCTTGATCAACGTAAAGCTCATAACTTGTTACTTAAGCAGTAAAGAAAGGTTTCATTTTTTTGAGCTGTTGCATCTGATACCTCAATTATTCATCCTGGGAATTAATGTACAATTAACATGAATTTGTGCTGTCATGGAAATCGATGGTTACATTAATTTGAATGCAATTGTTGAAAGAATTTTGAATAATGAAAAGGCTGATAAAAACATCTTTGTATTGGACATAGCTCAGACTAAGGAACAATTTTTTAAATGTAGAAATATCTTCATAGTTTATTTGTTCCATTGTCCCTTCAGTTTCAGGCTACTAGGCACTGTGTGCCAATGACTTCCACTAATTATGATCATTCAATAGTTTTTGACTACAAGTATATATAAAAGAATTGGCCTGCTTCTATATTGATTTTTACACTTTGAAGTGACTGGAATTAACCCATTATAAACTAGCATAAGGAAGATCTTAGGTAGGTCAGTTCTTCCTGAAGGTTTTTCCTCCAGCATATCATGAGATTTGTCAGAGAGTTACTGGTAACACAATTAATTAGTTTATCCAGAAACAAGGTAACAGTGTGCAGTTGCTAAGAACACTGGAATAAGTTTTTCAGGGATGAGTGATTTTATTCTTAGTTTTTAAATAGAGCAGTTTCCCAAGAAGACTGGTGTTTGTTTTGGATCTGTTGATTTCTCTGTTCCTGCATCAAAGGCTTTCCTTACTGATTGGAGGACATAGCTAGAGATCACCAGTCCAAGCATGAAGCTGCAATGACATCTGCAGCTCCTGCATGAGTCTGGGATGCACAGAAAACTGCATATGTGAGAGCAGCCCACTACCTCCACACAGGGGACACCAAGTTATTTGGAATAACCAGCAAAATTAAACAGGGTTGGGGTTTTTTTTGCTGCCTGCTGTTAGCTTCCAGTACTCATTAATGAAATATATTTATCATTGTTTATGATTTTTCCCCTATTCTATTATTATAACCCTTTAGACAGAGTGTTGTCCTGTCCCTGGCTTCCTGATGATCACTTATTCTGGGCACATAGTTCTGAAGGTGGCATTGTTATTGACTGAACCTACTAACTGCTTGAGAAAATGTTGATTACTTCACATTCCTGAAAATTAATCCTGAAACCGTCCTGAACTATATTAATCAACTCCTTTAACTTTTTCTCCAGTGGAGAAGGTGGAGGCCAGCAGTGTCATCCAAGAGCAGGTGCTCCTCCCTGCCTCATTAGCACCTTGCCTTCTTCAGCTGCAAAATCCCCAAACTCAAGAGGGCTATTTATAGCTTTTACAAAGCTCCCTTGGCCTGTCCTGTGTCTCAGCTAACCATTTGTCTGCCTCTTCCATGGTGTTAAATCAGCCCCTCGTGACAGCACCCTCAAGACGCGCAGAAGCAGCGACTCTGGGATGTCATGGCAGGCGTGAAGGAGATGGATGGCAGCTGGAATGGGGGACCAATGGGAGCATTTAAACACACCAGCTTCTGAGAGACCGAGTCAGAAATCGGGAGAATGAGAATGATCAAAGGGGAACAGGAAGGTATAGGAGGGGGGAGGAGCAGGGACTCCCATGAATAAGAACTGGATGTATCTCAAGACAGGAGGATAATGTCATAATGCCTACAAAGCAGATAATGGTAACAAATTACTTTTAATTTTTTAATATGTGTGTCCAGAATGTATTATGTTCAGAGTAAGAGAGGGCACTTAGCCCTAATAATAGAAGCCATGCTAGGAAAATAAAAGGGAATATTTTCTTCCCTGCATTTGCGATAATTATCTTCTGACAGTTATCCTTGCACGATGTCTCAAAATCAAATACTGCTGTTGCATTGTGATGAGCAAGAATCTTTGTAGTCCTCTGCCTCAATAGGTATGTCTCAACGGCTGTCCTTTTGGTTTCAGGGTATCTGTGGATGACTTTTCTTTCCATAAGCAAGGCAGCACAGCCTGACTAGCCAAGCGTGTTACTCTCAAGCACCAGGCCAACCTACCTCCATATACATGGGATACTGGGAATAAGAATCAGTGTTTCAGGTTGGAATGAAAAATGCTGTGTTTCTAATGACATTAGGGGTAACCACAATGACAAGTGCTTTTTTATGACATTAAAAAGTAGGAACCTTTAAATGTTGATAGCAGAGGTGTGCAGTGCAAGTTAATTTTCAGCACATTGGAAATGTGTCTACATCCTCCTGCTTACAGTAATAGCTATGCACACACGTGGAAATCAAATGCTCTAGGTAATAACACCCAGGTTGGCTGCAGCCAGCTGAGTGACCTTACATATCTATCACTTATCTATGTATGCAGATGCTCCCCCATCACAAAGGAGGATTAATGATGTTACTTCAGAGAGCTAATGAGAGAATGAACCACTTAATGTTTGATTCACAAGAGCTGTAAAGCATTATATAGACACTGTTTGTTTTTAATTCCTCCCTCTATCATTCTGGCTAATAGGTAGTATTTTTCATATTCGTGCCATTATTGAAATCATATTCTATTTCCTAGATAATCCAAAGCATCTTTCTGATACTCTCTTTCTTGCTTCTTTTCCACTGAGCATTTTTCCTTCAGGCTACCTGGGTTGCAGAATGTCAGTTCAACAATATGCATTGGTTAGAAGATACAGGTGGGTAGGATCATGTGTGTGTCCCCTTCCCCCAAGAGTCACAACCAAAGGACTTTATTCTCCTCTTACAATACCTAATGATCGCTGATTTTTCTTCTGTTTCAGGATCTCATTATTGAGATCCAGTTTACTCTTCTGGATGGAAATTGTTTAAAGGATCAGACTCAGAATTTTTCCTCCCACTTCTATAAAGCTGAAAGTGGTTGTTCTCAAACAGTGTCTGTCCACATCTGGATAGAGCATACAGGCTTTTCCATCTGGTTCTTGCACCAGCTAACAAACATGAAAAGACATCATCTGCAAATGATATGAAGCATCATGTGTCATTTCTTTCTTATTTAATACCAGGGGACTTCGGATTTTGCAAATATTTTTACAGGGTCTTAGAACCACCTGTATAAAAATTGGTTCATATTCAAAAATGACAGATCACCTGTGCTTGTTGAAATAAAAAGTAGCAGCAATTACACACTTGTGATACAAATAAGAATTCTGATCCATGTTCTTCTGCTTCTTTTATGTTTTCATTTTTTCCAGTAAAATTTCTCAATGTCAAACCCATACATTCATTGAACAAATCAGGCTATGTCCTGTCCTATTACAAGCATAAGTGTTCCAGGAACATAGTTTAAGGATGAGGCAGGTCCCATTTAGAACTCCCGAATGGCTCTTGTATTTCCTTTAAGACAAAAAACAATAAATCACTCTTTTATTTCCTTCTGTTACAGGCTATTAGCCTTGCCACTGTAAGATGCTTTCTTATAGCAACTGAGACAGCAGTTCATTTGAAGCCTGCATTAAAAATGTGTTTCCACACTACTCTCTTTCCAGTCCACCCAGTTAGAGAGTTTCTTTTTACATCTGACTTTCCATCTGGATTCAGAGCATTCTGAAAAATCCGTTCTCCCTCTTCCAGGGGTTAAATTTCTGCTAACAAATATGGACTATTTGATATGAAAACCATTATTGTTTGATATGTCAAATAAAACATTTGTCAATCAAAAGTCTTTAAGCACTGGGCTGTGTGACATTTACTCTTTTATAAACCGACAAAGTCCCTGGTGGCATGCCTTTCTTCCTCTCATTTAAATAGTGGTAGAAGAACAAATCACACTTCAGGGCAAGTTGATAACTGCCAGTCACGATTTCTGCCTTGTTTACTATAATGAGCAGGGTAATAAATGCATCTGACCATTTCAGCTGGCATTTGCATAGATGAATGATTTGTCCAGTCAGTCGCTCTCCAGTGATTTGGGCCTTTTTGTCAGCACAAAGAGCATTCAGTCTCCCTGGAATTTACAGCAGCCAAGCTCTCATTAGCAAACATCCTTTACATGAATGATTCAAATAATTACCACTGAAATAATAAACTGTTTCACAAAAACATTTTATTTGATGGCTCCAAACATCAACTTTTCTGAATTGTTGACATTCAAATAAGCCAGAGAGCTTTATTGTTGAGCAACAATGATTCCCTTGTAAAAGGGTGGGCATTGTTTTACCTCCAGCAGACCTTTAAACTTGGCCAGATATCAAATGTGTCCCTCAAACAGCCAGCCAACGTGCTGGGTAATTGGAGGGCACGTACCAGATGGAGCCATAGTAAAACTGTATGTTCAGGCTCCCAACTAATTTTCACTAGATTTACTAAGGATATTGTGAGTGTAAAATTCCAGACTAATTAGCAGCAAGTTATCTCTTTGCTTCTACAGGAGTTCTGTAATTATTAAATGGGTCTGCTTGCACTGAGTGCTCAGTTCTGAGTTCTCTTCTGTAATGGCATTCTAGTGCATAATTAAGTGTTATTTGATATAGTTTTGGAGTTCAATCAAATGAGCAAGCAACAATTATATCCCATTATGATCTCCTCTAGTGCCTGACAGTGGGAATGATGTCACTGTATTTCCAAACCCATAGCATGAGGCAAAAGGAATTTCCTGCTATCATTCTCCTTACCCTTTTAGCATGCATAATTAGGAAAGTTTTATTAGTTAATTTAGAGTAAGGCCATTTACTACAGCTTTTCATAGGCTGCAGGAATGTATTCAGTTTTCATTGCAGCATTGTTTGTATGGGTATGTGCATGAAATTATTATCTTAATATCAAGAGAACAGGATTCAATTGCACATTTTATGCTTCTCTTAACTGTAAGAAAACAAAATAGAACAACAGAAGGGGGAAATATTTTACTCATTATAGCACATTCTTCATTGCATGATTTCACTTTCACATTATGGTCAGGTAGGTAACAGTAATCTCAAACAGCCTAATACCTGAGACCTTGATATTCAGAAATAGAATAACTGAGCCCTGATTTTCATTTACAGGCCCTTTATATTCCTCTGGCAAGATAAATTTCTTCTGCTGCCAAGGAGAGGTAGAGAGCTCTTAAAATATGTGAAAGTCAGGCCAGTAAAATTAAATACATTAGAACACATGACTGTTATTTGCAAGCCATAAAGCACACTCCCTAAGATATAATGTCTAATAATTGTCCTGAGTCAGGAAGGCAAATATTTAGAACTCAACTTTTCACACTAAGGTATTTGCAATAGGATGAACAAAATCTGCCTCATTTTTATTCACCCAAAGGTAATTGCCCATTACAACATCCACATTTGGGGCTATATATTCTATTTAAGCATCAAGCTTTGTGAGCTGAACCCAAGTGAGCAAAGTTACTTAGATAAATTGAACACCATCTTTGAGCTTTCCAAATTTGTCCATGGGCATTTCTTCTTTATCCGGCCAAGACCATTCAAGTTCAGTCTAGTTCAGTTATTTTTTATTTCCTCCTGCTGCTTCTCTAATCTATAGCTAGTACCTAGTTTAAATAGACTATTTCTCATCCTCCTTTTTGACTTTTCAGGTGCAACATTAGAAGGAAATCAAGAAATCCCTTAATAATTCATTTTTGACTGATATATAGGGGTTTTTTGCTTAAATTTCTGTTCCATTTTGGTGTCGATGGAGGTAAGGAACAGACAGAATTGGCTGGGGCCATTTACAGATGACCAAATGTGAAGAATATTTTCTATACCTTCTGATAGTTTCATGTTCTTTTAGACTGAGAGGAGCTTGCTCTCTTGCAATGAAGAAGAGTAAACAGTTAAAAGCACTGCTGCTTTCTAGAACAGTCCAATGAACATGTCAGCAGGAGGAGAACCTGCATGTTTATATTTAACTCACAGTTTGCTCGCTGTAGTTCTTCTGTAGTAAATTGTTCATGCTGTTACCATCCTGCCAGTGAGGCACAGTGAATGTTCTGCTTCTGTCACCACCAAACTAGACTGTAAAGTTGAGTTAATTAATGACCTATTCAATCTCAAACTGCAGACATCTCGGACATCACCACAATTTAAACAGCAGTAAAAAAAATCCTGTTTCGATGAGAGAAAAAAACTCCAGAATTTAAAGTGGGATTCAGCTCCAGGTATAGTTGTGTAGGAGGCAGGTGTGTAAGCTCTCATCTGAGTGAGTTGAGACCTTGTTAATACTGTCAGAGGATATGGAGAACAAAGTCAAATCTCTGTTGACTGTAAAGAGTAGAACTCCACAAATTACAAAGGAAGATGAGGTGTCTTGTTCACTGGTAGAGATCTCCATGTGGACACCTAAGTCTCAGTTTAGTTACTTAAATATAGGCACTTTGTGTTATTTTAAATATTCCGTGGAATCTAAGTCATCTGCACAGGGCTCTGAGCAATTTCCACACCTCTGGAACATCAGCTGGAGGCTTAGTGCAAGCAAAATACCACTAAAACTCATGTCAGCCACTCCAAAAAAAGTATTTTAATTCCTCCTCAGGCCTACAAATCCATAAACACTGAAAATTCTAGCTTTGACAAAACTGGAGCACCCTAAGTAGAGTTGTTTTTAGACAGAGTAGCAGAATAGGTGCCTGTCTAATGCTGCACACTGCTGCTGGCAGGGAAATAGCATGCAAAGGACAATTTACATAATACTCAGCTTCTTGGGTGCATGGTGCCTTCCTCACATCTCCCCAGTCAACCTCCACTGCTGCTCCCATTTCTACCTGGTAGGGGAGTAAAAGGTATGGTCCCAGTAACTGCTTACAGGAAGAGGTTGTATTTTATTTTTCCAGTTCACTTTGTTGTGCTTATGTAGGGGGATAGAATATAAGAAAATAAAGATAGTATAGAAAGTAATCTCACCCCTAAGGAGTTGCAGCTGAGCCAATTATCAAAGATTAGGAACAGGCCTGACTTTAACAGGCCACAGCTGTAAGCAATGAGATGAAGATGCTATAAAAGAGTGGGGTGGCTGGTTGGGAGGGGAACTGGAGTCTGTGGCTGCTTTGTGGAGGAGAAAGAGTCAGCGCTCTGAGGAGCTGCCCATGAGCAACAGCAAGAAGGTATGGAACTTTTGTGATAAGGAGACAACAGTATGGAACCCCTGCAATAAGATGGTAACGTGATTTAATCATCAAGGCACTGCAACTCCTTTTAATTGTAAAATGCAGCTGCAGTTTATTAGGAAAATATTTTTTTAAATTTCTCATGTGCTTTCCTTTCTAATTAGGAGACTTCCTACACTATGTCTGACTGTTGTTCACTTTTACAACAGACTAACATAATAATATTAAGCAAGCCTGAAAATGCCCCCTTTTTTTCATCCTCTGCTGTGACAAGATTTTAACTGGTAAATTTAAAACTTTAAACACAGAAGACTTTCTGTAAATGTGTTTTGTTTGCAGCTATATTATCTGTAGTAAAATTGGCAAATTAAAAATAGACTTGTAAACCACCCAAAAGCTGTCAATCTGGAAGTGCTGGGTTTGGGTTTTTTTGAGTTTAATTCAGACCACTTCAAGTCATATTTTAGTGAAGCAGACCCTAAATTTATGAGTAGATATCAAATACTTTTCTGTCCCATGTAAAACTTGTTCTGAATATGGAAATGTTACTTAACAAAATGCCTACCAAAATTTTTATATGACTTCTGAAATGGAAATAAATATCAATTTATTTTAAGTCATTTCTTGTCCTTTTAATTTACCGGTGAGGTTCTTCTTGAGAAGAACCAGCTACGCAACAAAAGTAAACTTTTCATTAGAGCTATCACATATTATAATATTCCTAATTTCAGACAGGCAAACAAACTTAATTAACAAAATTAGTTTTTTAGTTTTCAGTGATATCCAGGGTAAGTTAGGAGCTTAATGTGACATACATGGTTCATACTGCAGTCAGTGCTAGAATGACTTAAGGTATAAAGTATTGCACAGAATGTGAAGGATTTCAAGGTAATGCAACTTTGGAGTTATGCTCCAGTTAGCCCATTGTATTATACCTTGGTCTGTGTCTGGCTGTGTGTACTGGATGTTCATACTTTTATCATTGTGGTCTTTTCCTGAACACCCTGGCCCTTCTTTGGCAGTATATTTAGGAACTGTCAGAGTTAGGAGTACACTAAAGTACATTGGATGACTCAGTTTTGTGAGACTGTTCTCTACTTGAACTCTTTGGCAAAGTTTCAGTGAGACCTGAGGGGGGAAAAAAGACATTTCTCATGAGAAGCAAACTTCCATCTTCCAGGATGGATGCCTTCACAAATGATGTGTTCATAACCAGAGGCAAATGCTCAGCTTGCTATTGGCACATAAACAAGCACCAGGGTCTGTTGATCTGGGCAACAATAAGATGCTAAAAACCTGATTTCTCTTCTTTTGTGGGTAAGTCACAACAAGTGACCATTTATGAAGTCTGTCCTCAAATCTCATGACTCTGAAGTCTGTGTTCTTTGTGTATGCAGATTTACTGTTTAAGAGCTAAAAAAAGCTCAACAGGCTCTGAACAATAAATAAATCCCATTACTGAATTTTCTTCTAAGTCATGTCCTCTGCAAAACTGTCTGACTCCTCCAGAGGTGAGTCATTTGGCCTGAAATCTCCTTGTCAGTGAGCCAGATCCTGCCTTCTTTTCTGTCCCTCCTGTAATGATCCCTGGCAATTCCCCAGTGCAGAAAGTGTAAATCAGCCCATGGCTGTGCCTTTGCCACAGGGCAAGTGTTCTCAGAGGTCCTGCTAAAGAGCATTTCAGCTTCCTTGCTTCTATGCAGTCCAGGCCTTGCTAGGATGCTAAGCCAGTTTGCTAATGCTGCAGAATCTGCATTTCCTACATTTGTACTGCTCTTATGTCTGTGCCATATAGTCTCAGATGAACAAATGTAGTGAAGAGAAGGAGATGGTGGCTCATGAGTGGGAGAAATTGTATTTAATGTGCAAACTGTGCATGGTGGCACAGACCATAGCCAGTACACAAGGTTGTCAAAGCAGAACAGCTACAGATGGCAGGGAGTGAAACAGCTCCTGTGGCACCCAGATTAACCAAAATTAAGAAGGTAACAAAATCACAATATTGTTTATTTTCATTCCAGTCCAAATACCTAAAACTTCCACATCATCTTCTACAGCCATTAACCTGACCCTGGAGTTGGAGAAGTACTGGAAAATAAAAGAGGAGCTATGCAAAAAGCTTAACATAGAGATATTATGCCTTATCCTTTAGATCTGTAACAACTGAAAATGCAGCCTGTTAAGCCTGCAGAGCCCTCCATCTTCAGAAACCCAAGTGTTTCCAGGGAATCCTCCCTATCCAGCACCAAAGTTGTTGCTGTACAGCTGGTTTGCAGTGGTAAGAGTGATGCTCTGCCTTTCTGAGACACAGCACTGTGAGCACAAAAAGAGCTTCTTCCCTTTCCCTCTCATCTGCCCTCTTTCCAGGAGAGCAGCAACTGCTGGACTTTGCCTTGAAACCTTCCCCCTGCACTGAGCATCTGCACTGCACATTCCCTAAGCTTGATTTAACTTTGCTGGAGACAGCAAGGAGTTAAACTCCCACTGTACTGAATGAAACTGTACAAAAAGGATGTGACTCCCACATATCCCAAACTTTCAGATGCCAAGCATATTTTCTTGAATGAAAGCTCTTTTGGTATTTTTCATTGGAGGAGGGAAAATGCATTTCAGAAGAATCAAAACCAACAAAGAGATTACAGATAGCCAATAGAACACTGCACATATTATGATGAATGAGTACAGTAAACATGGATGGCTAATTAAGGGAATTCTTGAGAATGTCTTGAAACAGGATTGCTGTATACATTTCTGATGAGCTATCCTTTAAAGGCATCACATTCGGGAAGTACAATGGAAAGTCTTGTTCTTCCTACCAGAGCTACTTTATCAAAAAGCTAAACTCATTTTTATTATTTACTGAGCTCACAGTAGTGATCAGAGTTTCCAGGTGTTAATCTAGTTGCTTAACAAATCTTGCTAAAGACAGCTGCTGACTCAGATTTCTCAGGGAGAAAAGCAGAAGGAGATACTCCTCTCATCTCTTTCCAGATCATCCACCTGGGTTTCTTTGGGGCCAAGTAGCATCTCTGCAGATCTTAGATGCAGTCATTACTTCCTCCATGTGTTTCTTCAGTTTGAACTACTGGGTTAATATGAAATTTGTGCTGCAGCTCACTAGAGCAGTTTTTTACAAAACTGAGTGCAAAATCTTCCATCCTGCCTTTCAGGGACAGACCTGAAGGGGAATCCAACCAGTAAGTGCCTTGTCTCTGAACATTTGCCTGCAGTGACCCCAAGCAAAGCCAGCAGTGGGAAGGCAATTTGGAGGGTGCATAACTGGGGCCCTTCTTTGCTTTTCATTCCTTCAGTAGTGCAGTTTGACTCCTACAGAATTGAGAGAATTTGCTGGGACAGAGCAGAAACTGAAGCTACATGTCCTGAATCTCAGCCCTGTTAATGCATCCACTGGAAAATCTCTTCTTCACTTCATCTAAAAACCCACCATCCATTATATATATTAAAAAACCCAAACAAACCACAAAAACACAACACAACAGTTCTAGTTTCTTATTAATATTTAGTGCTCTCAAAGGAATAAAACTCTTTCCCCCTTGCTGCTGTCACCACTCTCAGCTCCCCACTCTTGTCTTCCAGAGTTACAGCAGAAAATCTGTGCACACAATGGAGTCACTAAAGGTAAATTATGCTTGGCCAGCCTGGTCATTAGAAAAGAGCAAAATGTCACTAGCAGAATCTAAAGCACTCTGAGAATCATCATTCCTACTGTAAGTAGGAAACATTCCTACTTACAGAATAACTGTTAGAATTTTGTCTGGCCTGCTTCTAGCTTCTTTGACTCTAATGAATATAAGGGCCATCTAGCCCAAGATGCTTTTTTCAGTAGATTGGAGGGCAGATGGCTACAAAAAAGTATGAGAATATAGAAAACACATAGTGATAATTCCCAAAAATACTCTCCTAGCAACCACAAATTGTCATCTCAGAGGCTTTCTGAACCAGAGTGAGTGTTTGGTTTTTCACAGCCATTGGTGGATTTCTCTTCCATGAATGGCTCTGAAATAGAAGCAAGGAACAAGCCAGAGACACCACTACATTTACTTATCTAAATGTAGAGGTCAATGGAATAAAAATATCATGAAACAAAATCCAGCTTTTTTGTCTTAATGCAGAAGGCACTGTTTTTCATGCTGATGGTACCACAGTACATAGGCAGCTGAAAATTTAAGTATGCTTTATTAATCTCTATAATGTGGATACACCAGAGGAGTCATGCTCTAGCAGTATAAATTACAAGAGTCTTCATGAAGTCAGTGAGTTTCCCTGCATAAACCAGAGGAAAATTTGGCTCACCATAGTTTCCCTGTTTAAGATTCTCTTGATAAACAAGGCTGTTAAGAAATATTGCATGTATTCTTGAGTTGCAGATAAAAATTATGGAGGTTTGTGAAGAGAAATTGCTCAAAAAATGTCAAATAAAAAGAACTGCATGCTCTATGTTGTAATTAAAGGAGCTAAAGAGTATCGTGGATAGCCTTGTATGATGTAAGATAGTACAATTTTATTCTGCTTAGGAAAGTTTACTATCCAACTTTATCAGACTTCACAAAATTTCAGTATGATATTTTAAAATCTGTGTAAAACAGCAAGAAGACAGATATGTGCAACACCATGAATATAAATGCAAGCCATTTAAAATATATCTAAGCGAGCAATCCAGTAACAATCTGATCATGCAGGAGAAAAACAGATAATCTGAATTTGTCTACATCCATGTCTCTGTAAATATCTATCTATGCATACTCATAAATATTTCATCTGGATCTAGCTTGAATTTGGATTCAGCTCCTAACCTAGATGGGCAGAGTTCACAAATTGCCTGTTGAGTGATCCTGCTTTGTTTTGTAAGTGTGTAAGGATGTGATTCTCACAGCTGATAGTGACTCAAAAATCCTCAAAGAAAAACTCCTGAAGGACAATATCTTTGGTTCTGATTAGCCAAACACCTTAGATTCTTGCTGCAAGGTGCATTATGGAAGGTAGTGAATTCACTGCTCAATTTCATATTAGAGGGACAGAAGTGAGGACTTGGTTCCTAAATAGCTTTTTCTGTTGACCTTTGCAGCTGACCACCCAGGGCGCTCAGTTGTAACACTGTTGAGCACCTATGGAATGTTTGTTCTGTGCTTGGGAAGATTTTTCTTAAATCAGGAGCAGTATGAATAAGATATTTTTATCCCCAGAGGTTTGGGGTGGTTTTGTAATACCTGAAAATTAAGGACACCTGTGACATTTTTTATTTGCTTATATAAAATTAGTTTTCATTGGTATGAAATACAGAACAAAGAACCATATATCTTTAGCTCATCTTTTCTATAAAGTGTTTCTTTTAAAAACTTTCTGCTGCAACATGCGTGTTTGTATATCTGTATTCAGGAAAGACAATGTCTTTGCCCATGAAAAGAATTTTAGGGTGAAGATCACTGGTTTTCTACATTCTATCCATTCTAAACTGGCTTTGGCTGACAAGAAACGCTTAAATCTCTTTCAGGTAAATTTTCAGGTAGATGTTAGATCTTGAAAGCAAGAGCTTGGCAATAAATGTCTGCTCAAACATAGTTATAGCATTGCTACTGTGATGTCAAAGAAAACCTTTCAGCCCTACCTGAGCAGCCTGACTTGAGCTGTCAGCACCTGCCGTGCTGCCCCCCAACACATTGCCTTGGCTGAGCCAACAATTTTTTTCTGAAGATTTCCACCAGATCTGTTTTTATGCATCATCTAGATGTGTAGCACTAAGCAAAAATGTAAGTATCTGGAAAAATTTGCACAAATCTCAATTGTGTCCTCATAAAGCTTCACAGAGTAAAGCACTTGAAAAAAAATTGCCCAGTTGTCTTTTTATAGACCAATTTTTAATGAACTTTTTTCTCTTCTTACACTTTAAATCATTTGAAAACAGACTGTGTGAAATGTACCTCCTGTTACATAGTACTACCAAGCTCTGGAGTAGCTGAAATGACAGCATGCATGGGTAGCTGCAGCACAGAGGGCTCCAGGCAAATCCTCACACAACACAAATTTCACAAATTCGGGTCCCGATTCAGCAGAGTCCCTAAAACATGAGCATAACATTAAGGGTACAAATAGTCCCAGTGAAGCCAGTGGAATGATGCTCCCTCTAGTTGAGGGCTGTGTGCTGAGGCACATGTGCACAAACAAAGCCCCAGAAAGCCCATCTATCTCTCAAACAGCCCTGCTGACAGCTGCTGGATGCAATGTGCCCGGTGCCACTGCGGCTCCTGCCGCCCTGATGGCCTGTGTCACCCCGCGTGGGGCCGGGGCAGCCCTGGCAGCTGCTCTCCAGGGCCAAGGGAGGCTGTAATGAGCAGGGGGGAAGCAGGCACAAGGGCCACATGGAGCTGTAAGGAGCAAGGGAGAGAGATGTGTTGGCTGCAATAAATCCCCTCGCTGGAGCCATAAAACTTGGATTTCTCTGTTAATAGGGCTCTGAGTTCCTCTGTAATGTCATCAGGAAAAAATTACAGCATTTGAGATGAGGACAAGGAAGCATCTTGAAGGTTTAGGCTGATTCAAACTAATTTGATCGGACTGTTTATTCATTAAGACAATATACTCTTAAATGCATCAGACGATACTGAACTGAAATCAGTTCAGAGTATACAATCAGAGTATATTGTGTATATTCTGTTCCCTTAAAAGCATAGGATCTCTTCCTAAGCTCACCCACATACACTAAGAGAGGTGGACTGGAACAAAGATCTATCATAGTAATCTCTGAAGGGATACCTGATGTAGGGCTGTAATTCACCACAGCATGGAGCAGTTAGCCATGTGCCTCTAGCATCCCTGTCCCCTTAGAGAAAAATTAGATAAGGCTGCCAGGGCCTCTGCAGTCTGACTCAATCTAATCTGAAGACTGTAGATATTTGTCTTGAATGAACAGTGGGAAGAAACTCTACCCATGCTGCATTACCCCTGTTTTCAAAGGAAATGAGGTCAATGTTGTCATATTTTGTGATTGCATGTGCAACCACACCCTCTCTTCACACCAAGGCACCATCAGAACAAAAGAACCATCAGAACTTTGACTGGTTCTGACCAAATTTGGCAGAGGGGCAATGGGCCCAAAGACACAAGCTCCTGTGGTTCTGTGAAGGAAGGCAGATGCCCAAGGGAGGGAGACCCACCTGAAAGAAAGGCAGGAGTGTGTGTTCAGCCCTTCTTCAACATGGAGAATCATGGAAACCTCAGCTGTGGCAGAGGCTTGCTCAGGGCAAATCCCTCCATAGCAGAGACACCCACCAGTCTGTGGGAAGCCAAGCTCCTGCAGTCCTACCGACCAGGAAGCCACCAGGAAGCTTCCAAAGAGAAGAGCAAGGCACTGGCTGGAAGATAACCACACTTATCAACTGATTTAATATACTTCTACTGGTAAAATCTTAGCACTTGTCACAGTTTTAACTTTCTAAGGTGGGTCCTGGACTGCACCTGACAGTGCTGCTCAGCCTGCCCACTGTACAGCTGGGGGAAGATAAAAGCAAGCATATTCTGCACATCAAGCTGGTTCAGTTCCAGTGCAGAGCGTGGACCTGCCTGAGTGCAAGTGGAGCTGTCAGCTCATACAGGCTTCACTGTCAAGGGCTGTGTCATCTGTCAGTGTCGGTTCCAGCTCACTGTACCACATAGAGGCGATGCACTGGTGCCTCCCAATTGATAACACGCTGCCAGAAGCATGTTACTTTCTCATCTGTCTTCTTGTAGCTGTCAAAACTGGAATCCATTAATTAGTTTGTTGTTGTGAATTTTATTTGTTTTGAGGACATGTAAATTTCAAAGTAAGACACGGGGAAAAAAGAAAAAAAAAAGCAACCAACAAACCAGGAGGAAGGTGCCAATGGGGGGTTCACAAACCCTAAGTGGCAGCTATTAGGAAGGGTAAGTGCCTGCTACAAGAGCCCCATCTAAGTGTGTATAATGATGTGGCTAGTTTCACCACATTGCTTTTAATGAGACTGAGCTGCTTCCAGGGAGCGAGATGTAGTGACAGCTAAGGAGAGGCAAGAAAGCAAGGCACAAACTAGGAGAGTCAGCTGGGTTGAGAAGACTCAGCTTATTGTTTGTGTGAGGGGTTTTTCATAATTTACATTGTTACTTAGTGGAAGGAAGGTTTGACTGAGCTTCATTTCTCTATATTTTACATCTCGTGAAAGACATACTGTGATTTCAGAATGAGATTTTGCCAGCTCTGTGTGTTAAAAACGAGATGCTAGCACTTGAGTGCACAATGCCATCTCTAAGCAGAGCAGAAGTTTCAATTTCAAATATTGTTTATTTTTATTTTACACAGGTGTTTTTGTCCACTCTCACCTTTTCATGGTGTCAGCAAAGAGATTTAAGGTAAAAGTTTCAGAAGCTCCCCAAGTGAGTCTGCATGACTGGAGAATCAATGGGACCTTAGTGCAGCTGTGTGGTGTAGCAATGAAATGGCAGCACATGAGCACAGCCTTGGAACCAGCCTCCCCACAGGCATCAGGAGAGCTCGGGAGCTCCCTCACAGGCACACAGACACACCAGGCAGAGGCAGACTCAGGCAGATGCTCAGGCAGCCTGAGCTGAAGCAGCCACCAGGATTTTCCAAGCCATTGCTGCCACATGCTCTCTTGTTTCTAAGCTCAGTCACTTTCAAATTTGTAATCAAGCTCATGCACTGCTTAGTATTTCTGAAGTTCCCATCACAAGGAATACCACACACTAGCTAACTTCAACTTGGCTGTCTCTCTTTCTACAAAACCCTACAAGGTAAACTACCTACAGGAAACCATGTGTTAGATGTTTTGGTACTCTAATTCCCTCTACTGGAAGGGCAATTTGCTGATGCTGTGACTAGACATGATTTGTTTTAACATTTTCTTTAAAGAAATGACAAAGTACTTTCCTAGATTCTAGTCCTCAAAATAGCTGCTTCTCTCTGAAAAATCAAGATATCTCCTTCTTTTTGTCCCAAATTATGCCAACCAAGGGCATATAAATATATTGGCCCAGCATAAAAGGTGGGACTATATATTAACAGATAAGACAAACCTGCTTCCAGGAAATCAGATCCTTTCTTTGCTTTTGCAGTGGTTACAGAAAAGGAAATGAAGTCCAAATTTGCAATTCAACAAGGTTACTTGGGTGTCAATAAAATACCTTTCATCAACGTTTTATGGCCATTGTACTTGGATATCTTCATTTGCATGCATTTGCCTCGTGTGGCAATGCTCACTTTCCTAGGTATGTGTTCATCTTTTTTAATATCCATTGAAAATTTGGCTCAGAATCAGCTCTTTAGTGGTTTAAGTTCATCTGCTCACACAGGTAATCCATGAAAGAACAGGTATTTTAAATGCTCCTCAGAGAAATAAATTGCTGCTTTATGTGTGGTTTGGGTGTTTTAGGTACTCCCATAAAGAAAAATAAATTCTGTTTATGATCACTGGTTATATACTTGTATATCTGAAATCCTGAAATCTCACAGCGTGGATGATGATCTCAATGTTATATGCAGGAATGGAGTGTTTGAACTTTGTCAGAGCTGTTGCTGTTGCCTCTGCCTTCAAAGCCACCCAAACCTGGCCAGAGCAGCAGATTGCACACAGTCAGGCTTGAGGCTGGAAGAAAAAAGCTAAAAACTAAATATTTGCACTGTGCCAGGAGGAAAGGGACAGCCAAATGCAGCCTCCTTGGCTCTGCTCTTTGCTCCTGCACTCAGGGGTATCAGTGCTCCCCTTCTCCTCAGCTGCACACTTGGAAGAGCAGGAAAGTGCCCACCTGCCCACGTGTACCAGCTGAGCTCCAGCAGGCTGGCAGGCAGGGTCCTTCCCAGGCCATTCATCTGCTTGGAAAACAGGAAAAGCAGGAAGCTGCATCCTCCTGGCTGGGGGACAGGAGTTACCCCTCTGGGTGGGGAGAAAGCACCAAGGAGCTATGAGGAAGTGAGCACCAAAATGCCTCCCTGGAGGGCTGCCTGGACTTGGCCTGTTATGAGCAACTACATTTTTATGCACTGCAGTGATGGTGCGGGGCCCCCGTACTGCAGGTGCTCGTAAAAATAAGCAACAGCTACTGTGGATATTTATTGCCTTATTTTGGGAATCTTATCTCTCAAGTAGCAGCAAACAGAGTCATTTGAATACAGTTGCTGGCTGAGATGCTCATGAAATCAGAAGTATTTGTTGGACAGAGTCTTTTCAATGTGCATGGTACTACAGGATTTTCTGGAGAGGGATGGGACAGAGGGATGGCACTTGAGGAGTGGCTGGCGAGCAGGACCCACCTGCAGGGTGCTTTGATGGGAGCTCTCAGTGCTGGCAGACAAGACCCAGAGCTGTGAGGCTGCTTCTTCATCCCTCATGCCCTATTGGCACAAGGGCAGGACACCTTACCTATGGGTCTTGTAGGGCTCCTGGGGTCTGTGACCATTTTCGTCCAGAGTCAGTGTCAAGCTTTGCCTCTGTGTGCAATGGAAAGATTTTAAGAGATTCCTCTTCAGTGGGGTTTGTCCTGGGACATTTTGCAAGATGGGAATGATGGCATTTACAGCTAGATTAGAGATAATCTCTTCATGGTCAATTGTATGGCATAGGTCAGCTATCAATGATACAACCAATTGTTCTGTTGTAGAAGGTGCAAACTAGATTGCCCTAAAACAGCCTCACCTCACTTCCCACAGGAATAGAGAGGCATATACCCCCAGCTGGTAGTTTATTATAAAGTCCTTCAGGAGTACATTTGCCTATGAATACTTAAGGAAAGCTTCTGCTTTCTGCGGTGGATAGAAATTCATACTTTTATTCACACTTTTTTCTTAATGACCTTCTGCCATAAGAGCAATTTGCTTAGTCCACTCCAGGTGATTTTGCATGATTTGCAAATCTAATTTTTATCTCCACGTCTCACATTTGAAAATTTTTTGCCACCATATTAATTTAACATTTTTATCTTTTACCTACCCAGACAGCTCATCGTGACCTTTAAATTCACTTACAAAGGATAACCCATTGGTTAATCTGGACCAATTGGCCTCAGTTACAGGCTTGGTGACAAATCATTATTTCTACTCCAGCTCTTTAATTGGCCAGAATGCTCTTTTTTATCAGATATATTAGCTGTCAGAAGTGTCTGCTAGCCTTTGCGTACTTCCTGGATGGTGTCCAGGTCATTAAAGCAACATCTTCTGTTCAAGTCTGGAATATTTATCCTGTGCCAAAATCCTAACTTTCTTCCTGCTTTTAATTAATTAAAGCCTGAAGAATGCTAGATGGGTCATTCTACAGGCAAGCCTTTTGAAATGGGAACAACTGATACAAAATGTTTCATGCTCCTTTTTCTTTTACTCGTTCAGCAGTTTTGCTTCACAAATCACAATTTTATACTATTTAAATTTCATCTGGTTGAAGTATTTTACTTTTATTTCTGCTGAATTATTTTGCATGACAATAAGGCAGGCACAGTTTCATGGGCAAAGAGGGAACAGCAGGAGCCGAAGGGGCTGTAACCCCCAGCATAGGATGGGAGAGCAGCATCCCTCTCCATAGTCATTCCCCCCTGCATAAAGGGATGAAGTCTCACCAGGAATGAATCCTCTGAGGATCAGAACCAGCTTTTGAGCGAAGAGAACACCCCCCAACTCTGGCCAGTTCTCACAAACCTCTGCCTGCAGGGAGCAGCCAGACAGCTGAATCTCACCTCCCCTGTGCTGCTGTGCCTGACACAGCTCTGCAAGGTGCTCGGGCACTACCTGCACAGCTAGAATACATGACCCACCACCTTTCTGTATTTAATGTCTAACAGAGAGGCTGGTAACATAATAGTCCTTCATCCCTTGCACTCCAGAGCAGTAACATCAAGATTTTGATTGCCTTGGTACCATAAATATTGTATTCACCAGCCAAGGAGAGCTGGTTAAAATAAACCTTTACAATGCACATTTATTTATTATTTTATACCATTGTGTTTACTGCCATTCATAGTCTGTATTCTCTGTCAGTGAGTCACAACAGAACAAAAGACTTCTTGAAAGGAGATGTGGTTAAGTGTGGTGATTTCTTCATTTCTATGTAGTAAAATATTGTTCCTTGAAGACACATCTTGTAATATCTCTTGAAATTTCCTTTATGCTAGTCTTCAACATAAAAATCTGAAGTCATCCCTATGATAAAAATGGATTGAGAGTCTTTAAAATGTCAAAAGTTTATTCCAGTTTTGTCACTGTTATGTGAATCTGAAAATAGATCTACCTTGGTGAAGATCTGTTTTGTTACAAATATTTCTTGCAGCTTCATGTTCTTCCAGCTGTAATATTAACACTGTGAAGTGTAAGGCTGGTGTCTAAAGGTGTGCCAAATGGAGATGTACTTTGAATGGCAAATGATGGAAAAATGATGTAAAGTTTCTATTTTTGCTTCATGCTTTTGGCTTATAGAGCAAAAGCAATGTATTTTAAAAGGTTTGGCGGGGGGGAGTTTGTTATGGGTTTTTTTGTTTTGGTGGGGGTTTTTTTGTTGTTGTTTTTGTTGGTTTTTTTGCTGGCTCTCTGCTTTCTGTGTATGTTCCTTTTCATATTTATTTCTTATTTGGATTTGGATGATCTTTGAATAGTTGAAGAACGTTTCTAGGAGAGCAATGTTCCTGCTTTGCTGATCCCTGTGCAGGGATCAGACTTCACTATTGTTCGGATTTTTTCCACAAAAAAAAAGCAATGTTTTTCAGGCAAAACAACAGCCCTTAAGTAGAGTCACGGGGGCCACATGACCTGAATGAGGCAGAAGGGCTCCACTAGACGCGCTCCCTATTGAAACCTGCAGTGTCACCTATCAGCGCTCTCCTCAATCCCCAGCATACAGTATGTTTAAATGCTGTGTAAATACAGCTTCTGCACTTGCATTTATCTTTGTCTGGGCTCTGCCGTGGCGCTGCCGGACGATGCAGGAGCGCGGGGAGGGGGAGCGGAGGCCGGGCCGGGAGCGCGTCTGCCCGGGCTGATGGAAGGAGCGCTCGGGCCGCGCTGACGGGAGCGGGTCCTGCGGTCACCGAGCCGCTGCGAGGGTTTCAAACCTGCCGCGGGGTTTCGTAAGGGGAGGGTGAGGGTTTGCAAGGGTCAGAGGATGCGCTTGCACGGATCCCATTCAGGAGGGCTGATGGAAGGAGCGCTCGGGCCGCGCTGACGGGAGCGGGTCCTGCGGTCACAGAGCCGCTCGCACCGCCCGCCACGGGCTGCGAGGGTTTCAAACCTGCCGTGGGGTTTCGTAAGGGGAGGGTGAGGGTTTGCAAGGGTCAGAGGATGCGCTTGCACGGATCCCATTCAGGAGGGCTGATGGAAGGAGCGCTCGGGCCGCGCTGACGGGAGCGGGTCCTGCGGTCACCGAGCCGCTGCGAGGGTTTCAAACCTGCCGCGGGGTTTCGTAAGGGGAGGGTGAGGGTTTGCAAGGGTCACAGGATGCGCTTGCACGGATCCCATTCAGGAGGAGGCCCTTGGCGTGCGTTTGTTCTCAAGGAAGGATTTTGCTGTAGCTCAAAATGAGCCGTGTCTCAGCCATGCCTTGGATTTTTCTTCCCAATACATTATAGTAAATGTAAGTCTCTCGGAATTGCCTTTCCTTTTGGCATCTAAACCCGATGCAGAGGTTCTTCCTAAATTCTGTGAATTCTATGATTTTTAAAATCTATGTCTGTTCTGTTTTCTTCTTATTTTTTTAAAATCAATAAACAGTTTACTTAATGAGACTATTTCAAAGGTGGCAAGAGCAGACTTTAAAAATCAGTATTGCAAAAATTAACGTTGTGCTTGAAATGTGAACATGCACTCCTGAGGAGAGTCTTACAAGCTAGGAAAAAATCCAAAAATTTGCTTTTGGACCAAAATACCAATGTGAATAACATTTAGAAAATACAAAATATATAGAAAATAAAGATGCCAGACCAAGGAAAAAAATTTAAAACACACATAGTTGCTGAGTTACTTGGTTTGCTTCACACAGTTCCTTATGTACATTGGGTGGGCAAGAAGAAATTAAACTTGGGCTGTTGTTTAATTTTGAATTCATAGCTTAAAGTCCTTCATGTATTCTCTTTGGAAGTAAAATAGGTATAACATGAATACTGTAGCTCAGTGGTACCCAAAATCCAAATAGAGAATGAAGAAAAAAGAAAATTAAGAAATCTCAAGGAAATCCCCATGTCAACATACTTAACAATTCAGTTTCATAAAACCAGCCTTGTATATTTGAGGGTATGTATTAATTACACTTTTAAAAGGCTTTGCATGAGAATATTCAGAATAACTGCAAAAAGCAAATCTTGTGCAGAAAAGTCATTCATCCTGTCAAATATGAAGGCACCACTCCAGAGCATTTGCATTAGAAAGTTCCTCAAATAAATTATTTTTTTAACATTGGAAGACAGTCATTCTACTAACCTGTCCTCAGAATCAGCTGAGTCATTTTTAATTGAATTCTTTCAGATCAGCCATCCTGAAATAAGCCACTGAATGAAAAAATCTCCACTCACATGGTTGGAGCTTGTCGGCTGAAAGCAGAATGCCCACAGAGAGGATCAGTGTACCCTAAGCGAAGCAGGAGCTTATCCTGTCATGAGCACGTGGGGCACAACACCATTCAGGCATCACCTCCAAAAGGGCTTTCTTCCAGAACTGGGGAACAGTGCTTGCAATGGCAGCACCTTTGCTTTCCAAGGAGCTGAACACAGTGCTGTATATCTGAAACACGTGGAGGACTATGACTCAAAATGTCCATTTTAGCACCAAATCTGGAACTCACATTTTGGCTCAAACTGAGTTATTCATTATCTTCACTATACAAGCTAATCAGAAATTGAATTGAGGAGACTCTCATAGGCAATTATGAACTATCTTCTAACTTACCTTCTTCCAGAGAAGGGGAATAAACCTTCAGTGAAAGCAAGATTAAACTAGGTTTAATTTTAAGCTGAGTCCACAATAGTTTAGTGTTCAGCTTGTCAGCTGAACTGCTAAGTTCTATGTAATGTATTAGTACTGCAACCTCTCAGGATATGGAGATGCACTGTGCAGGGTGTTCCAGCATTTGGTATAAAACGGTCTCTGGATAAACCCAGCACTAAAAGTAGGAATGGCAGCAGCGTTTGTCAGTGCCAAGCTCAGTGTCTACAGCCTCCTCAACATTGTTAGCTGTTGAGCTCTTGGCTTGTTTGGCTGCTTTTTAAACATGTTCAGCCTATGAACTCCTCTGGATGTTAAACTGCAGCTGATGATCTGCTGCTTGGATTTGGAAACATTTGGTGGGATTTTACAGGGACCTGATGTAAGTACCATGGAAATCAGGTGCAAGCCACTGCCTTTGCCAAGAAAACTGCTTTAAAGCTTATTGTAAGGCAGAAGCGGGGGATGTAATCCAGGGGTAATCTTTGTCCATTTCTCTGTTTGTCATGTCTGATCTGTATTAATATTCATCCTAACCCGACCCCAGTGGGAAATTACTATGCATTTGTTCTAAATCGGTCAAAACTCCTGAACCAGCCATATGGTGTGAAACCCTGTTTGTCTGGTAGCGCCGAGCCCATCTTTCACAGCCCTGATGCACATACAAAACTGTCTGCTTTCACTGCTTCATAACAGTGTTGTAAATATAGCTGAACTTGTGAAAGAAACAAGGTGTTAATTGATGGTGTACATATTCGTCCTCTTAAACGTCTGCTCCTAAACTACTTTTCACGGTTTCTAAGGAAACTCTTATTCCTTAAAATGGCCAAGGTTCTTGCTCATAATACAGTTTCAAATCTTAATTATCTAAAGCACTTTTTGCTGTGAGAGGAAAGGTGTAGATATGGCCCATCTGTATATTCAACAGTTACTTTGAACTTGGAGGAAGGGAAGATTTTTGTCAGCACTGACTGTAGGAAACCATCAATTCTCACATTATGGGAAATGTGATACTGTATTTTCAACTCCAGCTCCTGACTTTCTCAATTAAGACAGTGTGAGACATGCCAGAAGAAAGGGACTGTGTGTCTGATCATGTGCAGGCAGTTGAAAACAGTTTTCTGTGGTTGCTTCATCGTTGTACCTGTTCATTTTATCTGGGTGTGCCGAGATGGGTTGGCATCCCACGAAGGAAATAACCAATAACCACAATGCCTGACCTTCCTTACCTTCTCATTGCTTTTCTTCCCCACTGCATCCCACCAGGCAGACTGCAGCACAGGTATCAAACTCAAGTGACCAAAGCTGGAGAACAGCTGTCTGTTGATGCATCCCTGGGCAATGGATCCTCCTGGATTTTCTTTCCCAGCCTACAGCACACTAACTTATTAAATCCCCTAGGATCATGTTCTTTTCCTGCAAGAGAAACTGCTGTGTTGGTCCAAACAAGATTAGGTTTCTAAATCAGAGCATGTGTCTATTATGCTGTATTTGATTTACATCTCAAATGTGTACTCTGTAGCTCACAGTGCTTTGTAACTACACTGTGGCAAAAGCCACATAAAAAAATCCCAGATCTGAACAGACCTGGTAGGATACCTGAGCATCAGGTGTGAGTCATGTGTCTGCTGTCTTACACTCTACAGTGCAGCTATCTGCCCCCCTTGAAACACTGCATATCCTCCAGCTGCTTGGGCATGTGCGGATCCCTTCCCTTAGCAGGGGCAAAGGAAGGGATGTTCAGGAAAGCTCAGAAGTGACCATTCCTGTCATATCAATCCTTCTCACAAAGCTGCATGAGCTAACTTAGGAATCATCTCTTTATTTGCTTTTAAGCAAGCAAAGCTTCAGGAAAAAAATGATGATATGTGATTTTGTATTTCCAAATCATTACTGAAAAAACAAACTTATAGGCCTGCCAAATCCTTGGCTCTGCTAATACCCTGAAGCTTCCCAGGACTGTATGAGGATGAACAATGTTCTCTGGCCCTCAAAATCCTTGCAGTTCCAAGGCAGAAAATGAAGTGTCCTGTATTTCTGAGGCACAGAATCCAACTGGCATTGTTTTATTACCCCCATGCACTGCTAGTCCTTCCCAATTCATTTTTAGATGGGATTGCATTTTCCCCCAGAAAGAAAAGGGAATTGCTCGGACTGTATTGTAACATCTGAGTCCCTGCCAAAGAAGATTACTAAACCATGTGGATAAAGCTGCCCAATTGCAGGTGGACAACTTGTTGTTGTTATCAAATAACTCTCCATCACTCCTGTCTTTTAGCCACTCAACAACTGCCTTGGTAGAAATTACTGAACACATTTTCACTGCCATAAAAATTGGCCAGGGCTATATTTCTGGATTCCAAGAAAGCTTCTGACAGCCAACCATGATACTTTATGTAATAAGTTGTCAGCACACTGTGTATCACCTAACGCTGTCACTTGGCTTAGGTCAAAGCTGTCAAATTGCCAACAAAATATTGTTACTAGAAGCACTAAATCTTCTTTTCAGCCTAGTCCTGTTGGGGTCCATCAGGCATAGTCCTTGGCCTGTTATTGTTTATGCTGTGTTTAAATGACCTACCACATGAATATGCATGAAAAACAAAGCTTACATACATGTAGACAACATTGCCAGCAGATGCTGCAGTCACATTTCAAAAGGATCTGTGAACCACCAGGGAAGGACCACTCATGGTCTGCTTATGGTTTTACAAGCACATGTATAAAATGTTCCACATCACCACCATCATCAAAGCTTAGACATAGAGCTTGTCTGTTATGCATGCAGTTTGCATTTATGTTGTACATTAAATTGACATCGAGTTATAGGTGACCCTTTGACTATAAAGAAGATGAATTTTGGAAAACTCATGCAACCCTGGGGTGAGAGGCCAAGACACAAGAGAGACACCTGAGAGGGGGATTTGGGAGCTGTCCTGGCTGGGATACAGATGTGAGCTGCACCAATGTAGCTGATCTCTGGTGGCTTCTTCTTTCCTTTCTTCTGGGTTGTGGTGTAACAACTGCTCAGCTGATCCTAGAGGTGGAGAAAGGATGGAATGAGAAGAAAGAGCCTATAGTCAGGACAAGATCTCTGTTGAGAGTGTGGGACCATAAGGACTGAATTGTGGGTGTGATGCTCACACTGCAAGGATGACTTTGGAGAACAGAAACAAGTTTTTCTTCATTTTATAAAAAGAAGACTTGAAGGGCCAAAAGCAGTGAATTGTCTTCTGTTTTCTCAAATATCTTTAGTCAGCCTTGTAAAAACACAGGCTTCCTAAAGCACTGCACACAAACAAATAGTTTAAAAAGGACAGAGGTGTTTTAAGGATGTGCACATGTCCATCACAGGCAATACATGCTGCAGAGTGCAAAACAATATTGGGCTCTCTTGTCTGTGTGGCAGCAAGTAGAGGGAGGTCAGCATCAGTGCCAGTGTGATTTCTTCTTGACCCCTGAAACATCTGTGAAACTTTACATTGATGAAACCCCTTTACCATTAGTGGGAGTAATTCTCCTTATATTGGAATGAGCAAGAACTGAGCCAGGCCCTTGGAGAAAGTACAGCAGTGAGACACTGTTACATATCATAATGAGGTATCATATGATACCTCATTAGACAGAGATAGAGAAGACTGAGGGGACCTCAGCAAGGCATTACAGTACTTAAAGGGAGCTTATAAAAAAAGAGAAAGCCACTTTTTACATGGGCAGATAGTGATAGGACAACAGGGGCCAGTTAAATCAAAAGAGCAGAGATTTGTATTAAAAGAAATTCTTCCAGTGAGGCACTTGAAAAGGTTGTCCAGATGCCCCATCCCTGGAAGGGTTCAAGGCCAGGCTGAATGGGGTTTTGCACAACCCAGTCTAGTGGGTGGCAGGGGTTGGAAACTTTAGGATCTCTTCAAACCCAAACCATTCTGTGATTTGGTGATCCAGAGATTCAGACCAGGAATTTCAAAAGTAACCTATGGGTTGAGGCTCCTCAGTTCCTAGATCCTGGTGTAAGTCTTAGATTCCCTAATGCTGAGAATTAACAATGTCTAAAACTTAAGACATCAACATTCCATACAGAAAGGCTGCTCTAGCCTAAAAAACACTTTTGCAAATGGGATGAGAGGGCTCAGTGCATCACCTTACACCAGCCTTTGCAGAAATGTCCCCACCTGAGATGTTTGCATTCCTTGTCACAGCAGCTGTGTCTGTACTGCTGAATTAAATGGAGGACCTGTTCTCAGGCTCAGACAGGCACAGCCTTTCCAGCTGCATATCACTAGGCCCTGGCTCTCCCATGGACTCTGCAAGATGTTCCCACAGGCCTGGGATATAAAAGTGACGTTCTGGCTTTGTCATTGCTGAATTTGGCTCTGAATCACGAGGGTTGCAGACCATGACAGTGATGTTTCCCTAGCAGGAACCCCAGGAACTCTGCTGCAACTGCATGGGATGAGGCATTGAACAGAGCATCCTGGATGCCTGCAGGAGAGCAGCAGCAGAACCTGGTGTGCCCTCACAGACTGTGCCAGCTGCATCCTGGTGTTCCCTGAGGGAGGGAGTCAGCACATCTCAAGACCACAGCGAGATGTGAGCTCACAGCTGATGGTGAAGCAGCCTGGACAGCCTGCACTCAGGCTTGCTCCCAGCCCTGTGTGATCATCTAGCAGCACAGGCACAGCCTGTTACAGCTTGATTCTTGCTTTGAGAGCAAGTGCCAGGCTCATCCGTGGGGTGTGATGTGTGACTGTGGCTCCTGGATCACTCTGCCAGTGCAATCCAGGCGTGACACAGCCTGCAGTCTCCTACACTGCTGCCCTTCACTTTCTGGGAGCCCAGCCTGACACTTGTGGTAATTTGTGCCTAGTCCTGTGTTGCTTGAGAGATGAACAAAAGGATGAAATCATTTTATTTGGCAGCTTTATGTATGACTGGGAGGAAAAAAACCCCTAAACTTGGGTCCCTTGTTTCCCTTTAATATAAAGCAACTGTTAGGAGCATTTACAGATCTATACATTTAGGTTCTCATTGCTTTGGTTAATGATTTGATTTAAATGGCAGCAAAGGTTCTACCAACTCTGCACTATTGATTATGTGGTCAATAACTGGATACAATTGTTATGCCAAAATGCATTCTTATATTAATGCTGATGTGAAGACATTTCAAAATATAAAGCAGCAGTGGATATGTTGTGACTCAGAGCAGAGAATCAAAGTCACAGCATGGGATGGCAATAAAGAAAAGAACACAGTAATGAGGAGAAAAGTCTAAGAGAGAAAAAAAGGCAGCACTTGACAGACTCTTTGCAAGTTAGAAAACAAGCAGTTCTGAGAGCTGCATTGTTAATGAAGCCTAGTTTACTATGAAACTGTGTCCTATATTCCTGTTCCACCCCTCCCCACCAACCATCCCAAATCCTCACCACATTCCCTATGGCTTGGATGGCCTCCCCCTGCATCCTCCCCCATGCCCTTGTCCTCCCCCAGCACTGTCACCTCTCTGCCATCCCCCAGGTGCCCTGGCCTGTCCCAAGGGTCGAGGGTGCCACTTGTCTGGGCAGTGATGGCCCCGTGCTTGGCCAGCTGGCAGCCAAACCCCGCAGATCACTGCTGGGCTCAGGCTCCTGCCGCTGAGCTCCTCCCGCAGGAAATCTCCAGCACAGCATTGCCCTGGATCCCTTTTCCTTTTGCAGATGCTGCTTTTCACAGTTTCTGATGAAATTGCATATCTGAGGGCTACAGTCTGTAAAACTTGTTTACATCAATCATCAGTGGATTAAAGCAGTTATGAGGAATGGGATTGGATAAAATGAGGGATTGAGTCTTAGGAAGGTCAAGGTTTAAGTATTTTTTTTCCCCTTGCAAAACAGGGAAACTTTGTCAGAATTCCTCTCCTGTATCTGCTTTTCCAAATGAGAGCTACAACAAACAGCTCTGATCAAAAGTCACAGTTACAGCCTCTTTCAAAAGCTCATTTTCCCTTTTAAGAGATAGTCAGGTTAGCTACTTTTTGGCATTACATAAAGTCCACGTAAATAAGGCCAACTACTAAAACAGCCTCCATTTTCTTCAGCCATTGGTATGCCATGGAAAAAAGTAATGCTGACCTCTGAAAAAACTGCAGCTGCATGCTCAGCTCAGCCTGAGCTTTGGCTCATGGCCATATCCCTCATTTTAACTGGGACTTGTGGAGTCATGAGGCTCCCACTCTTTCATCCTGGGGTGTTTGGGGATAGCTGAGGCAGAAATTGCACAAGAAGTAATCAAGAGGTTTCAGTGTTCACAGTGACCCAGGGTTCTGCACAGGACTGCTTGATGGCATAATTAAAGGTCTAATTCAGAAACCAGAATTAAAGTTCATCTGCTGCTTTTAAGCTTTTTCCCTGCTTTTGGACCTTTATTTTTTCTTCATTAGTAATATTCTAAGAGAACACCTATGGATATTTTTTATTTCTTTAAAATTACTGGAAGAGATTTAATCTGCTACATTCATAGATCTGTTAGTGCCAGGAGGTACAATCTGGAATCAAACTTTCTGTCTCATTTAATGTAAAATTTCCTGAGGTGTATGGATAAAACTTGGACACTAGCAGTGACAAGCATCTCTCTGGCAGCTTATTGGAAAGATTTCCATACAACTCCAATAGACACTGAGAAAAGCAAAGTGTGATTTATATACTCCTACACTAGGCATTCCCACGGAACCACTAGGCTGTGATCACAACACATTATTAAATGCAGAGAACATGACAAAAACAGGACATTTTATAAAAACCCTTACCATTTTTTCAAATCACAGCTAATTTCCACCAGCTGACAGGAAACCCATTTTGCTCTTCTACACATCCTCTTTCTCAAAAATGTCCAGTTTATGTTTGTTTTGACAAGTTTGGTCTCATTTTTTAAAAGTGTTAGGTTTTTAAAGTTTAAAATATGCCTAACCCAACCACCTTTCCAAATAAATGGATAAATAAGTAATTACAGAACTGAGAAAATGCTGACAGTTGCAAAGGAAGAGGTAAAGAGTAACAAATCAGGAGCAGGTGAGAAGGTGAAGTGGCTATATGGTCCTAAGTGCAGGCCTTGAACAGAGTTGTGTTTATGAACAAGTTCAGCACACACACATGTCACACATTGAGGGTAATTGTGGCCATATGGCAGAGTGTGGAACTGCCAGGAGTGACAGTGTGACTAAATCATGCCTGTGTATGTGACCACCTCATTGACTCCCTGACCATCCATCCATCTCTGCTGAAGCTCTTGAGATGTTCCAAACCTCCAAATGGATAAAAGCTTTTCTTCTAAACTAATTTGCAAGGACATTTCTTTTGCATTTCCTGCTCAAGCATCAGGACAGATGCTTTATATCACTGGGAAGGAAACCTCTCCTTCCCAAAGATGTAGAGGTTACCAGAGTCACAGAGGAGGTTGAGGCTCCCTTTGAGCCTGGGAAGAATGTGAGAGAATGGACTTTCAATGAAGTACAATTCTATGGGTTAAAATCTATTGTAGGCTATTTCAAGAAGCTTTTATGGCTTCTTCTGGGTTGTGGATCCATATTTACTTCCTTCCTGGCAAGAATATGGTTCAAGGTTATGGATCCACATTGAAATTTAATAGTTACTTCAACATCAGAAATATTTGTTTCACTTGTATCTCCCAATGTCATAGAAGTTCAAATACTGCTGCAGCAATATTTTAAGGGAGAAAACCGAGTTAAAAATTTGAGGCCAATAGGTCAAATATTCTATCATTTAAAAAAAAAAGAGGAAGGAAGCTGAGCATCTATTTCTTAAAAGATATTCAGAAGACCACCAGATCTTATGCTGAAATTTTCTTTTTAGAAGATGTGTGTTTTAAAAATGCAAAAGAAGAATCTTAATCAAAGAAAGTTCACTTCATTCCCTTCTCCCACTTTTGAAAGAAAATAAAATATGAAAATTCAAATTGAAGAGTGTATCTGTGAGACACTGGAAGATGCTACCCAAGGGTGTTCACTGCAGAGAGGAGGATAGCTGTATTAAAATGAATAATTTTGTGGGGAAAGGATAGAGAGTTGTTGCTGTAAGAAAAAAATCTTTTTGATTGACATGAGAAATTGCTGCCACATGAAACAGTTCATCTTCTTTGAAGGGCTCTTTTGTCAGTGAGGTCAGGTCAAAGAGGTTTGAAAGGTCCTCATCAAAGGAAGTTGCCCTTCTAGGCCCAGTGCATTCCCTTGCTGGAGCAGCCTTGGCTTCAGGAGCTGTATGGAGATGTGGGAAGCCGGGGGATGGCAGCTGCATAGCTAAGCAACCAGGGCTGGCTGAGCCATGAATCAACACTGTCACCTGCTGTGGGCAAGAGGATCTCCTCGTCCTCCAGGCTGCAGGAGAGCTGCTGCACAGGGGCGAGTGCTCCCTGGTCTGGCCACTGTCCTGCTCAGCTTGTGTGTGTAAATACAGAGCAGGAGGGGTCCCTGTGCTCACCACCCTGTGCCCCAAAGCCAGGGTTTGGGTTTGCAGCTGAAACAGCAATGTGAGCCCCTTCCCACCTTTCCTGTCTCAGTGCTAGTCCTTGGACACCCTCCCTTATCTAGGAGCAAGAGTCCAGGTTATTCCACTTGGTGAAGGAGCACTGTCCCTGGGGGGGCACAACAGCTCTTTGCGACAGGAAGGAGGAACAAACATTAAATTCTAGCCCTAACCCTCTAGTCCAACATGCCTGTGTCCCCTCTCTGCCCTGATGTCACTTAGCCACTAGTCTCTAGTTTTGTAGGTGTCCCCCACCACCACACTCAATGACAGAGATGTTGAATATCCAAACCCAGGGTGTAGGGTCTCAGACCCAACCTAGCCAGTCACTGCACTGTGCTGGGCTCAGCCAAAACAAGCCAGTGCTTCAGCCTGAGAATCCCATTCCTCACTTCCACCCTGCTCCCACAGCTCCAGTGGGACCTGGTGTCTCCCTGCAGAAAGAGAGTGCAGGAATTAGCATCTCATTGAGATGAGAGATGCAGCTCCTACCTCTGCCAGCGATGTGCAGAGCCCAGCCCTGGTAAAGGTCAGTTCATTTTTTAAATTTTTTTCAGAGTAATTTTTAGTAAGGCTCAAAAATTTGGGAGTTTCTGTTTGTTCTCTGAAAGGAAGTTGCCCTTCTGATATAATCGTGTGACTCCAGGCTCTGCTTCCTTAAGTAGGAATTTCAGATGCTCAGTGCCTTAAAGCCTCACTCAGCTGATTGCAGGCAGTTTTCCCCGCTGCTTGCTCAGCTCACATCTCAAGCTACGTGAAAAATCACCTCTGTTGATTAGGACAGGGCTTTCCTTCCTGATTGCATTGCCCTGTTTACTGTCATTGAATTCTTGAATCAGGAGGATGTTTTGTTTGTTTCTCAAATTTTAATTGCTGTATGACTTTCCTCTTCTTCGCTAACCTGCTCTTATGTTTTAGCAAACAGTTCCAGAGGTAATTGCTGAATTTATATATTCATGGAAATCCAGCAGATATGTACGATAATAGCACAATTTGATATTTATGAAGTGCCACTTTTCTATAAAGGTAGAATTTCAGTTAATTATCACCGGCCTGTTTATTAACACTTGGAAATGGAAAAATAATGAATGGGCACATCGTTTATTCATTAAAATGCTGCTGATGAGTTGGCCCATTCATAAATTAGTCTTGCATTTCACTCCAGCGTAGCACTGCCTGTGCTGGTGGGTTTTGAAGGTCAATTGTACTTTAACCCATGGCTTCCTGCAAAGGGGGAATCTGTCACCTTGGACTGTGATCACAGTGAGCCTTGTCAACCAAACAAAGTCATTCTGTGAGCAGTTTGGCTGGCAGAGTGTGGAGGAAAAGGGGGAGAGCTGCAGCTATCTGCACTGCTCAGGACATAATTCTCTTCCACTTGGAAGCAGTGCATCTGTCTCCATCAGACAGCGAGAATTGATACACCAGGCTGGGAAGGCACTGCTGTGAACATTCTGATTTGTCTTCTGGAATCAGTGCCCTTCCCTCCCACAAACAAAATCCAAGCTGTTCTTGGGGAAAGTGACACTTTGCTGTTGTCCCTCTGATGAGAAATCCCACCCCTTTGACTGGCATAGCTATGTGGGCAGTGAATTTTAATATAGGTGCAGGTGAAATTCAGAGCAAGTATCTGAATATTTTGGGACAATTCTTACCCTTTTTATTTGGGACCCCTCTTCCATCCCTGGGAGGAGTGTGTGAGGGTATGCAGAGCCCTGTGGGAGAGGAAGGACAGCAGGAGCAGAGCGGAGACAGAGGGGCTGGGCAGAGGACACCTCCTCAATGCTGTTTGCTATTCTGGGCAGCATTGAGAAGATGCTACACTAGAATGAGATATAGTAAAGAGACTTTTTCCTGAACTGCTACAGTCATTAAAATTATCAAAGACTTCTTTCCAGTATAATTTTAGCCCTGGGTCAGTATAAAATTGTGTATTTCATTCTGCCCATCCTCAGGCCGGATGTTGCCTGGTGCAGTTGAGGAACCGCGGATAACTGCTGCCCTGAGGGCAGCTGGACTTTTCTGCAAAGTTTGCTGGATGTCTTTGTGCAGGAGGGCCACTGAAATGTCAGCTGTTATGAGTGCAACCACTCTGCCAGATGTGCTAAACATGACAAAGATGAGAAAGTAGGTGCCGAACTATTCTATGATGATTAAGTAGAGAAAATGTCTTTGAAGCCATCTCGAGCTGATGCCCATTTCCAATAGGTTTGGAGTAATCCACAACACAGCTGGAGCTTGAGAGAGACCTGAGGTGTGAAATGACACAATGAATAGCTAATAGTGGCTGCTTCCTGGACAAAATACCTGCCAATATCAAAAGCAAAGCAAGTACTTCTGGCTGTGGGCTCTGTTACTGGCAGAAAGCAGCTCTTCTGAGAAAAAAAAAACCTGCATTGCTAAGGGAAGCAAAGCTAAAGCAGTGTAGCACAGTAGCTCCAGGCCTGGAGATCAGCCTCCCTCCCAACATGTCTGGATCAAGCTCTGTAGCAGGCCCAGGATGTCCAGCTCCTCTGAGCATGGTCAGCGGTGGTGTTGGCTGGGTGCTCCTGTGCCACTAAGGTGTTTTTACAGGATTCTATTCCATTCCAATAGCACGATCCCTACTTGCTCAGGTAAGGAGGGCTTAAAGACTTGTTTTAGGAACAACAGCAAGGCAAAATAATGATCCCAAAGGGCCACAGAAGGACAGATGTGATTATCTAAACATGAAGCCACCTATCAGCAAGGTGGGTTTTCTGAAAACAGACCCACAGTGACCTTGAGTGGGACCAAGACCTCCTGAGTGTTCATGCTGCACAGATCTGTCCAGAGAAGAGTCCAGGCTGCTAACACTGGTTGATAACACTATATATTGGCTTATTTTTTCAGTGGCATGTTTGAAAACAAGAATGCAAGAATCAAGTTGAGGGTGGGTTTTTTTTAGCTGTCTTTAAAAATGCATAAAGTTTTGCTTCAAGTGTCACTGTTGGAGTTTTACTATTATGCTAACAATCCCGGCTACCCGCTGAATGCAACGGGCTACAGGCTTCATTTGGGGATTTTGCCTACTGTGAGCATTTTTTAGTTTCTTTTAAAATAAAATACCATTCTCAAGTGCCCACCTTTCAGAGTTTCTTTCATATTTTTTTTAATAAAAGGAAGTTTAGAGAAATTATCTCTGCATTCATACATGTTGCTTATGAAGTCAAAGTGTTTCTCCATTGTTTTTTCCCTCATCAGCTACAATTAAAATGCAAAACCCAGCCAAACTTTTGCTCAGTTCAAGGTACACTGCATTCTTTTAAGCACTGTGTTTCTTCATGAAATAGCCAACTTAATTTTAAAATTCATGTCAAATAAAATGACTAGCAAGGACAAACTAAAGTTAACATTTGACTCTCTTTTGAAGTACAACTAATTTTCTTGCAAAAGTACAGCATCAGTTCCTGCAAAGCAGTTCTTTTGTTATTGATTGGAGAGATATAATATATAAAGCTGCTGCCTGTAACACTCTACAATAATTAAAAGTACTTAATCATGCAGTTTGGAGATTTATTTTAAAAGCACAAAATATGTTCCTTATTGTGATTCACGGGAATTTACTGGTCTAATTTCTTTAGAGACCAGCAGGAATATATATTGACTCTGGTTTATTTATAAACCAGCTATTTAAATTACCAAGTTATTTACATTGTTATTGTCTCCATCATTTAGTCACCATTTGCAAAGATTTCACATTGCTCTTAATTTGGCACTCCCTAGTGCTGGTAGTACTTATGGGAGAGGGTTATTTAGGAGGTAGTCAAGCAAACCATCTTGGTATGGGTGATCTCCTTCTTGCCCCAGACAGGTTTGTTCTCTTGGTGACCTTCTTTGAGAGGAGACAACATGCAGAACTGCACCCTGGAGGGTGTTGCAGCTACTTATCATCACGGTACCAGAAGGAAATAAGGCAAATTGCGAGGACACGTAGATCCAGGAGGTTGGGTTGCCCTCAAGGTCTGTATTAAAAAACCTCTGGCCAGATGTTTATAACATTACCCAGCTGTAAATTGTTCTGTTGGGGAGGACAGAGAGCACCAGGGGAGGGGCATGGTGACTGAAGTCCCCTGAGATCCTGATTTGTTTCTGGGATTACGTGAAGGAAAGAACAGATTTAGTCCACCAAAAATATATGTAAAACATCTAGACCACAAGGCTCTGAAGTTACTGTAAGACTGTCTGAGGAAAACAGTTATTAAAGGAATATTTCATTCCGGATGCTGAGGACATTACCTACTCTTTATTTTCATTCCTAGCAGCATTTTTTTGTCAAAGCCTAAAGCACACAGAGCACTACTTTATTTTCACAGCACTCACTCTCCCTTTCTTCTTTCCTTTTCTCCCTTAAAGTCTGTGTGTAGAGGATTGAGAACAACAGCTGTTATTTAACGTGTGGCCTTTACCCCGTGGCTGAAGGACCTCCCTGGATGTCTCCATCGAGAGCCAGCTGTTGAGCAGACCGTGTTGGAGAGCGGCCCCCGTGGCCCCGTGGGGAGGAGGGCAGCAGGAGCCTCCGCTTGGAGAGGCTGTGGGGAGAGGGTGAGGTGCCCTGGGGAGGCAGGCAGCCCCCGCACGGCGGCAGAGCTGCCAGGCACGGCACGGCACGGCACGGCACGGCCGGGAGGTGCCATCGCGCCAAAGCCTTTCAGAGCGCATGAAAGCCACTGCAACTCGAGTGTCTGCGCTGGGCTCTGCTTTCAGTCCGCTTCAGGATGATTGTCTCCAGGGTGAGCTTGGAGAGGCAACTCGTGTTTTAGCTCGGGTTGACCTCAGTGCAGCAGGGACTGGGAGCTGCGTGCAATTATACAGCTCAGTTTTCATTTCCAACAGAAGAAAAACGAATGGATTCAAAACACCCAAGTAGAAAAAAAAAACCCCACAGATGTTTGCAAGCAGTGAGGTTTATTTCCTTCTAGATGATCCAAGAAGGAGTCTCAGACAGAGGGAAAAGCACCATGAATACCTCACCATCCACATGCAAGAGCTGTTTCAGGGCAAAATTGTCCAAATGTCACCTTAAAAGCACGGCTTGGTGCGGTGCCCAACCAAGGTGTTCACCAGCCATAGTGACTGCACTCCCATGTTGTATTGTGGCTGCTGCTGTGATGAAAAAGCCAACAACAACAAAAAAACTCTCTGAGATAATAGGTCTCTTCCACAAGGAGATGATTTCTTCTTTCTTAAAACACAAATTGCTGAAGTGCACGCTGCTTTGTTGCCTTGTATTTCTAAACATTCCACAAAAGGGATGAATCCCTCCCCTTACACAATGCAGGCAGATTCAGAGCACATTTTGGAATAAGTAGAATTTTAATTTTTTTTCCAGAGGTCTTTGGATCATAGCATTGGATTTTTTATATTCAGAAGAGTTTTAAGGGAGCTGAAAGAGTTTCAGAGGTATGGGTCTTTTCTCAAGCCAAGAGATGCTGATCCAGAAATTTTACAACACTGTACTTTCTCTCAAGATATCCAAAATGCCATGAATTATGTATCCAACCTTGAAATGTTGTTAAAAATATAATAGAAAGTCACACATTGTGCATATTTAAGTTTTTACAATACTTACACTTCATAGTTTTGAGCCAGATTTCTTCCCCTCTGTGACATTTGTCCACACTGAGAACTGAGTCCAAAATATGCTTAAGGGCAATTGAAAGTTGTTTGGAATTTTTCTGATTCAAAGCCTTTACCTACTGTGCAAGCTGCCAAAAATCCAAACAGTTCAAAAACACTGGGCACCTCATTTTCAGTTTTTCTCAGCAGTCATCCCATTTATTTCTTTGGAGCTTTAATATTCTTGCAAGTTTTATTTAATTTTCACATCGTGCATTTTGAGTTCATTTCTGTGGAGTGCCTTTAATAGATATTGTTTTAATTCCCAGCATACAGATCTTCATCGTTATTTATTGTTAATGTTTCCTCTTGGACTAAACCCAAGAAACTGAAGAACTTGGCTCCAGAATATGGCAGACACATAGAGGGAATGCTCTGACAAGTGAATTTGGGATTTAATTGGCTTGTACCACTAGATGCTGGATTTGAAATGTATTGACAGAAAAGGACTGAAAGAGAAGCCTTGAACAGTACAAGCATTATTACCCTGATAAAATGGAGAGCAAAATGAGTAGTGACATTCCTTTTTCTGGTTGTTATTGGCCACCCAGCCTCCCCCAAGCCAGCAGGGAAGCTGCTCTTCAGTAAATCTTCAGCTGGTGCAAAGCAATTTCCTTTGCAAGTCAGGGCAGGTATGTCCTTTTATACCACCCGTGCATCTTTGCTGCTGCATTTGCAGGGGAAAGGCAGATAGTAAGATGAATATTAGAACTGCATCTGGAAACAAAAGAGAGTCTCCAGACCAGAATCTGACTGATCTGAAAAAGAAGTACATAACAGGTTTATTTCAACCCACATGGACAGTAGATGCAGCCATTCACTTACAGATAGGACAGAGGATAATATCTCCCAATTCTCTGAATTTCATAATCTGAACTCTGTGGAGAGATAAAAAAAAGGTTAAAAAACCCCCAAAACCCAAAGAAAAAAAAAAAAAAAAGAGCCCAGACACATTAGGGGAAATTCCAGAAGAATCTGCTCAGAGCACCAGTTGCTGTCAAGGATTCTGGTATTCATCCATCTTCCCTCTTAAAACCTTTCATTATCAATAATAAAGATAATTCAGCTATGGGTAGATCCTATTTTACACTGAGAAGGGCTAACTATAGTCAAGGGCAAGTCATGAAAAAAAATCTATTCTGAATTTTCAAATTGTGAGAAAAGGAGACCTTGTGTCACACTAAAAAGAAAAACCTTCATTCGCATAGGTATTGAAATCCTGACCTTCCCTGCTCTGAGCCACATTACTCAGAAGGGAGGATGGAGGGAGAGAGAGAGGGGCAGAAAATGAGAGGTACAGATTGCCTTATGTCATCAATTTGTGCATTGTAAATGAAATTAGAATACATACTTTTATGACACTAAGTGCTAATTCTTCAGATCTTAATTGATGCAGGGGGTGAATTTACTTGATTAAAGACAGTAAAACCCAAACCAGCAGAGATTTCTGCTTAAAAGGAGCTTCCTTGTTATGATCTGTAAAGGAACCTGAAAACTGCAAAATTAAATACACTACTATATTTCTTAGAAGAGATAAGTTTATTCCTACATGGAATGTATTTAATTATTACCAAATCCATTTTCTCTGAAACTCTTAGTTTCAATAACCTTTCACAGTGAAACAATACCTACATTAAGGAGTCGTAATCCAATGTGTGTTCTTGTGCAGCAAAAGGAAGTGCTACAAACATCTCTCAGATTTAGCAAATTACTTATTTGTTCTCCCCTTCTAAGTCGAATTATGTGCAGCATTTCTGAGAATGCATATTTCTTGTCACTTGGATTAGTATAGGTGTACACAGCGGATTGCCTTTGTCAAATATCAGGTATCTTAAAAAGCAGCTTTTACTTCTACAGGGAATATTTGTCAGTCAGGTTTGCAAGAGCATTCTGATTCACTTACACATTGCTAGAAGCATCCAGACCACCTGCTACTGCTGTTTATTATTGGAGAGGGGTTTTAGTCCTTCTTCTGGCTCTCCATGCAGGTAATACAGCGAGTATACAATTCAGTTGTGATTACACAACAGAATGGGCCAAAACTCTGCAGATTTGGAGACATTTTGTTGGGTGGCTGGCGAGGCAAGAGAGGAGGGTACTGGTTTGTAGGGCTCCTTTGTCCTGCAGGCATCAGCCAGTGCGGCAGATGGATCAGTCCCTAAGCAGAGACCCTTCCCAAATCCTAGTGCTCTCTAGGTGTCAGTGGGCACATAACAGGGTCCTGTCATGCTTAGACTTTAGGATTATATTAGAGAGGAACATAATAATTTCTTTCATCTCTTTGAAACTGTATATCCTTAACTCCATATGTGAGTGCAATAAATGCAAGTCTGTTCCTGCAATGACCTTCCCATGGGCTTTAACACATCTGCAATTTTTGCACAAACCTGGGTCCATATAATCACATTCACTAATCAGTTTCACTAATTACCTGCACATTGTATTACAAACGAGATCCTGACTCTCCTGCAGGACAAAGTAAAGGTGCAAGTGCACAGGGATAGTGCAAGTCTCCCTCTGTTTCCCACACCAACAAATCTCACCTTCTCAGCCCTGAGAAGAGGCTGTGTGTGCCAGTCACTGCTCTGGTGAGTCAAGAAACAGCAGTGCTGGTCCAGCCTTCAGCCTTTGTAATGAAGACATTTTCTCCTGAAACAGGACAAAATTTATTTCAAGCAGAATTCTAAACAGTCTTTAACTTATAAAGTCATGTCATGCCAGGGACAGATTTGAACCAGTAACCTACATAGAAAAAGGCTTTATATCATGTGCTTTTTCCCTTAGCAAATAAGTCACCTACAGCCCAAACATTGGTCCTTGGATTTAAAAATACTTTGCTGCATATTTATAATCTCCTTTTTGTATATTTATGTCTCTAATATTTGTAAATTCTTATTATGCATCCCTCTCCCACTCTTAATCATCACCTAGCAAAGATAACTAGCTATCTTTCCCCTTGTAAATGAATTCACTCCATGCCCCTAATTATTTTTGTAAGTCTCGTTGCTCCTGTAAGACAGAATCTTATGATTAAGGAAGTGCCTCAAATGAATTCATTTTTCCTGAATTATGCCTGCAACAAAATCCAAAAAGGGTCTGAGACTTTACTTCAGGTGCTGCTCTACTGTATATTCTATTTCAGCTTCTAGAGACATTTTTATTCTCATTTTCATAGCTAAGTTGCCTTTTGCCATTCCTGATAGTTTCATTGAACATTCCTGTTCTGTTTCATTGCCATTTCTTCCTAGTTTATCTGCTTTTCAGAATATATATATTTATGGATAATTTTTCATTAGCAGATTTTTTTTAATCCAAGTTAAATATATGTCACAATATGTGTTACAGGTGATTACAAATTTTTAGACTGGGAGGGCTTTGAGCAGCCTGGTCTGGTAAAAGGTACCTCTGCCCATGGCAGGGAGTTGGAACCAAATGATCTTTAGGGTCCCTTCCAACCCAAACTATTCTATGAATTCTGTGATTTTATTTTTTGTTTTTTTGTGTCAGACAGAAAAAGCCCTCTAGAAGAAAGTATTTGTTCACCTTCCCAGCTGTCTTTTGCACCCTGATGGGTTAAAACTTACGCAGGTGGCAAGAATCACCCCTGTACCTGACTCATCTTCAGCCCCTCTCATGGCTGACGTTCTGCAGAGGGTTTGCTGTCCCAGGCAGGCTAAATGTTATTTTCCCTAAAACAAAGGTTTCACTTTGCCACTCACTGCTATTCATCCCAGCCTTCTTCCACAAGGCAACATGACATGTTTTCCAATTCATGAACAGGTCCAGGAGCTCCAGTCCCATTTCCATCTGTTGCACTCTATTTGTTGCTTAAATGAAAGGCCTGACTTACACTGCAGGCCTGAGGAACAACTGGCATTCAAAACCAAACGTTTTTAGATAAAGATTGAAGGAAAAGTGATGAAGGAAACACCGACAGGGGGAGAAAAGAACAAAAGATAAAAGATTATGACAAGTGAGAAACATTGAGATGGCACTGATTTCATGATTTGAATTTATTTTAAAGCCATTCAATTGTCATTTACACAGAAAATTACTGGCAACTGCAAGAGAAATATTTACAGAAATTTTGATGCTCATCTGTTACAGTAATATGAAAGAGCATTGATCCAAACCTGCTATCCTGCTTCAACAGATTCGATCCAAACCTCTTATATCACATCAGCCAGGAAATTTAAATTGCAATAGGGTCAATTATATTCATCAGCTCTTGCTTTGGCTTCTCAGAGGGACTTGGGGTTTATGAGATACTGGGAACCACATGAAAAGCAGCAGCAGTGCTGTGGTACCTTCTCCTTTATATGTCTGTTCAGAGTCATCTTTATTTCACTATGCATTGTAATGTCCCGTTCAAGCCTGTATTACTTTTTTCTTGTAAAACCATAAGAAAAGGTTATGACTTCATCAAAACATTTAACTCATCAAACAGCCATATTGTTGGTTCCCTCCTTGGTAGAGCATTTTCTGTTAAAAGCAAACAGAATCCCATCAACATTTTTAGATAAGTAAAAATGAAAACAAATTTAGCTTTTTAGAAGGCTTATGGTAACTCTGCTTGTTCTTTGGTGACACAGTAACAGCAAAAAACACTGACATCTGAACTGCAAATGGTGTGCTTCCTAATGCTTACCAAGAAGCCTATTCTTTCATAGCCTTAAAAATATTTTATTCAGTGAATTTAAGCCATTTGAGTACATGCCAGATTGATTCTTCCAAAAGCAATGTGTTATGTATATATGTCCAATGTATATATGTCCAAAACTAGTTAAGAAGTTCACTAAAAGACAACCTTTTTATTTAAATTTCCTCATAACTATAGACCAGAAAGAAAAGTAAGAGAACCATTGCCACCTGTGTGATCTTCAAATAAAATAAGACTTAAAAAAAAAAAAAATGGTTACAAATTAATGGTTTTTTCAATTTTTTTTCACCCAGCCTGTGAGCTGGATGCATGCTCAGCTACAGGATGTGTGTGTAAACAGGTAAAAGAACAATCAACAAGAAGTACATAGCAAGGAATATTACATACAGAAGAGGTTTCAATTAGTCAGAGTTTTAATGGGATGGAGAAGAGAATCAAAAATTGGTAATGAGGGAGGTATTAAACTATATTAGAGACAATCCCTTGATCCCCATTGTGAGAAAACACAAGAGAGAGATTAGGCTGAGCAATAACAGAAGGAAACTATGAGGAAAACAAGGAAATGACAATTATTGAATTTACTGAAAAAACTTGCAAACACACAGTTGAGGCCAATCCTGCACACTCTATGGCTAGAGGAGCAGAGATGCATATTTCATCTTTGATAGCTACCTGCCACATACCAGAACTAAAACAAGCATTTTTCAGAGAGCCTGATAATCCCCATACTCAATTTATGTGGATTAGATGAAATTTCCTCTTTCTTTTCAGCAATTTTGGCAGACCACTGTACATTACCAAGGGCTGCCATTATCTTCCTCTGAACACCAGCAAAATGGTTTGTAATTTTATCTCAGTATTACCAAAGAAACCTGTAATCTCTAGCTACGTTATTTTAAATAATGCAGCCCAGCAATCACATCAACAAGCAGAATCCTCACAAATTAGGAAGATTTTATCTGAAAGAAAACAACATTATTTATTTTCTATCACTTGTCTTCAAAATAAAATCACTCAGGCGTCTTAAGAATGTAAACAAAAAGTGTAAATTCATTTTCCTCCACAGAGGAAACACATTGGATAGATACAAAAAGCCCTGTACTAAAAGTGATGCATTTTGGTAGGACTGGTGTAACTGGCAGTGTGTTCAGCACAATCAATATGTTGCAATCTGTCATTACACACTGGACTGCTATCAAAATGCCCTCTGATAACTGGCCATCTAGACAGATATTTACTAGATTTAATCTCCTTCTCTAGTAGGGGTTTGAAATGCAACAAATTTGGTCAACATTTCTAAACAAGGCTGTTGACTGGTGTTAGTTGCAGCAGAAAACCCCGCAACCCAGGAATTTTTCTTTTTATCTGTAAATGTCAACTTTTTACCAATTTGTGGTTTCCATCACAAAACAGTATGGATAACTCAAATTAACCCATTCTGGTCACCTCCTGAGACATTTTTCCAGGGTCCTAATGGGCAAAGGATCACAATGCCAAGCAGGGCAGGCATTTATGGGAAGATCAGTGTATTACATAGCAGTCCATCAATATTAGCTACTCAGATCAATACTTTTTTAAAAACAGTAAGTTAAAATGTTATTAGAAATGGGCTTTTTCAGATGTGAACATTTTAGCCTCAGCAGCAAAAATAATGCTTTATATGGGTTATATCAGTAAACCAAAAATAGTAAACCAAATATCTCATGATGTTGCATAATGAGCTCTGTGAACTAACGAATCCTAAATCATTTCAGGGCCAGTCTTATTTTCACTGACACAGAGAGTTCCTCTGTGTGTGTGTGTGTGTGTGTGTGTGTGTGTGTGTGTGTGTGTGTGTGTGTGTGTGTGCCCATGTCATTATAAATTGTGCTTATTATTTCTGCTCACCACCTTAATGATGGAGCCACTTCAGCATTTCAACACAGTCAGCAAGAACACTCACTCAGGAAACTGGAGGGAGGTTTTTTTATGGGCATTCATATCCCTCTTGCTAGAATTATACCTATACAAATATATATTTCACTGACCTTTCCCTTACTTAACATTAGTGTGATGTTTTCATTTCCACAGGTGACCTGCAGGGACTGGGGATAATTTTTCCTTTCCTCACCATACAGTTTGGCTTCTGACAGGCTTTTTTCTACTTTACTCTGAATCAGCTTAGACTGGTTATAATTGGACAAAATACTGGGTGTTTTGGATGCATCCTTTACCTGAGTGCTTTGGTGCTCCACATCACATTGGTAGGGACTCAAGAAAAAGAGGGACCCAGCTTGTCTGTGGCACGTAGGAGTGATCCACATCTTAGAGTTGCTAAGATGCTTCCCTGTAATTCCCTCACTGTTGTGGGACTGCAGATAAAGGTTCTGCCTTTCAGTATCACAGGTCTCTTCAGGTCCTTTGCAGCTTTTTTGAATCTTGCATGACTGGCAGCTCTTGGGGCACATGAATGAGGTGCTCTGCTCACCCATCCTCCTGGGCACAATTGTGTCACCTTGCTGCTTATCACTGGGCACGAGACTTGTTAACCTGTGCAGCCTTTCTTTGCAAGCAGTAAGTGGGAGCACAAGAGAATTGTTTGCAAATTCAAGATAATTGCACTGAAAATATCTCAACCCCAAGTGTTTGCAAACTATCAATCATTTTCTTCATAAGCTGCTTTGGGCTGGAAAACCCTATAAAATTACGAGGTCTTGTTAGTATACTTTCCTTACCATTCTTCTTTGGGTAGGAGTGTAGGTTTGGCTAATGATTTCCTTGGAAAGCAGCTGTACTAATAAGGAGATGTACACACTCAGGCTGGGACCCTTCTCGGTCACTGTGATTGCTCCCCCCTAGCCAAGGCATTTTGTGAAATATGGTAATTAACGCAGCATCCTCAGACAGCCTAAATTTATTGTGATTTATATGTTAGGAGTCTTGGTAAAAGGCCAGTACTGGCATTTCTTTAACTAATAATTATTGTGTTTTATTGTTGTTGTTCTCTAACACATTAATGAGCAAGGACCCAGCTTTATTAGAATTCACTTGGCCCCACTGTTCCATGCATATTTATTATGCGAGAGAATAGGATTCTCTTCCTCTAGCCTTCACTAATTTAAAAGAAGATATCCTCAATGAAATGTATTCAAATATTTTGACATTTTGCTTCACCTCACTTACAGAGCAGAAATTGTTTCTGACAGTTATTATACAGTACGGGAATCCTGCTGTTTCACTCTGCTGAAGCGCAGGTTGAAAAGACACAGCAATTGCATTTTGTTCAAAGAGTGATTCTCTGGCCTAGAAATAGCAACACTGTCAGCTGTGATTCACTGGAAGTTTAGATAATATCCACTCTGTACCTCTCCACCAAGAACATGGAATAGTTTTTTTCCTCTCCTTCTACTTCTTAAAACAGAAGAAAAATGAATCAAAGTGCTGGGTTGGAAGGGAAATTTAGTGCCTCCAACTTTGGGATCTGAAGTAGACGGATGTAAAGATTTGGAAACGTAAGTGAAAACTGGGAGAAATTGGAATTTTTGCCTTCTTTCAGATGCTTTCAGTTTTGTGTTGTAAACAGATCTATTTACAAGACAAATTAAAAGAGATAACAAATATAAATAACTGAGTATTTTCAAAGATTTTAAATTACCAAAATAATTATAGGCAGCACCTGCCTAATTATTCTATTGCATCATGCTTCCAGTCATGTTACATGTGTGGCAATATCTTTTTTAAGCAGAATAGGATCATATATAAAACATAATGGCAAATTTCTTAGCTCATGCTCCCAAAATTGCCTTGTAACGTGAAAACCTCAGCCTTTTTCGTCCCATTTTAGAATGCATTTTGGTGCTTTTTTGAATACATATAGGTTGATGAAAGAATTTTGCCTTTAGATCTATACAATCAACTCTGCGCAGAGTTAGGAAGAGTGGTAGCATATTTAACACTTTAATTGAGCCCAAAGTTTCACAAGGATTGTTTATTCAATGGCAAGTAGAAGAGCACTTGGATAATCTAAAGCAGGAGGAGGAAAAATACAAGAAAAAAACCTGTGAAAGGCTCTCCTGCATGCTTTGCTTCTCCCCTTATTGTTCATGTTATGCAGATCCTACATCAGAACGGAGGGTTCTCTTTTCAGAATAAGAAAGAGGAAGCCGAAAGCTCAGTGAAAAGAAATCACAATAGTGGTATTTAATACAGTTCTTTAAGATTTCAGAAACTGAGTTTCTGTCAAAACCACAGAATATTGCAGAAGGGGGTAGGAGACAGTGATAAAGGGCTCGTTCTTGTAAAAGGGGATTGTTCAGCTGTAATCTCTGTTCATGCTCCTGTCGTATCATGGGAGAATCTGACTATTACATTGATGAGAAAATAATGAATGTAATATCTGAGAAAATCACAGGACTTGAGTTGCTTCCTAACTTTTCCATGCAAAAAAAAAAAAAAAGCCTCCCATACAGAGACAGACATGACTAACTGGAGTGAAATAATGAGAGCAGCTGCAGGATGTGGCCCTCCTCGTCCTGAGGTGCAAGTCTGGACTGTCAGATGCAATGAGCAGCAAGGCGTGCGAGCTCGGATCACACCCCAGTCTATTAAGGCAAGCGAATGGAAGCTGTAAATCAGATTTCAGTTCCTGCCACTTTGTCAGGGGGCTGGAGGAAATAGGACACGTGTGAAGGGCTCCCCAGAAGGCCTGGCAGGGAGCAGCACGCTGCCACTCTCCTCTGCCAGTCACTCAGGCATGAGGCACGCTCACCCTCACAGAGCTGCGCAGACACAGCCAGAGCCTGCTGGGGGAATCACCCACTAAGGAACCACCCCAGTTTAGGCAGGGCATCACTGACTGTCCAGGGTCTGTTCTCCCCTCATCAGAGCCACATCCAGCAGCTTTCTCAGCGTCCCCACCTCATGTTAAAGCTCTTCCTCACAAAACATGAGCCTGTCCATATTCCTCACAAGGTCCAGCTCCTGGCCCCCCACCCCTCAAGAAATTATCTTCTTGGACACCTTGTCCTGCAGAAAAAAGTCATCACACACACAGATATAACAGAGTGTCAAAGCCTGGGATAAATGGGTTGATCTTAATTGGACCTCTGCTTCCACATCGTGTTCCTAGAGAATCACACTTTGTAGATGGCAAAATCTCTCAGGGATCCACTGCTGGCAAAACAGGGTGTCTTCTGGAATCATGATTTCATAATTTCCTAGTCAAAAAAAAAACTTGTATTGCCTTTGATCGCCATATTTATGTGAAATGTCAGCTGATATTTATGTAACTCTATGTGCCAGTTTGTGCAGTGGGTGACACCACTGGAATGGATGATTTAAGGGGCATTGACTGTGAGGACTTAGAGGAAGATACAGAACATCTGTACAGTGCCTAGCATCATGCAGATATGTAAATAATCAGCTGTATGCACTGCCTGGACTCAGCCCTCTTTGTGGGACATGCCACTATCTTGCTTCTCACACTGCCTGGAAATGTCCCTATCTACTTCTTTGTGCTCTCTCAGCTGTTCTCCTTCGCTCTCACTAAGCCCAGGACTGACAGAAACAGCAAGGTAAACTGCTTGCAGACAGGCTTTAATGAGCACTGTTCACACACTGCAGTTCTCCATGGGTCAAGAAAATAAGCAGTGACAGAATTAAGAATCATTCAATACCAACCCAATGCCAGTATTACAGCAAAGACTGATTATGCAGAACCAAAATTCAATTCTAATAAATGCAAATGCATAGACTTCATAATGAAAGCATATGGAAGCGTAAAAAAATCAAACCAAACCAAAACAGCAGGATTGCATTAATAAACACACTTTTTGAAGCCCAGACAAAGAGTACACACAGAGAGTCCCAGCAGCTGGTGCTCCATGGCATTGCCTGCCACAGCAGCAGCGTGCAGCGATCACCAGGGCTGCTCTGCTCACCTGGGACATTGTCACCAAGATGTTGGATTAAGCCCTTTTTTCACCTAGAGATGGGGTAACTGAGAGGTGTTTTAAGAACTTTTATTCTATTTTCAATCTCATGAGAAGGGTGAAACACTACAGATGTTATAATTCATACCATTACAGTCAGACGTAAACTACTTCTTAGTAACAATACACTATAAGTGTTTCTTGGCCTATCAGCTTTAGCCACACTCTGCTGTAAATGCCTTAAAGACAATCATGTAAAATTACCCCTCGTGGCTCCTACTACAATGCATCTTTCATAGTTCTATTTCTCCAAAGTATTTAGTCTTATTTGCAAAGCCACCTTTTGAAACTTATTTCCAGTTCCATTTCTCTCCCAACAGTGTCTGTCTTATTCCACAGCATTTCTAAATCAGCATTTCTTATCTCAGGGTTTACATATAGATGCATACTATGTGAACCTTCTGTCAAGCTTTGAAAGTTCTCAACAAATTCATTTCCCACACCAAGAGAAAGCGTGTGCAATGACTGAGCTCAGGTCCCAGGGCCTGAGCTGCCCCTGTCCCATGCAAGAAGAGGTGCCCCAAGACTGCAGCGTGTCTCAACACAGAAAGCCTGCTCACTTGACTCACACTCGTGATAGGATGCCAAAGAGCTTAGGAGAGTGGAAATGGAGCAATGCAGACTGTGATCACGAGTCATAATATTTGTACCTTCTGTTCTGCTGATTTAAAAATTATGTTCCCTTCTAGTATCCACTGCAATAAGATTTCTAGCCAGTTTCTTTTGACCATCTGTTTCCACAGCTGACCTTTGGAGACAGGAGCATTAGTGGGCTATGCAATTCCTCCTCAAATCTTGAGCAAATTCTGCTGCTCATATTTCAGCACTGATTTCTCCACAAATGACTGTGCTAAACTTTCCAGGCTTGTGATTGCTCGGGTGCAACCCTTTCCATTCATATTAATTGGCACTGAGTTTATTTAAAAACATATCAAGAGGTCTCAGAGGTTACTCCTATTTTGTAAACCATTGGATAGAAAAAGCAACTGAATGTATCAGAGAATTCTACTACCTAATTACAATATCTGCAGAGATATTTTTTCTCATTTAAGCAGAGTAAAATCCAGTAGTTCAGTTTTACTTCTACTTAGTAAGTTAGAACTATGGCCCTTTCTTATTTTAATTGTTCAGAGGACAATTAAATCCCTCCCAATACCTTTACCAGCTGTTTCCCTAAGAGATCTATCTGAGTATTTCTGCGATCCCAATCATCACAGTCTGCTAATCCCAAGGACTATATTCATAGATTTCTGTTTGCAAAATCCCCATGGGATGTGGTAGTGTCGTTATCTCCATTGTACAAATAAGAAACAGACACACAGAGAGATGAAGGGTTCCCAGCTGGGAGAGAAGGGCCAGATTCCCCTGGGATTAGTGCAGTGAAAGGCTCAGTACCCCAGTGGTCCCTTCCACCACAAAGGCCTGCAATGCAGATGCTCTGCCCATGTGCAGAGGAAGACTAGATAAATCCAGCAGCAGAAAACCAGGGGCCTCTCTCAGGGTACCTGGGGGCTGAGGAAGGTATTCTTGGTCCAATGGGCCAGGCTCCCTCAGCACAGAACAAAAATGATCAGCAATAATAGCTGAACACGAAAAAAATCATGCTATTTTTCTTTGCCTGGAAAACCAGGTGGGATGGAGCTTTCTTTCTGTGAGAGAGAGATAGAGCAGAAGCTGTTGCTTAGATGAGCCATGGCAAAGTGAGGCCAATTTCCACTGGGGTTAATGTACCCTTTTACAAATTTGGTCCTGTGATTATTCTGGGTCATATATGAAATCTGTGAGGCTGGCAAGGCACCAAACTCATCTCTCCTAATCGATGTGCAGTTTCCTAATTGCTGATCAGTCTATGTTTTTAAGCTTTCAGACCCCATATTAACATAAAGTCCTAGCATCAGTTGAGCTCCTCTTAATGGAATAGCACTTAGAGCAAAATTGATGCCTCCTTAAAAGCAAGTCAGTTCTGAAATGACATGTTTCTGCCAGATGTTGGACATGTTCTTGGAAGGCAGCATGCTCACTGGGCATCATAACCAGAGAATTGTTGAATTCATTGCAACAAATGCTGGTTTGGTCACTATTTCTTCTCAGACATACTCCAGAACAGGGTTTTGCCTATGTAAGGGCTTCAGGATTTAGCCCAAAAATAATAAAGAAGAAAAACAAATCCTCTATATACCTCATTTTGGAATGCTAAAAACATTTTCCCGCAGATTTCTCACAAGTTTACAAAAAAAATCATGTTCTCCTTCTAGCTAATGGGGAATTGGCAGCACAGGAGTTGATCTTTCTGCCTGGGTCATGAAGGAGTAGTCAGCAGTAGGCTTTGGGCAGGACTCCAGACCTCTGCAGAATGGTAACTACCTGAATAAAAATCACATTGTTAATAAGACAGGACTGCAGCAAGACAGGCAATGAGTACATTAAAATCTAGGATATGCAAAGCAGCTCACTAGGCTTCTTCACTGAAAGTTTCAAGAACATTTTGGTTGTGCCCACATTGGTTACCAGTGCAGACCAGGATGAAAACCTACAGAGCATAGAGAGAGACAGGGGGTTCAGAGAACCTGATCTCAATCCTGTGCAAATTCTTGAATGCCCATGTGTGGCTGAGGCGATTTCCTACTGCAGATACATTCTTAATGCCCATTTTGAGACTGGCTGTTGCTATTTGTTCTCAATTTTTTAAAGAAACTGCTTCTAGGCTGGAGGTGTCATTTGGTTCACAATTCTGCCATGGTAGCTTTGTCTTAAAAGTTTGGGACCATGCTATCCCACTGATTAGGGAGAGCAGAAGTCTTTCAGCACTACACACCTCAGACATTTAAATCACCTTCTTTCAGTCTTCTAGAGCATTAATTCTGTATGGCACATAGCCCTGCATCAGTTTCTACTTTGATCTTGAGAAACCACTCAAAGCAGAGACTAGTATTTAAATCTAATGCCCTTATTAGTTCACTCTTGTTCATCTTCCAAATAGAATATCTTGTAGACTTTCATACCAAATGTTGGGATGCCAGTGGTGTGGATGCAGAGTGATGTGATGTGCACTATCATCCACAGCTAACAGAAAACACAATGACCTTGATTTGAACACAGGCACCTTAGGTGACAGACCTATGCTAAAGGGCAGTCAGATCTCACGTTGTCATTTCAAAGTGTGTATTCAGTGTAACTTTTTAGAAAACAAGATGAAATATAATTCTTTAGCTTCAAAGGAGTCTTTTTGAAAGTTGTGATATTTCAACAAAAGATGACAACGTGCCACCACAGAATAACTCGTGAATGCAAATACCGCTCACCTCATTGTTCCTGGCTTTCTTCAGAAGCTGCACATCTTACTTTTCTAAAAAATGTAGGCTGGAGAACTAACAGAATTTAAAAGAACTTCCTTTCAATGTGAAGAGTTGTAAGAGTGTTAGTTCTACAAGTCTTTAAGGAAATCCAATTATAAGTTCCTTTATATTCATACACCTTGCCAAAAGAGGAACTTTTTTCTCCATTGATGTCATATTCTCAGTGGGGACTCCGCCGTGACATCGGTGCTGAGTTTCAGTGCCTTTCTCATTAGGAGATGACTGCCATCAATTCCCCAGAGACTGGGGTGGGACCCTGCCATGCTCTCCTAGCCAGCAGCATGTTGTAAAAGGGGCTTCATGTTCACAAGCTTGCTTAAAAGTTCTCTAAGGCCACTGGCTTCAAATTTTTAAATGTGTCCTCTGCTGAGAAAGGCACATTCTAAAAGTACTTGTTCCCATATTGTACCGTGAACTTCTGAGCAAAATGTTTTCACTTCCCCTCCTTTTACAGCAGTACATAATCACAGGTGGTTACTAACATCATCATTATTACTACTATTATTATCATCATCATCATTATTATTTTATCCCAAGCAGTTTTAACAGGTTTCTGTTTGCCAGACTTTAAATGAAATAATAGCATCATACTGATGATATCTGGTGTAGTGCCTACAAATTTACAAACAACAGTGAATTTGGGGAAATCTAGAGTTACAAAAGATCAAGAGAGTAATAGAAGGAGCATTAATTCTCTCTGCTCTATGTCAGTCTTATGAAAGATCTTTTAATACCCACAAGTATTTGAAACACTTTCAAATTAAGAACCTCCTATCTCCTTTGCCAATCCCATTTGCTACAGTATTTCTGGTAATAATCCCTTCCTTGTAGGCCCTGGTGCTGTGATGACCAATTCCACTTCTCTTTGTTTAGACATTTATATTTCCAGCAGACATGACAGAAATGCAGCAAGCCCTAGACAGCCTTTGTGCCATTGCACTAGCATTCCAGGACAAAGGCTCCTCCAGACTTGAGAATACTGAGGCAGGGGGATGTAAAACATCAAAGATGGGAGGATGCCTGCACCACCAATTTGGCAGAAGAAGGATGAGACCACATCAGCCTCTCCATTCAGATCCAGAGGGTGGTTTCACTGTGAGCCTTCCCACTGCACTCCACTTACAGAGCTCCAGCTCTCACCACAGCTCATGCCCAGAGCAGATTTGCTCTGGGGGAGAGGCATTTCGTGGTCTCTGATAAAGGCCTCTAAACCTGTGCAGGGTGAATGGAAGGCTTTGACACCACTGAGTAACGTTACCTACCTGCTCCTGCCAGCCATGCTGGCCTGCTGGCACAGACGCGGCCAAGGAGGGAGAACTGGGGTAAAATCTGTGACTGCTGCCACCAGTCAGCAGCTCCACAAGCATTTAAACCTCAGAAATGTGCAAAATGTTTACTCTCTGTCTGTTTTATACAAAGTGTTTGGACAATCCAGAGCTATTCCATCAGATGACTTTCACGGTCCTCATGGATCCACCATGCTCTCCTTCAATGCATTTTAAAAAGTCTATCATGCTGCCACTGCTCACTTAATCACAGATAGCATGCTATTATTACTAGAGATTTCCCTTTAAATAATTAAGGACGTTTCCTGAGGCTTCTCTAAGATCTACAGCTGATAGCAGTAAAGTTTAAGGCTTTTGTATCAGTATATCAGAGACACACTTCATGTGGCTGAGGCTGAAGGGAGAACATCACACTTAAACAGCAGGAAGGCAGTGGGAGACTCCAAAGCACTCCTGTGCATCAGCTGGAGCCATGGATGGCTCTGTTCCTGTCCCATCACAGCTACCTGCAGCAGCTGGCAGCAGCAGTGCTGGATGGCAGCAGGCAGAACGCCCTGCCTGGGGGCTGTGCCACCTCCAGAGCAGTCCCACGACAAAATGAACACTTTCTAACCATTACATTTCCAAAGCACCAGACAAACAATAGCTAATTATAATCCATGAGAAAGGATTATATGTTTGGCAGCTTGTGGTAATGCATTTTAAGAAATTGCTCAGGAGTTTTAGAAATCTAATATTTTGTTGCTAAATCACCTAAACAGAATTTCTGTGCTTGGACAATGGAGATCCATAGGAAGGATCAAGCCCCATTTATCACTTTCCTGTGGGTACAATTTTATTGCAATTGCCAAAATAAAGTATCAGTGACCACTCTATTGCAAACAGCAAGCCTGGCCTCTGTTGCTCATGGAAGCAGGACCTCTCTTCAGGGAACCTTGGCATGCAGGCCTAGCACCTAATTCTTCATTGCAGGCACCTCATAAATGAATGGGGCTGGGGTCTCACTGCTGGGAGCTGATCAAGGCCACTGATGGCAGCTTTAGATCTGGCCCACAGCCTATAGGCTGGTGTAGAAAAGCACTGTTCTTAAAAACAAAGTAAATGCTGAAAAGTTCAGGAAAAGAAACACATCGGCACCCCCTAAAAACCTGCTATTATCTTTGAAACCTCATAGTTACATATACAGTAATTAGAATGGTTAGAGAGAGTACAGAGAAAACATCTTTGAATGAGATCTTTTCAAAGAATTATGAAAATTTTGAGCTTAGAAATACTGTAATTTTTTTTTTATAATCCTCCTCCAGTGCACAAAAGGCTTAAACTGTGATGGCAATGGGTGCATCTTCAGCAGCAATCAATTTGGCCTCTACAACAAGTAATGAGCACTTGCAGCTACAGCTCTACAGCCTTCCTGGGAAACCCCACAGAACTGACACAAACACTGGAGGATGAGTGGTGGGACCAGAGCCAGGAAAGCACATGTAGGGCAGTGCACCCTGTCAGCAGCCACTTCTCTGTCAGGCCCTAAGTCAGCCACAGTTTTTTACAGACAAACTCCTAACTTAAAAAAGCCACCCCTGGTGCCCCTCCCCACCACCAGCAAACACAACCACATGGGAGTCACCAGTCCCTGCCCAGCACTGACCTTACAGGCATGCAAAAACAGGCACACATTGCTAGAGAAAGTAGTGTGAACTTCTGCTTCACTTTGGGAACCAGCTGAAGGGTAGCCAGCAAGTTTGATGGACAGTTTCACTTCTAAAGTTGGGATGTTTTGTTAAAGCAGTTGTGTGGTCAGATAAATCTCTGCAGTCAATATTCAGCACTAGCAGAAACTGTACTGATGATGCTGAAGTGTTTACTGTGCATCTACCTTTACTCAAAGGAGTAAAACTTACACCTTGTTTCAAAGCACTTCATCTGCCTGGTTCTGGCTTTTAGTGGAAACCTTTGGTCTTAAATTGCAGGAATATAAAACAGAGTGAAGAGTGTGAGCAGTGCTAGCAAAGCAAAGTGTGTGCTGCCCTTAGGAAGGAGGGCAGGTTGCTCTTGGACAAAGAGTGGGGGCTCCACATGCCAAGAAAAAGCATTAAGAACTTTATCAGGCACCACCTGAGCATGGAAGCCTGTGCAAGTTACAGGCTCTAAATGTCAGGGTTGCTGAGACAGATACACTTCACACAGAGCAATGGAGCTGCTCTGCAGGTGCTAACCAAAGGAGTCCTGGGCTCTCTGTTCCTTGGCAGTGACCACAACTAGGGCCTAGCAAGAAGAGTAAGAAAACAACCAATCAATACCCTATCCTTGCAATTTTCCATTCCTCCTACCCCGTTTTCCACATTTCCCGTGCTTGAGTCCATTCAGTAGAAAGTCACTGCGCCACACTGTCTGACAAAGTCAGTTATTCCAGGTATTGAAATCTCCCTGTGTAGCAGACAGCTACTGTCCCTACTGACAGCTGTTTCAGAGCACAATAGCTAAGCACAGCTCCTACAACATAGCAATGAAACCTATTTCTCTCCCTCAGTCACACTGGTGACCAGCATTGTGTCTGACAAGTGATGAGTGTATTACACTAAATTCAGAAGCATGTTTAAAAAAGCATTGGCCAAGTAAAAACTTAGTTTATTCTTCCCTCTCTCCCCCTGTTATATACTCTAGAGCACAATCATCAAATGTTAAAGAGATTGATTTTGATTCTTTTAACTATTACCTGTGGCTTTTGCTTACCATGAAGCTATTTTTATGGGGAGAGGTTGTAGAGACATGTATCCTCCCTCAGCTTGGAATGCCTTCAGTGGCTTATTTCCCACTGTTTTACAACTGCATAATGAGTAAAAAATCTTCACACCTGAATATTTAGCATTGCAGATGCACAGTGCCAATATTTCTGCTTTGTTTAATGTTTGGCACAGTTTCAAAAGACATGCCCTATGAATGCTGTGGCTAAATTTAACCAAGTGCTGTAAGCCTTGAGTATTCCCACTACCTGGGAGCAGAGCCCTGTCTGCAGTATTTTCAACAAGTTGCAGTCTTGCTGTTCTGTTTTATATGATGGGTTTTGTGAGGTAATCTTTACAGATCAGTGCTAGGGTTAGCAAGTTGCAAGAAACCATGCCAGCACCTAGCCATGGACTTGCTGCCTTCTTGGGAATATGATGAAATGGCAAAGGAAACACAGTACACAAATGGTCTTGGTTCTTCTATTTGAAGAAACACTCAAAATAGCCTGTGCACTTATATCCTTCCCTTTGGAAGCCAGAAATTAAGGTGTGGTTGCACCAGCTTTTACATATCATGCAATTGTAAGGGTCATCTTTTTACTTCTTATTTCAGACCTATTGTCCAAAAATGGCATTTTGTACTTTTGAATTTCGAATTTTCTTCCTCTCCAGTGCTCCTCCCTAGCACTCACTCGTGTTTTTAGCTACTTCTCTTTGCCTATTGGCTTTGCATTAGTGCCATGGGCACCAGGTCTGCTCAGGGGACAATGAAGCCCTCAGTACAGTGCATGGTGCTTTCATCCATCTGTAACATCAACAGCTGGAGAAGTGCTTTGGAAAAGGCTGGGAAAGGATGTTACTCATGGAAGAATACATCTCAGCTCTGCAAACTACGTTGTCTTTGTAAAACAGCTGTGGGGAAACTGTGGGGGAGTCAACAATAGGGGAAAGAGAATAAGCGATACAAAGGGTTTAAGAAGAAATTGCCTGAACACTGTTTCTTCCTTGTTACTGTACAAGAGAAGAATATGAGGAACAATAACCACCTGAAAAACGTAAAACAGCACAAACACAAGTGACAAAATGCCCTGTTTCTTATAATCAAGATTAACTTTCCCCTATAATCAAGACAGCATCGCCAAGTCTGTTGTCAATTCTATTTCAACAAAAATAGAGGATTTCCACCAAAAAAAAATCCATTAAAAGCTCTCATATGGAAACAGGAAATCAAAAGAGCTTTCTGGAATGCTTTCTGCACAGAGCCATTGCCTTAATTCTTAAATCACAGCTCTTCATTGAGACCCTTTCCTCAGAGAAAAAGAAGCTGTGACCAAAAAGTACCACAAAAGACAAATCTCTGGTGAATGGCTGAGCTTTTAATGACTGATGAGAACAAGGAATAGAGACTCTGAATTAAATCATGAGCAAAATTTTGATGTCTATAGCACGAAACCGAGAATGGATTTAAAAGACAGCAGTCATGAGGCCTTCAGAGAAAACACAAAAGATTTTAAAATATGAACTTGAATCAAGTCTAAAGTTATCAGACAGACTTCTTATCTGCTATAAACTGATAATAAAGGAGGAAAGATCAAGCACACTATTATTGCTAGGACAAACTCATAAATTCTTAAGGAAAGAAAAAGAGATACTGCACTGGGTTTGCATGGCCAGGTTTTGGTAGTGGGAGGCTGCAGGGATGGTTTCTGTGAGAAGCTGCCAGAAGCTCCCCCGTGTCCTACAGAGCCAATGCCAGCTGGCTCCAGGATGGACCCACGCTGGCCAGGTCCAGCCCTGCCAGCAACGATGGTGGCACCTGTGGGGTGACAGATTTATGAAGGGGTGGGGGGACAGAGTTACCATGCAACAGTGGCCACAGGCAGAGAGGAGTGGGAGTGTGTGCAAGAAACAGCTCTGCAGGCAAATGTCAGTGGCCAAAGAGGAGGAGGAGGAGGTGCTCTAGGCATCAGACCCTGGTGCAGACCATGGTGAGGCAGCTGAGCCCCTGCAGCCCGTGGAGATCCTCAGAGGGGCAGATTTCCACTGCAGCCCATAGAGAATCCCTTGCTGCAGCAGCTGCATGTCCAAAGGAGACTGTGACCCTGTGGGAAGCCTGTGCTGGAGCAGACTCCTGGCAGGACCTGGGTATCCATGGACAGAAGAGTCCATGCTGGAACTGTTGAAGATTTCAATGCAAGTTGTTTTCCATTACCATCTGTATGGCAGATTACCTTTGTCAAGTGGGCAGTTTGCCTTATGTCTCTCTTTGAGTGACCACAATCACACCTCCCTCGGGAGGGGACGTTGCTGATAACAGACTATTGAATGTCAGTACATGACTGATAAGAACTATAACATCCCATTGTGAGATGCTCCACCCAGAGGGAGGAGCCAAGCATTGCTACCCAGATATAATCCAGAGGTTTTTGAGACACCAGCACGGCTTTCTCCACTGGATTCCCCAGAGGAACAGCAGCTGCCTTTCTTTCCACTGGATCTTCAGAGGAAGAATACATCCTTCTCTACAGATCCCCCTTGCTCCAACAGAGCCACTCCTGACACTTCAGGAGGACTGCAGCCACATTTCCATTGGACTGCCACCAACACCCCACAGGGTGTCAGGTTGGGTTCTGGTTCTGTCAGTGTTGTTCTAGTGTACTGCATTGTTTATTTTATCCTTTATTTTTTTTTTCTTTTCCTTATTAAAGAACTGTTATTTCCTGCTCTCATATTTTTGACTGAGAGCCCCTTAATTTAAAATTTATAGCAATTCAGAGGGGTGGGGAGGGTTTACATTCTGCATTTCAGGGGAGGCTCCTGCCTTCCTTAGCAGACTCCTGTCTGTCCAAACCAAGACAGGAACCCATGTTGGAGCAGTCTGCTCCTGAAGGAGCTACACTAGAGCAGTCTGTGAAGAACCACAGCCAGTGGGAAGGTCTCACAGTGAAGAAGTCTTTGGAGGACTGTTCATTGTGGGAGGGACCCCACTCTGGAGCAGGGAAAGAGTGTGAGGAGGAAGGAATGGCAGAGACAACCTGTGATGAGCTGACTACAGCCTCCATTACTGCTGAGGAGGAGAAAGTAGAGAATTTGGGAGTAAAGTTGAGCCCAGGAAGAAGTCAAGGGTGCAGGGAAGGTGTATTAAGATGTAGTATCATTTTCTCATTATCCTACTTTGATTTGTTTGTTAATAAATTAAACTAATTTCCTAAAGTTGAATCTGTTTTGCTCATGATGGCAACTGACAAGTGAGCTCTCCTTGTCCTTATCCCAACCCACCAGCCATCCTCATGTTTTCTCTCTCTGTCCTGCAAAGAGGGGAGAGACTGAGGAGCTTGGGTGGGCACTTGATGGCCCCTGGTGGCCACCATGGTTACAAAAATATTTGAAAAAATTTTCCTCCTTTATATGTACTTGTTTACCTTTAATTTCCTTTATTCACAGTCACTGTATTAGAGCAATAGGATCTCTAAATCCAGGCTCAGCATCCTCACCAGAAGCCTGTGCCTGCTTTTTGCCCCATGGACCCAGTGGTAGGAGATCTGAGAGTATCAGGCAGTGAAGAGCAGACCAGGGAGCCTCCCTCAAAGATGCTCATGCTGCCTTATTAAAAATGCAGGGAAGGAAGAGTGGACAGTAAGTAAAATGGACAGCCACCCTTAAAGAAAAAGGCTGGAACTTGCATTTCCTTTTCTTTCTTTTTCTTTTGTGGCTTCTTTTCTTTTTGTATTTGATTGGTTGGTTGATTGATTTTGTTTGTTTGAGTTTTTTTAGTGGAGGAGAACCACAGCTCTTTGCACTTTGATGCTGTAAACCAGAAATGGGGGAGCTGAAACAGGAGAGAAAAGTAAGGGCTGTTCCCTGCCAGGGAGGGAGGGAGCACAGGCAGGGACTAACTTCAACATTGCCTGCAATTAAACAGGGAACATCTCCATTATAAATGTGTTGCTCTGATTCAATTGCTTTAACTTGCATAGCTCCTCAAGGATTTTTCTTTTTTCTTTTCTTTTAGTGCAACTTGCAATCTGGTAATACAGACAAAAGGTAAATGTAACAAACCTTCAGTGCCACTGGTCTTTGAGAGCTGCAATTCTCCCTCTCCAGGAGTGATGCAACACAATCACACCACCCTCTCGTGCCATCCACCAGATCCCGCTCCCACTCAGCAGGGCCCAGGTGCACTGATGAGAAGTGAACAGTTGAGGCAAAGGGTTAAAAATGAGCTATCAGATGTTTAGTTGTTTACCAATTGTTGAATTGATCTAAGTTGTTTACCATTCTCTTGAATCTCAAGGATTTTTGTGGTGGCTGAGGCACAGATGAAATAGAAATCCTTGCTTTAGGGGCAGCCTCAAGAGATGGGACAAAACATTATGAGCCCACGCAGGAACCCAGCCCACCTCTCCTGCATCCTGCACCACCTCCCTCTCCACATGAGGAAGGAGCTAACCATTCTTTCCTTGGCCCTCACCTGCTCTGCCCAAGGGAGGGAACAGTGCTTGTGTTGCCCTTTCCCACCTGCTCTGGTGGAAGAGGGCTGGGAGCACGGACAGGATTTACATCATGCCCAGAAAGGTCTCAGTAGAACCCTGCCAGTGGCAAGGCACTGAATTGCGTCTGAGAGTGAAGGAGAGGGAAATGCTTGCCCTGAGCTCTCCACTTTGCTTTACAGAGGGCTGTCAGCAGCACCATCCTGTGCTGTTCCCTGCCAACATCCTCTCCTGACTGACAGCAGAGCACTCACTGCTGAGCAGGACACACAATAAAGACCCAAGTTTGTAGCCCATGATCAAAAAGGAGGTCACACTGGAGAGCCTGCCTGGGAAGACAGCTACTGCCATCCTCATATTTATTAAAGTGATGCTGAAAAATAAATCTGGGTGCAGTCGCTTTATCTGCTGAGAGCCTCCTGTGCAGCACTGAAAGGATTAGAGGGGATGGAGGGATCTATTCTGTTCACCCCTCCTAAGTCTGTACCTTTGGCAGCATGCAGGATGAAATTGCTGTGTCAGGGATGGATTTCCACACAACTGGAAACCTGGTTAGAAATGGTATGGGCACCCAGGTGTTGGACTATTCCTAAGCCTGGAATAGGTTTCATCCAAAATGATGCCAAAATAAGACTACTACAAACACAGGGCCTCTAATCTTGTTTTCTCCTCTGTGGCTTCATGTGCACATTTGTGTTATTCCTTTCTTGCTGCTGTGTGCCTGCATGAAGGTGATGCTGACCCAGAAGGCTCCAATCCTGCCCCTTGCTCCCAGTGGGGCAGTGACAATGGCCCAGGGTCCCTCAGTGTGGGGAATGCTGCTGCAGCCCCACACAAATGGGGATCACTCCTGGAACCCAGCCCTGCCAAGCAGCTCCTGCACTGCCCGTGGAGGCACCCTGGCTCCTCTGAGGATGGGTTCCTGCAGCAGCAATCTCTCCTCCCTGAGACAAGCTGCATCCATGAGTAATGCTGTGTGCATGCAGCAAGAAAAACCTCCTCCACCAGCAGCTCTATTGCACTGCTCAGCAGCAATGACAGTGACAAAATCTGGCACTAAATTATTTGTATTGAACACAGAATCCATAAAGGTAGCAGTCAGGGTCAGGCAGAAATTATAACTGCATCATCTCTACCTCTTGAATTTGTTTTTATCATTGAGTCCTGAATCTTGGAATAAGTGTTTACCCCAGAACTGAGTAGGTTTGTCTTTGGTAAGAGCCTCAGTGCATAGGATGATGTTTACACACCCATTGTTCCTTTGCAGCTTGTGATCCCATCAGCCAGAGCAGAGAAATTTTGAAATTTGAGAAAGATATGGTATCCTGACAACTTTGAGAAAATCTGCGGCTGGGAAAAGAGGAGAGACACAAATTGCTGCCACACACAGTGTGAGCTCTGTAGCCACCAGCTGGCCACAAATCCCAGCAGCCTGTGGCTGACCTGGCTCTGAGGGACTGTGGGACACAAGGAGGAGCAGTGGCAACATGACTTGGTGGCACTATGAGAGAGATGCCAGGGGGCTGTAGCAGAGGGAAGCAAGATGCCCATAGCAAATCCACCTTTTCTAGGGATAACTGCCTTTCTAGGGCCTATGAGCACGGAAAAATTTCTGGAAGCATGCAATTAGAAAATTGCAAAGCATTTGAAACTAAGTCACTTATATGTGTTATTTTTAAAATGTCAGTATTCTTAAGCGAACTTCATTATTTTGGGAATGCAGATTGTAATTTCTGGGTACTTTACACTAAGCCAGGCTTTTACATGAATGTCAGTGCATGTGACAATTTTCAGGTACCTCTCTCTTAAGCACTGAACCCTGGAAGTTCCCCTTCCTCTTCCTCAGCTCTTGCTGGCGTGGCTGGCTAAGACACAGACATGTGAGGATATCTAAATCCAGGCAATATCCTTCCTCTTAGTGCTTTTCAAAGCCCCTCAGGTATTGGTTTGGAAAATACCTGTTTGGACACAGCCAAATCTCCAAGCTGCTGGCCAGGTTGCAGCAGTGGCTTCTTGTTTTCCCTGAGTCCCTTGCTGGAAGGGGTTCCCAAGGGGTGGTGCCCTGAAGGCTCAGGGATCAGAGGACAATTTGCAGAACTAGAACTTCTGGGCTCATATATGCATTCTGGCTCCACTGGAAGAGTAGGATCCCAGGGGTGAAATCTGTGGGGTGCCACGGCCATTCAGAGCTTCAAGGCAGCTGCCACTGCTTTCTGAAAACTTCAGGAAATCAAGAATGCAAAGCTGGAGCCATTGACTGCTCCTATCAATTTATTGGCATTGCTTGTTTGTTTCCTCTTCCCCCACATTTTTAAATGTCAGGCAAGTGGCAGAAAAGTGTAGAAGAGATCACGTGACATTTCCCATTTGCTTTTGCATGAGAACTGTTTAGAATAGTCACAGTTGAAAGAAAATACAAGTATAAACAAAACAGTATTTATATGGATATTACAGTAAGGAGAATAATACCCTGCTCCACCTTTTTTCCCCTCAGCAAAGAATATTTTACATCTGTCCTTTGCCTGGCTTTATTGCTTGAGTCTTCAAGCATTCCAGTGAGTGCACACCAAAGAGGGAAGTGCCAGCATGGGACCCTGGTTTACACCAAAACCTCCGCCTTTCTCTTTGTACAGCTGATGAGGCAAGAAACTCTTGCCTCTGATCAAACTGGAATACATTTCATACTCTGCGTACATCTATCCACTGTTCCCACCAGGCACAATTTTCATAGCACTGCCACAAGCTATTGAGGGTCTTTTTACATGCCTGTAATCATTCCTGACACTTTTTTCCAACAACATAAAGACTATGAAGATAGCTAGGAGTGGGTGGTATTCCTGTTTTTAAGCTCAACAATGGAAGGAGAGAGTTTGTTTATTCTAGGTTTCCAGTCTCAAGTGGCACCAGTTGTTTTATTGTATTGTTTTTTCTCTGACAAGTTATTTTGAATAAACAGAGCTGCTGTTACTGCTGTTTAAGGTGGCACTTGCTACATCCTCAGCTTACATCCTCCTTAGGCTCCTTTGATGTCCCCTGTGGTTGTTTCTCAGTTCCCTCTTCCTTTTGAGGTACCTCTGGGTCCTTGTTTCATTATGTTGAGTCACGCAGAAGACAGACCGATGTGCTTGTGCTGCAATGATGAGGCTGCTACTGAGCCTGCACTGTCTGTAGTAGTTTATTATTGCTGCCAGTGAAAAAGAAATCTAAACCTGGCAGCTCAGCCTGCTGTGAATCAATATTTTACAGGTAGTGTACTTTGAAGAGATGACACAAAGACAGACTTGAAGGAGGAGAGGTGGGGGGAAGGGAGGAAGGAGAGAAAGAGAGGAATTTACCTTGACATCGTTGACATACTTTTCCACCAAAAATGAAGGAAAACAAGCGCACCAGGCACTGGTGCCGAGGCTCTCTCACATAACAGGACTCTGCAGCCTTTACAGGACCATTTATTCCCTGGTTGTCTTCCCTGATATTTTTCTGCTGCAAACAGGATAAAACCCAGAAGTGATCAACTTAGCAGGGAGAGAATCTGCACTTTGGGATGAGTACAGAGACAGAGAACAGAAAGGTAACCCCTTGAGGGGATCCTCAGAGAAAGTGTTTCTGAGCAACAAAGGATGAGGGAGGGAAGGGACCTCCTGTGCCTTTTACTACTTCTGTCTTCAAGGTCTTGGCAAAGTTTGTTTATATTTTTACTTTTTTTCCTCCTTTTTAGATTGATCTGATTAAGAAATTTTTAGTTCTTTGTCACTGTACGATGAAGGAGCTTTCTAAGGTACCGTATGGTAATAAAGCCTTTCATTACTTTGTGCTGGCCACCCATTTTCTTCCTGGTGAAAATCAAGATATCAGTTACAATCTGCTAAGGCCTAAATGGCCTGACTCCAGATTATCAGAGAAATGATCTCTCCCAACCCGCCTCATTTGTACATCTGCTTTTAAATAGGACACTTTGGCTGTTTAACTCAAAGGTAAAGCTGGCAGGAGCCAGGCTCAGGCAGCCCCTCAAACTCTGCAATTCCCTGCCCCTGGAAAAAAAGCTGAAATCCTTTTTTTTTTTTTTTTAAAGTGCATTATACTGGCTTCTCTTATTTGTCCTCGTTGTTATGATATCCATAAGGCTTAAATGCCCTGTTGGCTGGCACCTAGAATTCAGCAGTCTGGCCAGCTGCAGGCTTCAACCTCCAGGGTCTGCTCATCCACTATCAGAGGACTGCCAAATCCCAGGGGGGACCCCAGAGTAGGAGCTTTATCAAAAATATGCAAGGGATAATGTCACAGTGACAGATGCATCTCATAAACACACATGGGGATGTCAGTCTTGCATTGAAATGAATATAGTGGTTAAAATTACAAAATAGTTTGAATTTTACAGGATTTGGATCAACATGTGAATGGAAGGGGGAAGGAAAAGTCTACACCTGAGTACTCATTAGCACAGGGATGATAAATTACAAAATTTTGACTAGCACACCAACAGTTACTATGTTTTATGTTGAAATCTGAATAAAGTGAAGCTTTCTAGAAGAAACTAGAATCATATTTCTCCACCTGTGCAGAATGATGCCCCAAATGAGAAACATAGCTGGGAGATTTAATGCAGCAAGAAATCCCTAGGGACAGAGACATAACTTAACAAAGATAAAGTTTGCCCACGGTTTTACCAAAAAAAAAAAAATAAAAGGACTTTAAGGTTAAGTTCACACTTTGCCACAATAATTTAGAGATTCTTCATTCTTGTTTCAACACAATGTGTATCAGAATTAAAAATATAATGGTCAGTTGAATACCAGGTTACCTGGTTTTTAAAGTTGATTGTTATCCTTATCAAGAGAAGTCATAAGACTAAGTCTAACTGAGTGGATACCTGCAGCAGAAGAAGGAGCCTGGGGTCACGGAGGTACCATGACACCTTTGTGAACGTGAAGGCTGACTTGTGGCTTGCAAGAGATTCCAATAGTGGACACACTTGTGTCCAATTTAGGAAAAGTACATGTGTTTCAGGGAATCCATCAAAAAGAAACATAAGGTCTCTAGTTCTAACACCCTCATCATAAAAATGTGTATAACATAATGCCTAACAGTTCAAAGACACACTGTGATGATAATTATCAGCGATAGCACATGAACCCTACAAAGCAATTTTGGTCAGGTATAAAAGGATTATTTGATCTGATCATAGAGAGTTACAAACCAAATTACTTCTGATACAAGAGATGTTATTAGTGATCTCCATGGCCTCCCCGACTCATCTAAAAATTATTTTACAAATTTGAATAATGGAAAGTGAAACAATATAGATTTCTGCTCCGCTTTCCCAAACTGTATAGATGAAAAGACCCTTAATCCACATGTGTGTACCTAGAATAATGACTGATCCCGGCTTACTTTTAAGTCTGCACTCCCTGATGAGGTTGATAATGAGCTGACATGAATTAAAGTAAATAAAACTCATGAGACCTATAACCTGGAACCTCTGTGCCTTGGAATTGAGGTCTTGATAATTGCTTAACTAACACCACCACATCATTTTAAATGCTGAATTACAAACAATTTGAGAGAATTCTATGCTGTGCCCATGACATAACAGCTGTGGAGTCTTACATGCAAAAATGAATACATCCCTGCTGCAGGTTAGTTTGACTCAGTTCTTCAAGCAGTATGAACACACTTTCCATATGAAATGCATGATTGGCACTGTAAAGCCTTCGGGCGTCTCTTGCAGCAGCCCCTGCAGCACAGACAGTGCCCTGCCCCACGTGCACAAGCATCTGCCCCCTCCAGCCCCCCTGCCCTGCCCGTGGCCAGGGAGAGGACAACGCTCTGGCCACAGACACCTGATGCTGGAAAACAAACTGAGTTCACCGCTGTGTCAGTGACCCACAAGGGAAGCAGGGGCAGCTTCCTTTCAGTCCTCCGGGGTCATCATTAATAACAGATGGAATTCAGCCAGGGCTGAGGCAGGGCTGCCAACCAGCCCATGCCAGGGTGCTGGGCAGCAGGGCTGGCCCCAGGCTGCACGCAGGGAGGCTGATGTGCCCAAGTTTGCTCAGTGGGCTGGTGGCAGGGCTGAAAAGAGCACCTGGGTTCCTGAATATGGTCAGTTTTTCAGGGCAGTGCCCCCTCCTTATGCCCCCAGCCAGTGAGATAAAAGTTTGAATGGAAAGAGAGATATTTAAAGTGCTGGAGGAAAACAGAGCAGGAAAAACCAGACAGTAAAATAAAATGTGTCTCTCTATACCCAGTTCTTATGTTATACAAAGACTTTAGACAGACAGACTTTATATCAAGTGGATGAACACAGCATATTGCACATTGCTACCCTTGTCTGTGGTGCAGACATAGCCAAAGCATTTTCCCTTCATGCTCAAACTTTTCGGAGACAGGGCTGTCAGATCAACTTTACCACCCTGTTAAACACACAAACCATCACCCACACTAATTTTTAATCTTTGAGGAGTGTGAGAACATCTCACACCTCTATCTTTTCCTGAGAACATCAGCATCCTCTATCTTTTCCTCTGCCCTTCTATTGCCTTCCTATTTATAGGCTTCTAGTTTCCATCTCAGCAAACCTTGCCACCTTCTGTCTACTCATACACAGCAGCTATTTTCTAACCCCAAAACCTCTCTTGTGTTTTGGACTGCAGCCCACTGCTCACAGTCGCTCTTAGCTGACCATTAATCAGCTGGGTTTCCATTATAGTTATTTGTTTACCTAGTGTGAAAACCTAGTATCTCAGTGCAATTACCTGGCATACACTGGATACTTAATATGTGCTCTTCATAAATTATTGAGGAGAAAGTCTTTCCCTTCAACCTGTCCTACTAGAACAATGGCTGTTTTTAAAAGCTACCTTTGAAACTTTGGCACTTTCTATAATTCTCAATTGTAGAAGTCAGAAGTTATATACCAAACTATGAAAAACACATTAAAGTGTTTTTAAACACATTAATTTCCAAGGTAAGAAGAAGGATCTATTCCTCAACTGAATTTTCAACTTTTTATTAGTATTCTATTATTTTCTCCTTATGTTTTCATCACTGTAATCAAATTCCAGTTTGCGGGTATTTTGGATGCAGAGTTTTAGGCTCGAAGAGTTCAAACTGCTGTATTTTTTCATTTCAGCATAAAAAAAAATCCAGAAGGCTTTTTGTTTCTCTCTTTATCTGTATTTCTACAAACTCACTGCTTCAGCTACCCTGACTGCTGCTTCCCTGTGTGAGCTGAGGTGGTCATCGGAGCCCACACAAAGCTTCCAGCCCTCCACAGCCCATCTGGGGCAAGCAGAACAGGCAGGGGGCAGAGCACACACTGCACCTCTCTGGAACCAGGTACCCATGAGCAATCCTTCCACACTCTTTAGCTTCCAACAGGACAGGACAGAAGTCACATTTTTGCAAATACCACCTCACTGAAACACCTTGAGTTAAAAATAAGAGCCAAGATAAGGCCTTAAGCCTATAACCACAATCTACTTTAAACGCTATTACACAGTATTTCCTCACTCAAACCAATGACAATTTTGTTGCAAAGAGAAAATTAGATGCATCAGAAAGCTCTAAAATTGTGCTACCCCTCACCTCACGTATTTATGTGAAACAAAAGGAATAGGTGCTCCTTTTAGACTTGCTTGAACAGGCTGGCTTGTTGAAAGGCATTTTTATCTATTGTTTTATGTAGTACTTGTAGATTTTAAGAAAAAAATTATTTACATCTGATTTCCCCTTTAAAATCAAAGCAAATTTGCTAGGAACAAAAACTCGCATCCTTATGAATAACATTGTTATGTTACGTGATTTAGCTTTCACACTGAGAAAAACAACTATTTAAAAACAAGAGCTGAAATAATTGCATTTCACAAGGGTAACGTTATATTACACTGAGCTCTGAAGCTCACTTCATTGTTACACTTAACTCTACCCTTCACGGTGGTTGTAAACACATCAACCTACCTGCTCGGCTGAGAGATGCTGAATAGGAAGAGCACTTTGGAATTTGAAAGGAACCAACTTGTAAAAAGCTGGGACAATTTTGTGACTCTTTCCCTGTCTCCAGGAGGAGGTGCATGAGCCATTCTCATTCCTGTGCCTGTGTTCTCCAAATGTGAACAGGCAGTCTCTTTCCAATGGGCCGATGGCCACTGGCTTGTTTGGAATCTTCTGGGGGCTGAGGAATACTGAGGAATACTAGGAAACTGAGCTGCAGTGCTGCTGTCAAAGACAGGAAAGGCAGCTGTCAGAGGGACACTTTTCCTGCTTTAAAGCCAACGACCAGTTGCAAGGCTTACTAATATTGCAAAAGAGCAATTTACCCAATTCCTGCTTACAAACCCAACAAACTCAAAAAAAAGCCCAAAAAACCCCATGTCCAGGCACTCTGCCAATCCATCTGAGCAAGAGTCCGGGCTTCAGTGAAGCACTGTGATATAGCAGTAGCACAGTCATTGTGGACCAAGCACCAGCTATTTTTCAGCCCCTCTGAAATCATCAGGCTTCCATCAGGCAAAAATTGAAAATCTGACACACACAGATGTGGAAGAAAATCCTTCCCTTCCCCCACACAAAAGGTTTGCCCTGGATTTTGTATCAGGAGCAAGACTGGGTGCATGGATGGGTGTTACTTTATATATTCCTTATGCTGTATTTATTGTGTTTATAGCAGCCAGGATAGCAGACAGCCAATGAATTAACATAACAGCTTGCAAAGCTGGTGTGAAATATTATTTTATATACAAAAATCTATCTGAGATCAAAGATACAGCATCAAGCCCTGTGAGGCTGCCGGTTGGAAACTCAGTTGATAAAGGGCATAAGAAACAGCTAGCAATACTGCATTTAAAGAGAAACTCAGCCTCCAAGTGAGCCAAGCAGGTATAAACTCCCTTGCTGAGAACTGCAGATCTAATCTAATCTGCCCACCCATTTATAGGATGCTACACTTGCAGCATTTAAGCACCTCACAAAGATAATCACAGTCATAAAATAGGCACATGCATGTGGTCTCCTAATCCACAGTCCTCATTTCCTTTCATTCCAGCACCAAAATACCTGCAGTAATATACAGACACCATCAGGACACAAGGCTATATGCAGGCATTTTGGAAAAGAGGCTGTTTTTCTGCTATGATGAAAGTGAGAAATACCTACATTAATTTTGTATTTATACCTGCTTCTGCCCTGCTGTTTGCTATCTGGTTTCAAAGTGTTGGCTGCTATCGGGGTTTGCCACACACTGCAGGAAAGCATTCGATGACTTTAGAGAGCTCAGCAGCTGATATTCACCCAAAAAACTCACATATTAAGTTTGGTGCTGTTCAAACTGGGCACAACCACCCTTATCTTAAGGCAGGGTTGTGTACCTTCAGCTGGACAACCCCACTGAGCAGGGAGGGACATGGTGTTAGTAAAGGTAATGCCAGCTCCCAGAAATTGATCCATCAGTGACAAATCAGGCTAGCTCACATCCCAAGGGAAACAGCAGACTGCCAGCCAGGCACAGGAAATACAGGCTGTTCCTTTCTGCACTGGCTGCTGCATATAAAATAAATAATTCTGTGGTGTGGCAGTGCTGATTTGAGTCACTACAGCTGACTCTGGGCACTCTGCTGTGGGGGAGCAAACACAACAGACCTCCCAGAGCAGCAGGTTTGCAAACAGGGGTGGGAGCCAGCCAGCAAGAGGGAGCTGTGTCAGGTCTCCCAGGCTGGGGAGGGAGGATGGAGGCTGCTGCCCAGAGCAGAAGCAAAGCACTCACAAGAGGTGGAGAGGGGTTCAGCTCACTCTCCTGGGGTGAACCCCTCCTCATCACACATTCACTTTCTACTTCTCATCACCTTAGCATCCACACAAAACAGTTCATTCTCTTTCCTGACATATTTTAAATGCAGATCAACTCTTCTGTCCTAGGAAGATACACAGCTGCATATTTGCAGGATGCAAGCACAAAGAAAATGCACATTGTCTCCAATGCAGAGCATTCTGATCTGGAAGCCACAAGTCCCCAGTGAAGAAGAAGCCAATCCCTGTGAAGGAATATTGGAGGAGAGCAATTGGCCAGTGCTTGGCTGGCTGTCCTGCTTCACTTGCCAACAGATGAAATGTAGGTTGTCAGGAGTCAAATAATTCTTCTATCAAATTTAATAATAAAAGCTACACAGATTGCAGGGCATTCACCTTGACCAGACAAACCTCTCACAAGGAGCCAAAAACTAAGTTCCATCACAATTTATAATCCAGGAGTTAACATTTAGGAGAATCCTAGCCAAACTGCCCCCTGACATCACTGAGGGATCCCAATCCTTACTCCCCAGTCTGTGCTCAGGCCCCTCAGGTTTATTTTGCCTGTCATCTCCCACAGCAGCACTGCCTGCTCCCCAGCCCATCCTTTTCTCCCTTGGGAGCCTTGTAGCTCACAGGGGAGCTCAGTGAAACAGGCAACACCAGCCAGTACTGAAACAGTTTGGAAAAGAACACTTGAATCGCTTGTACAAAAGCAAGAACACAAGATACAGGTAAGATACACGGCTATGGCACCCCAGATATCAGTTTTCCATAGCACTGTTTGTTCCTCATTAGTAAACATTTTCTTTAAATTATCTTGGATACTCATTAAATATTATCAGCTACTTAGAACCAAAGGATAATTATGAGTTTAATGAAGCATGTACCAGCTTGCTGAAGTCTAACGTTTGTTTCTCTGCTGGGACTCCATTTTACTTTGCACTTATCCTTCAGCAAAGCTCCTCTACAAAGTCACTTTGGCAATAAGAAGTATTTAATTAGATTAATGAATTTTTATCACCTCTCCTAGGGATTAGGCTTGTTAAATCCTGGCGACTAAAGAACAACAGATTTTTTATTACTAAATGTTTAGGGATGCATTGGTTGTGTTGCTGTGGCAGTCCTCATAAGTCAGGCTGCTTTGGGCAGTTCTACCTTGTATATCCCTGGGTAGGAAGGGGATATTTGGCAGTGACAACCTGTGCCTTCAGTTAAATCACAGACATCAAAATGCAAATTAGGGTGTGCAGACTCCAGACAGGGTTTCCAGCAGCTGACTTTATTTCAAAGTTTTCTAACTACCTCTGTGGGAGGATTAATGAAACCACTTATCATGGGGTCCTCTCAATTGAAAAAAAAAAAAAAAAAAAAAAGGAAAAATAAAAAGGAAGGCTGACAATCTGTATTTGGCTTTGCTCACTAGCTAGAGAGCAGTGCTGCTGTCTGAGCTAACTCTTAGTGTATTTGCTCTTTTCGTTGCTTTTTGTCATAATCTTAGTTACAGCTTGGGAAACTGGTTTTAGGTGCTGCACTGAGATGAGAAGGAGCATGGCCCCTCCATCCCAAGGAGTACCCTGATAAATGATTCATCATGTCATGTCATACATGTCACACATGAAGTACATTTCTCACACACCACCATTTAGTGATGAGCCACTGCGCTCCCAAGACACAGCCTGGAAAAACTTTGGGCCCCCCCCACCAGTGCAATGGATGCACTTAATATCCTGATCCTTTGCACTTTCATCATCCCGATCATTTGCACCATCAAAGCATAGTTGCGCTTTTATAGAAAGGCACTGAAGCCATCTCACAGCACAAGCAAACAAGCTCTTAGATCTGGATAGCTGAGCCCCCCTCAAGACTGATGAACATTTGAAGTTAGTTATGAGACTTAGCAGTGGCTGACTCTAGCTACCAGCACAGCGTGGGGAGAATTTGTGTGATTTGTGTGACCCGAGCCTTGTTTCAGCTGCACACAAGTGATGGTCACCACTGTTGCTCAAGTAAGACACTGTCGTAGACATCTTTTTCACTAAAAATCCTTTCTTTAGGATTTTCCCTTCTGGGAAGCTGAGGCCCCAGAAAAAGAATGTAAACAATGGTTATCTGCTGCTGTGGAATGCATCAGGTGGATTCTTGATTGAGCCATTTTGAATGTTTATAATTAATGGCCAATCAAGGACCGAGCTACCTCAGACAGAGTCCGAGAGAGCTGGCTTTGTTATCATTCTTTTCTATTCTATTCTTAGCTTAGCTAGCTTCTGAGGAACCTTTTCCTTCTATTTCTTTTTAGTATAGTCATAATGTAATATATATATATAATAAAATAATAAACCTTCTGGACATGGAGTCAACATTCTCGTCTGTACCTTCACCTGAAGACCCCTGTGACCACTGCCACAAGATACCATCCAAGAAGGTCATTCACAAAATGCCACAAATTTTAAATAGTGGTAAATGGGCCAAAAAACATACAGCTGATGGAATTTCTGCTCCTAAATAATCTGGGCACTTTAAAATCTCCACCTTAATGACCCGCCAGACTTGAAGGACAGGCTTCATATTAGTGTTGGGACCAGAATGGCAGAAGCCCTGCCAGTCACAGCAGGGATGAGTATATAGTTATCATCATTCTGGATTTGTCCTTAAACATGAAACATTAGTATCACATTTCTTCACTCAGCACAGCCCAGAATCCACCTGCAGAAACTGAGCATGAAGCACCTAGGTTCCTCTCCTCAGCTGTGCTCTGATGGCAGCCTTGCTGGATTCATGAGAAGGCAATGCCAGACAAGAGGCTTCAGAGAGTTTGCAGAAGGACAGGAACTAGTGGCAACAAAAGAGACAGCAATTACATTGATTTTGAAAGGCTGTCACAAAGCAATAGGGAAGGGAGAACATGAGGTTGGTGCAAAGAGATGTCTTTTTTAAGAAGTTGTGTCTGTGTGATTTGCACCTCTGCACAGGTCTGATGGCCATGGCCAAGACTGCAAGGCCTAACAGGAATTCATGTGCAGGCACATGTGCCCCCGTGGGCCCCCAGCTGAAGGCATTGGAGCAACGCGGGGTCACCAGTGCTCCCCACACTCCCTAGGCTCTGGCAATTTCCCGGGTGTGTGGATGTGACCATGCAGCTGTCGGCCCTCCCATCCACAGAACGGCTGCATCCAGCCTCGCCCGCTAATGTATGCACACTTCTCTGCCCATCTGTCTTCAATAATCTGTCCCCCAGGACCAGGAGAAAGAAAGAATAATTAAGCTGTTCCATTAAGGAAGGAGGATGTTTTGACCAGGGGAAGTAACTTACTCGTTTAGCTCGTCTCACAGACCGGGTAAGACGTGCGCTCATTGACCACTGGTGCTGCAAGTGTGTGCTGATCTGAACTTGTTAATGAAGATAACTCTCTGTGCTGGGAGTGCTAGAAGAGGACGGAGGGTTAGAGGGGAGCACTGAGGTTTATCTGTATTCTGCAGAGTGCATCTGAGTAATAAAAGTCACCTTCCTCAGAAACCTTTGCCCAAGAGTGAACTCAATTCCTCTCAGCATGTTTAAAAGAGTCCTGTAAGACACCTGCATGAATAATACTGAGTAGGGCATGCTCACTGAACTTCCTGGGATGCTGGATTCAAAGGGGAAAGAAAAGATGGTGAGAAGCAGAAGAATTGGAGGAAAGCAAAAAGGAGGGGGAGAAAACCAGGATATGCGTAAAAAATTGAAGCAGGATATGAATAAAAAACTGAAGCTGTAAACAAATCTTACTGATGATTTTCGAAGGGGACAAGGCAAAGGACAAAACTGGGGTACAAGAAATTAATGGCATTATCTCACATATTGAAAATATAATGGGTCTCTTTCCCTGAAATATCTGTCTTGAAATATATTGAGAGAAGCATCTTTCAATTACCAGCACATTAAACTCCAAACTCCATGGTGTCACAGCAAACAGAGGGGGAATGACTCTGAGGGGAAATGAATGATTAGGACTCCATCCACATCCCAGCTGCGACAGGATGTGTTTTCACAACACATCAACTGTTTAAATCATTTGATCTTCTTATTGTCTGACAGCGCAAATTAAATATGCGATCTGCTTTCATGAGGCTTCCTGGTTCAAATCCTGCAACTTTCCTTTCTTTTTTTTTTTTTTTTTTCCTCATATGCTTTTTAAGTTAATTAGAGCTCAGCTTACAAATCCCACATCAGTGTTCCACAGGTGATGTGGGATGAGGACCCATCAACTCATGGAGTAAAAGGCTTTTTTTAGCTGTCTCTGCTGGGAGGCTTTGGGGCTTTGCTGTGACTCAGACACTCAGTTGTGCTTGTAGGCAAGGGAAAAGTCACTCTTGCTGCCCGTGGGGCTGAATTCCCTGAGCTGCCTCTCTCAGGAGGGATTGAGCTCTGTGGAGGTGGCTGAGGAGGGCAGGGATATGAGGAGTACAGTGAAAATTGCACAAGGAATTAAGAGTAAAAAGGGGGGGAAAAGGAGCAACATCCCAGCAAGTTGGGATCCTGGTGAGCCACCACTGTGGAGGCTCTGGCAGACACCAAGAAGCACTCAAACACCCAAAAATGCCTAGGAGGAGCAAAGGCATGAGGAATAACAGGCATGCTAGCACAGACTTGGAATACAAGGTACAGTTGGAAAAACTCAAACATGTCAGATGTCAGCATGTGTTTCTAGAGAAGTGGCAATGAGGGACACAACTTGCCTTGAAGGGAATGGACAGAGAGATGTGGGGCACTAACCACATTTAACAGGCCCAAGCTGCTGTTTACAGATGGAGAAGTAATTCTGGCCTGGAGCTAGGCTTGATTTCTTGATGTAGCCCTGGAGAGCAAAGGTTTGACTCTGGACTAATTGGTTGTGTTGGCAGTGAGTTGGAGAGGCCAGGAATTCACACCTAGAACAAGAACCTGACTTCTATCCCAAGGCCTTTTGACCCACCAGAGCATTCTTCTGTGGCTGCTGGGAGATGAACATGACAAAGGTAAAATCACTGAGACACTGCACACTGTGATACTGCACACATGTATGCTATATACACACACATACATATATATATATATATGCATGTGAATGAAAGAGATCATTTGACATACAGGGGAGGATCATTTTATTCAGTGTTTGTAAAGTGAGTAGCTTAAGGGTGTCTGCAGGTATTTGCTGCAGATCCATACTGCATCTTGAAGTTTAAACAATAATAATTAATGCATGATAATATGAACATTCCTATTAGTAAAGGTGCCTCAATCAGGGGGCTTTTGTTTACATTTAATTCAAGACCAGTTTGACACAGAGTATTCAAAGCTTCCAGAAATATTTTCAGTTCCTATCAGCATAAACAGGGCAATTTTCAGGTCAAAGAAAGTGTCCTAGCCATTGTTACAGGGCACCAAAAAATGGTTATGCAAGGATGTCTAGCTCTTCCTAGAAGGGTGCAGTTTGCAGTGTGATTACTTTACAGTGATTAAAGGGAATTTACAAAGAGATCCTCAAGGATACTCCATGGCAGCACTGCTGAACATCTGTGCTGGCTAAAACAATGTAATTGGAGTGTGAGGCAGCTGAGTAGATCACACAGTGATTTTGCTTTGTACCTTAAAGCAGGATCCACCGTGTTATGCTGTGTAATGTATTTCACTCCAGAATGTGGCAGGAGGTACAAAACACTGCACTGTGCAGACCATACTACTTTCAAAAAGCTTTTGAAAAACATGTGCAGCTTAATTCAATATTGCCAGCTTCTGGTACTCTCTGGCAGGAACTTATAAATCTCTTACAAATCTCTCTGTTTATCTGCAAGTGCAGAGATATGGAGGCATGATGGTTACATCTTAATACTATCTTTGTTGTTGCATATAGGTTTTAATTTAATTTTACGTTATGTGGCATTTACTTTATCTGCTCCGATTAAACTAATTCTTCAAGGCACACAAGGAAGGTGACTGAAGGTGATACAGACAGTCTCCTGTGGTCTGGATCTGCATAGGCAGCCCCTTCCAGCCAGCTGTGACTGGATCCACCAGAGAATGTGATTAGAGGGGGAGCAGCATCTTCAGTGCTGGGCATTGGGAGAGATTTAAGAACTAAGAGAAAGTGAAGGTAAAACTATAATCTAATTTTGAAAATGAGGATTAAAGGTTCCATTACTCATGCTGTTTCCACTGTACATATGGAGGTAAAAATATGTGATTTTGCTGGATAAAAATATTGGCCCCATGCAGCTAGTGTGGTGCAAGTAAATCCCCACTGTGCTTGTAATGAGGGGAGGTTAGGATCATGCAGATGTGTGGCTGTAAGCCGGTTTAGTATTCGAGCTGGCATAATATGAAGAGATTGTTCCTTGCCTTACTGGCAAGTCTGGATATTCTCCACCATGTTGTGACAACAGCAACAAAACCACCAGGAGAGCAGCGTGGCTCCGCGCGCATCACCCTCTAATGCACAAATTGGGTGGCAGCAGGAGCCTCCTGCCTGGGGTGCTCAGGGCTTTCTTTCCCATGAGGCTGCTTTAATTTTGTATGTTTGGTAAGCATCTGTTTTTACAAGGGTAGCACAGTGTCTAGAAGCATGGAGGAAAACACTGGTGCTGATGTTTCTAAGTAGTCAGAGACTTCTGTCTTAGTAGTCCAGGGATGCCCCTGGGGCAAGGCTGCCTGCCCAGATGGGCTTACAATTAACCTGGAGAATAACACAGTCATGGATATTCCTGTGGGAAGGTGAGGGAAGAGGAGGGCTGCTTCACTGCTGAACAAGGAGGTCACTTTGCATGTTCATCCACTGTCCATGCAGGATAGCGCAAAAAGAGTAGATGAAGGTAGCAGAAATGAGTTATCACAGCTAGGAATGCTTTAGAAAAGTGGGAGAAAAAGTTACCCGAGGTTACCTGAAGCACAGGGATGTAGAGGGATAGAATGTAAGGAAATGTAGTGCAGAAGGTAATCTCACACCTGAGGAGTTGCAGCTGCACTAATCACCACAGATTAGGAACAGGCCTGCCCTTCATAGGCCACAGCTGAGTCCAATAAGATGATGAGTGCTACAAAAGAGTGGGGAAGCTGGGGGAGGAGAGGGCTGGAGTTTGTTGGTTGTGCTGTGGAGGGAGCCGGAGTTTGGGGGCTGAGCTGGAGTTTGGGGGCTGAGCCCCCTCAGTGCTGTGAGGAGCTGTTCATGAGAAATCACCAAGAAGGTATGGGAGCTTTGCAATAAGAATGACAACACAGGGACATCACTTCTTCTGCATCACTGAGGAGGAATGGCAGTTTTGGCTAAGGTAAGCAGAGACACGGGGAGGTGTGAGAGAAATTAGACATGGATCAGCAGCTGTGAAAGGGACAGAAGAGAAAAAGAGAGGAAAGGGGAGCGCATAGTAAGTGGTCATGCAGGGGAAGCAGGAATTACAGCTGGAGTGGTGGGGAAAATGAGCATCTTTGAGGCTGTGTGTACTGAGGAGACAGCAGAGCCTGAAGCTGAGCTCTGTGGAAGGTGAGGAGCTACGTGCTGGTGCATGGGGCTGGGGGCATTGGCAAAGGCAAAGGAAATTATATATCACTCTAATCTGCAGCACGTTCCTTGTTGTCTGGGAATATATGTGTCAGCTGGGGAGATACCTGTGGAGGTTACTGGAATTAATTGTATTTTTGCATTTCCCTCTCTCTCCCACTCACCTCCCACAGATGCACACACACAGATTTCTATAGGCATAAATGTAACACTGAAGTTTCATTGTGGTTACCAGCATTACTTGTCTCCAACTATCACATTGCCATTTGAACATTTTTTGATTCCATAGCCCCTCAATTCCCTGGGCATATAGAGAAGTTGTAATTTCCAAGGAAAAGAAAAATAAAAAGGAACAAACAAAAAAAAACCAAAAAAAAACAAAAAAAAAAAAAAAAAAAAAAAAAAACAAAAAAAACAAAAAAACCCTTTGGGTCTCCAGGAAGCTTTCCAAATTTGTCTATGTATTGGATCACCAAGAATTTTCTGGAGCTTGGTTTTTCTGGCCTATCTGGCTTAATAGATCTGGATGCCTGAGATTTAAAACTGCCTTACTGCTGATAAGATTTTTCTCACCTGTAAGTTGCAGTAGGTTAATTGTGCCTGGAAGATATTTAAGCACGGACATGTTCACTGATGCTAACCAGAGGGACAGAAAAGGGCTGATGGGCAGGGACCCAAACCAAAAAAGAGAAATCAGAAGATCCACTGTACAGTACACATGTAGGTCCCAGATGCTGGAGTGAAGTGGGTCCTCAGTAGTGTTATAATTGCTTTATAACAAGCAATTCATTGTGAAAAAATAAAAAATTGTATTGCTAATGTATCCCTAACCTGACAAAGCATATATGAAACAAGAAGATATTTATTTCTGTGAGTGTGCCTGTTCTTTATTGAACACTTAGTATATTAAATGCTGCTTTTAAAATACACGATACTTGTTCCCCATAGTTTATAATTTAAATTATAAATATACCACATTATCAGAAAGAGCATCAAAATATATTCATGACATGATTCACTGTGTCAGCGCATTGACTTGCAATCCTGCTGCCATGCAGGTTTTCCTGCATGTGAAAGGAAAGCATCAAGGGAAATCTGAGTCCCAGTGCTCTCACAGAGAGTTATGCACCCACTTCAGAATGGTGGGTTTTCATTTGGGAGCTGTTGCAATGTTCCTACCTGGTGCACTCATGTTCTGTGCATTTACTTCATCTTCCACTCTAGAAAGGTATTTTCCTTAATTTTTGTAACAGTAGCCAGCACAGGTAAGGTTTCATCCAAAATTAAAATGCTGCTATGTTGGAATAAATGATCTCTCTTGAGTCTTTAAAATTCTTATAACCCATTCTTCCTGAAAGATGCAATATCTGAAAACCCTTTCTCTCAGCCTTTTATATTTCTTATTTTAAATTAATATAAGCTGAGATGTCTATATTAGTATAGCACAAACATTTGGATTTGAAGAAGAAATCTACATTTTTTAAAACTTGATGGACAATATTAAGTGATCAACACCAATTTAAAATTGCATGTTATAATAAATACATATTTTGCATTTCAAGAATTCATTGGAAAAGTCCCAAGTAGCAACTACCTTCCATTTACTAACCAGGTAAATGCCTCCTTTAAAACAGTCATATTCTTTTCTCATCATCATCAGTGCAAACTATTTTCAGATAGTTTTTGTGAGTGGCCAAGACTGTTTGTCCAGCTGCCAGATGAACTAGCATGGTTTATTTTACACTGGTTAAATGGTACTTAGGGCATGCACACAACTGTGTCATCCATGTTGCTTTTTGCCACCTCTGACCACTGTATTTTCCCTTTTGTTGACAGAGATTTTACTTCCACTCCTCCAAGAGAAAGATTGTGGAGAGATGTCAAAGCTTATTATTCAATGGAGGTGTCACACCAAGGCTCTTCTATGAATGACCCTGGCAGTGTTAAATTCAAGAAAACAGTGCTCAAGGGTATGTAGCCAACATGAAAGATTTCCATGGGTTTTTTCCCATATTGCAGGGTTTGAGTTTTGATTTTTTGACCAATAAGATTATTTTTATGTGGCCATCTGAAATAATAAGGGATTATTACAGATCCAAAGGTAGCCTAGGTGCCCTTTCAATAATCATTGTAAAAACAGACAGCAATTTTAGCGCTCTCTTCATTTCCATAAAATATCTTACTTGATGGTTCAGATACTTGCCAGGCAAGAGATACACGAAGGAGGGAACAAGACTGTCCAGTGCTGTGAGTCCCCTCACAGGGAGAAGACCAGGCAGGTAGCAACTGACCCTTGTGACAAAGAAAGGTGGTGACTGTGAGAGGAGATGGGTCCTGCAGCAGCCAGATCCATCCCACTCCTGCTGTTCTTTCCATCTCCACCACCTTGGGACAGGCTGGTCACTGCCAGCCCTTGCAGTGTGGCCTTTCATCCTACTCTGGTTCCACCCCTGTGGAGCAGTATGCAGGCTGTATTGCTGTGGACAAAGTCAAAATTCCGTTGGTGGTATCTTGTTCTGACAAGATACAAAAGGTATCCACCTCCCAGGCTACAAGCGCAGCAAGCAGAATGAACTCTAAATTCAGAAAATGTCACATTTTCAACAACCAGTTTTGGTGTTTTCAGCCAGTTCCCAAATGAAAAGACCTAATATTTTCTAAAGTCTGATTTTTTAATAAAAAATAATTTCATATACCAGGACACTGCAGCTTTAGAGTCATACATGTTTACTGCATCTACTCTGAAACATGAAATTTATACAGGGATCAACTGCTGGGGAGGAGCACATGCACAGGGAATGAACAGGCTTATTTTTATCACCTGCTGTAAGTGCATTATTACCAAGATGCTGCAGCCCTGGTGTGCCAATGATACCTGGTTTTGGGTAGATTTTAGTAACTTGGAGAAGCTGGCTCCAAGCATATGGAGGACAGTCTAAACTATTACTTCATCACACAGGCTTTCAAGAAGGAAAAGAAGAACATTCAAGAGTCACCTTTGGGCAAACTCAGAGTTGAATCAAAGGAAAAGTATTCCTTGCACGTAGTACAAACCACCAGTCCCTGCCCACAAGGTAGCTGCAACATCTTCTGTTAGAGTCTGGACCTGTGTGTCTTCATTAACTCTTGGAAAATGAGTGCATAGCATTTCTGGATGGCAGGATGCACATTCCCACCCTCTACACAAGGCTGAGCATTTGGTGAGACATCTCAGGCCTGCCTGAGCTGCCAGATTTGGAATAGCACTTCTGCAACAGGAGTCTGAAAGTCTGTGTGGTGTCCCTGTAACCATGCCTAATGCAGGCATCAGAAGTATGTAGCAGAACAGTCAAGAATTGGACTTTTAAACTCATGTGGGCTTTATGCCCTTCAGAATTTGGCCATCTGAAGCTACAGGCAAGCGCCCAAGAGAGAGGGAAGTATAATCTACTAAAATCACAGAATCCCCATAATAAGGAGTTATTGGCTCAAGTAGATCACTTTCCAATTTAACTTGTACCTTTCCTAAGCAGCATGTATATCTCCTACCTTCTGTGTACAGCAAATGTAAGCAGTGAATCCAGTTTGTACCAGCTTCCCTGGCCACAAAAGATGACCCACTGTCTTTTCTTTCAAAGACAGAATTTATAAAGCTTGTGTTGCAGTTCAGCCTTGAGTTTGGGCTGACATTTGTTTCCTTCCCCAAATGAGTTGCCAGGTTACATTTCAAGCAGACTTCTGAAAGTATACAAATGTACTTCTAAAACTGATAATCATCTTGGGGGGGAAGGCTTATATCCTGTTTTTGCTTATGAGAAGGGCCCCAGGCACCCTGATTTAAAAAATGATCTGACAAGAAGCAAAGACTCAAATGATTCTTGACACATATACATCTGACACCTCAGATAATCAGCATAGTTTCATGGAATTAGCTGAAACTCCATCCTCACCCTCCACCCCCCTCTTGTCATCTCACAGCAGAAAACATGCTGAATAATAGTGCATCACACCAGGTCCAGGCTTTTATTATATTTTCAGTCCAGAAGAAGGAAAAAAACATTCTTTTTTTCTCACTGTTTCTCTTCCATCAGCAGAGCTATTCTTTCCTTGATGCCATATCAAATGTTTAAAAATTTTCCACAGTTTAGTTTTAAAAGCAGTACATGAAGCCAAAGAAGGAAAAGAAAAAAAAAGAGAAGAACAAATGGAGCCATTTGAGCTCAGCTTTCAAACAAAGAAGCCCAATCAGGAGCTCAGACCTTGGAGGTGCAAGCCCCAGCCTCCCTTCGGACAAATGCCTTCACTTCTACTGATTTCAGTGACATCTGCACAGTATGGGCATGGACCCATCTTGCTTCAGAAACTACCTGTCTGTGCAAGATTTTGCCCATAAAAGAGAACCTAAAGGATGTGTGAGTCATATGAAAGCACATGGATTTGGAAAAGGAGCACTTCACAGTGTAGAGGAGTGCAATAAAGCCTTACTCGCCCCCTTACCTGAAGTATTTTTGCAACACATATATTTACAAGATTCCTTCTTTATTTTCATCCTCTTTGATCTATGCAGTTCCTTTGATGCATGCAAGTGATAAATCTCTGTGTCTTTCCTCCCAAGACTTTCAGACAATATGTGCCCTACTCTCATGGCTACAGTCAGTGCCTCCTGAGTTTGGATGCTCCTCTTCCTCCTCCTGCATCCTCCTACTGCTCCTCCCACTCACCAAATTTACCAGTCTTTGCCCATAGCTATCTCCTTGTCCTTGGCAGCACTGTCCTTAGGTGTCCTTACAAGTGACGTTGATAGAAAAATTACCTGTAATCCTCAATCCTGCCCAGATCCACTTGGTTTCTTGTAGGGGGATAGAACATAAGTAAATAAAGGTAGTATAGAAAGTAATCTTACCCCCTAAAGAGTTGCAGCTGAGCTAATTACTAGAGATTGGGAACAGGCCTGATGTTAACAGGCCACACCTGTAGGCCAATCAGAAGAGTGTTATAAAAGAGTGAATTTGTTGGTTGAGGGGAGCTGGAGTCAGTTGGCTGCTGTGAGTACAAGGAAGAGTCAGTGCCTAGAGGAGATGCCTGCAAGAAAACATCAAGGAGGTATGAAACTCTAGCAATGTGGAACATTTGCAATATAATGACAATAGAACTCTTTGCACTATAATGACAACAGTTTCTGAGGATGCTGATGCAAGAGATGAAAAGGAGCTCTGTATGGCTGGGCATCCAGGGGCTTGTTTTCATTCCTCCATCTCCACTTCAAATGCAACGTTACAAAACCTGATTTCCTTCACCTTTCCTGGCACCTCTGTTTTTCTTGATGACCAGTATTGCTGGCCCTGTCTGTCTGTACCTGTGTGTCTCCTGGTCTTCTTTCTATATGTTGTACTTCAGGTCAGAAACTCTCTTCTTCAGGGCTTTTGAAGTCTCTGGAGCCACAATGTCCCAGCCCATGCCTGGACCTTCCAGCAACTTGAGTCAGGCCATATTGCTGATGAAATACTGTAAATGAGGGGTTTGGATTTCTAGAAATATTTTTCCTTTCCTTTTTTTTTTTCATCAGTCATCTGTTAGTAACCTCTGAAGATTAAAATATTCACCCAGGCTTTGATTATCTTGCAATCTTACATCTTACTGAAGGTACCTTTTTTACTTACCTTCCAAATTCTCACCTAAATGGAATAAAATACAATTTCTTTCCCAGGCTTTGCTTTAATTCAGAGAGATTTGAATGGGGGGGGAAAGTTAGCATCCCCATAATAAGACTAGAAAAATTACAGACCATAAGTTTTGGCTGCTTATCTGAGGTCTCTGAGCTACCATGGTTTCCATCAGCTTCAAATATGGAAGCTCAGTAGCTTTGGAGAAAAGCAGGTCATTTAATTCAATACATTTCATTTGAAAAACTGATATAAAACTGTTTTTTTAAAAAAACCCAGTAGCTTTTGGTTCTATAAGGCTAGGCATGCTTAAAAGGATGGTGTCTGCCTCCACACCTTAGAGTTGCAGATGCCAACAAACACTGGAAAATGCAGGTAGCTGGGACAAGGAAGGCAGTGGGGGATTGATGTTCTTACAAGTTTGGCAAGGAAAGTGAAAAATCCACCACAGCAAAAGGACAGAAAATATACAGTGAGTAGATAAGACACTTCACCAGCCTTACAGCCTTCATAGATGAAGGGCTGACAATCCAGCCCCTTTGCATTCATGGGGGGAGTATTTTGGAAAAGCACTGGCATCCAGCAACACACATTACTGCACAAGTGTTACTATTAATAGGATTAAGGCTTGCATTTATTATGCTGTGCAAAGATAGCAACTGTGATAAATGAAACTGCAAATACTGCCCACTTTAACCCTTTTTATAATCACTCTTATTTTTAGACACCATTTTCTACACTCCAATACTTGGTTCCATGCCGGTGCTGGACTAAGAGAAAGTATTTTCAGGCAGCACATTACAGTAAATATTATGTATAAGAGCATTAATTTCAACAATCAGATATAAAATTTATCTGTAAATGAAGCAGCTGTCTTCACTGCATAGTCAAACACACAATTCTACATGTAATTTTGTGTGTTTGCATGTCACAAAGTGTCTCTAGTGTGTGTCATTTGGAATCACCTGGCATTTTACAGTAAAGGCAACAACACAGATGCCTTACAAATAACAAATGCAGAAATCAATTGCAGCTGTAGCCCTTGC